>NC_091769.1:73971405-74274435 GCF_029378745.1 Bos indicus
TCTAATTTTCTTGAGGAGATCTCTAGTCTTCCCCGTTCTGTTGTTTTCCGCTATTTCTTTGCACTGATCACTGAGGAAGGCTTTCTTATCTCTCCTTGATATTCTTTGGAACTCTGCATTCAAATGCGTATATCTTTCCTTTTCTCCTTTGTTTTTGTGGTTTAGTAAATTTTGCTTTTAGAGTCCTTTGCCTACAAATGATTGCTCTTTTTTTTTAAATTTTTTAATTTAATTTAATTTAATTTTTTTAATTTTATTTTATTTTTAAACTTTAAAATACTGTATTAGTTTTGCCAAATATCGAAATGAATCCACCACAGGTATACCCGCGTTCCCCATCCTGAACCCTCTTCCCTCCTCCCTCCCCTAATGATTGCTCTTGTTCCTCACCAAAACCTTAAAAAAGGGGAAGGCAGGGATCATTATTTTCATATGAAGAACTGAAGCCTCAGAAAAGTCAAGTAACAAAGGACAAGTCACACAGCTAACATGTGGCAGGATCAAGGCTAAAACCTGTCTTTTGATTCTAAATTCTTTGGCTTTTCACTTCCTATCTTCATAAGTGAAGGAAAATATTTCTGAACATAAAGTGAATTTTGGATGGAGCTGAGTTCAGTTCAGCCAGTGCTTTCAGGATGCTGACAGAGTCAAGGGCACCGAGCTCCATCTTGGGGCTGTAAAGGCCTATCATGGACTCTGCTTCCAGAGAATCATGGTATTTAAGGGACAAAACATGGGGCAGCTTTGTCAGTATGAAATAAATGCTGTGGAATCAGAGAGCAGTTGTGGTATTTGGGGCCCTAGTTGTGGTATTTGTGGTATTTGGTTGCTTTAAACTGTGTTTGTACTCAGATGCTCAGTGGTTTCTGACTCTTAAAGTATCACAAATTTCTTTTAAACTGAGAGAACCCTAACAGGTTAGCTTACTCACATTAGCTGTGCTGTAAATGTGTTTGGGTTCAGCGGATACATCAGCTGTGTGGGAGGAATCAAGGATATAATTCAGCAGGGGAAATAAGGCATAAGTGAATAAAATGTTAATAAAGATTTTAAAATAGTTAGTCAAGCTAGAAGACATATCACAGAGCAGTACATACTTATTTGCTTAATGAATTATGTAGACAGCATTTCTTGTAGAAATTCAGAGAAGAGAGCGATATAAAGTTCCTTGGCCAAGATTTTATAATTCTGTATTGTCAGGGGAAAGTCTAAAATAGAGATCTCTTAACTCTCACCTGTAATACTCTTTGCACTTGACTACACCAGTCAGAATCCTTTTGGGTGCAAGTGACAGAAATTAAATCAAAAGGGGCTCAAGTGTGCATGCTCGTGTGCATGCACGTGTGCACACACACACACATACACACACACTAGAGTTTTTTAGTTCACAGAAGTGAAAAGCCCAGTGAATTGTGCTTCCAAATGAAAACGATTGGCTCTACTTCACAGGGGGTCTTAGTATTTAGAATCCAAAATTCTTGATTCTACTGTTTTTTGTGCTGGTTTTTTTCTCAGGCAGACTGTCTCCTAGGTGATGGCAGATACAGGCCTATATCCTACTACCTTAACCTCAGCTGCAGGAGTGTGTGTGTGTGTTTAGTGGCTCAGTTGTGTCCAACTCTTTGTGACCCCATGGACTGCAGCCTACCAGGCTCCTCTGTCCATAGAATTTTTCAGACAAGAATATTGGAGTGGGTTGCCATTTCCTACTCCAGGGAATCTTCCTGACCCAGGGGTCGAACCTACCACTGTGCCACCTGGGAAGCTTTTTTTAATATCTCCAGTAGAGTTCTAGGGCTTCTCTGGTGGCTCAGATGGTAAAGAATCTGCATGCAATGCAGGAGACCTAGGTTCAACCCCTGGGTTGAACCCCTGGGTTGGGAAGATTCCTTGGAGAAGGGAATGGCTACCCACTCCAGTATTCTTGCCTAGATAATTCCATGGATAGAGGAACTGGGCAGGCTACAATGCATAGGGTCACAAAGAGTTGGACATGATTGAGTGACTAATGCATACACATTGCAAAGTTCTGAGGTTAGCTCTCATTGCCAGTGTCTGAGTTATTTGCCTACTCAAACCTCATGGAGGCATGTTTTCATAAAAGAAAACCAGATGTCTTTCCTGAGAGAGAAAGATTCTGAAATGTCAAAATTAACATCTGTATATTGTAACACATATGTAAAACTTCAGTTCAGTTCAGTTCAGTCACTCAGTCGTGTCTGACTTTTTGCGACCCCATGAATCGCAGCACACCAGGCCTCCCTGTCCATCACCAACTCCTGGAGTTCACTCAAACTCATGTCCGTTGAGTTGGTGATGCCATCCAGCCATCTCATTCTCTGTCATCCCCTTCTCCTGCCCCCAATCCCTCCTAGCATCAGGGTCTTTTCCAATGAGTCAACTCTTCGCATGAGGTGGCCAAAGTACTGGAGTTTCAGCTTTAGCATCAGCCCTTCCAAAGAATACCCAGGACTGATCTCCTTCAGAATGGACTGGTTGGATCTCCTTGCAGTCCAAGGGACTCTCAAGAGTCTTCTCCAACACCACAGTTCAAAAGCATCAGTTCTTCGGCGCTCAGCTTTCTTCACAGTCTAACTCTCACAGACATCCATGACTACTGGAAAAACCATAGCCTTGACTAGACGGACCTTTGTTGGCAAAGTAATGTCTCTGCTTTTGAATATGCTATCTAGGTTGGTCATAACTTTCCTTCCAAGGAGTAAGCGTCTTTTAATTTCATGGCTGCAATCACCATCTGCAGTGATTTTGGAGTCCAAAAAAATAAAGTCTGACACTGGTTCCACTGTTTCCCCATCTATTTGCTACGAAGTGATGGGACCAGATGCCATGATCTTAGTTTTCTGAATGTTGAGCTTTAAGCCAACATTTTCACTCTCCACTTTTACTTTCATCAAGAGGCTTTTGAGTTCCTCTTCACTTTCTGCCATAAGGGTGGTGTCATCTGTATATCTGGGGTTATTAATATTTCTCCCGGGAATCTTGATTCCAGCTTGTGCTTCTTCCAGCCCAGCATTTCTCATGATGTACTCTGCATATAAATTAAATAAGCAGGGTGACAATATACAGCCTTGACGTACTTTTCCTATTTGGAACCAGTCTGTTGTAAAACTTGGGACACTTAAAAAAATTTAAAAGAACCTAAGTCTTTGTGTATTTACCCACATAGTAATTTCAGGTGCTCTTCATTTCTTTGTGTAGATGCAGATTTATGTCTAGTATCATTTTTCTTCTGTTTGAAGGACTTTTTAACTTTTTTTTTTTTTGCCACTTAGATTCTTTCTGAAGTCTTTATTTTGCCTTGTATTTTGAAAGATATTTTCTCTAGGTCTAGAATACTTTCAGCTTTTTCTTCTAGCACTTTAAAAATATTTTTTCACTGTGAGATTTCACAATGAGAAGTCTCCTAACATTCTTGTCTACATTTCTCTGTTCATAGTGTCTTTTTTCCCCCTCTATTTAAAAAAAAATCAGTAGACTACTTTCCCAGAGCAGTTTTAGGTTTACAGAAAAATTAAGTAAAAAGTATGAAAAGTTCCCAAATACTCTCCTCCAGCCTTGTTTCTCCTGTTATTTATCTTAGATTGTTGTGGTACTTTCGTTATAATTGATGAAGCAGTATTGATACATTATTGTTGACTAGTTCATAGTCTATATTAGGGTTCATTGTGTTGTTTTGTTTCTGACCATCTCCAACTGGTTTTTTGGAGAAGGCAATGGCAACCTACTCCAGTAGTCTTGCCTGGAAAATCCCATGGACAGAGGAGCCTGGTAGGCTGCAGTCCATGGGGTGGGTCGAGAAGAGTCGGGCAGGACTGAGCAACTTCACTTTCACTTTTCACTTTCATGCATTGGAGAAGGAAATGGCAACCCACTCCAGTATTCTTGCCTGGAAAATTCCAGGGACAGAGGAGCCTAGTGGGCTGCCATCTATGGGGTCGAACAGAGTCGGACACGACTGAAGCGACTTAGCAGACCAACTGGTTTTTAGCAATTTGGTTATGATTTGCCTTAGTGTAGTTTTCCCATATTTCTTGGACTTAGGATGTTTTCTACGTCTTGAATTGGTGGGTTTATAATTTGCATCAAATATGGAAAAGTTTGGCCGTGATTTCTTCACATATTTTTCCTGCTCCCCTCTCTCCTTCAGGGTCATCAATTATATATATTTTGCTAAGTCACTTCAGTCGTGTCCGACTCTGTGCAACCCCATAGACTGCAGCCCACCAGGCTCCCCCGTCCCTGGGATTCTCCAGGCAAGAACACTGGAGTGGGTTGCCATTTCCTTTTCCAATGCATGAAGGTGAAAAGTGAAAATGAAGTCACTCAGTCGTGTCTGACTCTTAGCAACCCCATGGACTGCAGCCTACCAGGCTCCTCCCTCCATGGGATTTTCCAGGTAAGAGTACTGGAGTGGGGTGCCATTGCCTTCTCTGATATATATTTTATGCTACCTCAAATTGTGCCACTGCTACTGACACTCTATTCATCTTTGCCCAATGATTATATTTCTCAGTGTTTCATTTTGAATTGCTTTTACCGTTTTCAAGCTCACTACTCTTTTCTTCTTTATTGTCCAATTCTGTGATTAATCCCAATCAGTGTTAGTTTTTTCATTTTAGTGTAGTTCTCAGCTTCAAAATTTTCATTTGACTCTCTACTTATTGTGTTCGTAATGTCTTCTAACTTCTTGAATACATGGAATACAGTGATAGTCACTGTTTTAATGTCCTTGGCTAAGAATTGCCTATGTTTTCTATTATCTGTGTCATTTCTTATTCCATTTCAATTGATTGACTTTCCCCCTCATTACACACAATATCTTTCTGCTTCTCAATGTGCCTAGAAAGTTTTGATTGAATGTCATACATCATGAATTTTATCTTGTTGCATGTTGGATATAGAAATATTCTTAAGTGTTGCTCTGAGTTGTGGTTAAACAATTTGAAAACTGCTTGATCCTTTTAGGTCTTTGTTTTAAGCCTTTTTAGGTAGGACCTAAGTAATGTTTGATCTAGATTTAATTGTTCTTCCCCACTGAGCCAAAACCCTTCTGAGTGGTTTACTCAATGCCACATCAATTATAAGATTTTCTACTCTAGCTAGTTGGACCAGAGCACTATTCTTGACTCTGGGTGAGTTCAAGGGACTGTTTCCTGACCAGTTTGAGTGGTTCTTTCCATAGTTTGCTCACTTACCAGTTTTCAGCTGAAAACTCAAGTATGGCAGATCTCTAGATTTCTCTCTCTTTTTAGCTCTCCTCTTTAATACTGTTTCCTGAGCTTTCATATTGTGGCACCCCTGGCTTCTTAGCTTTATCACCTCAAATCAGGGAGACCACCAACCTTGCCTGGGTTCCCCTTCCCTAGACAATGGCTTCAAAACATTCTCTGTGTAATCAGCTTGGACTATCATAGGACTTACTTGCTTATATCTCATCTCTTAGGAATTGCTATTTTTTATTGCCTTTGTTTAGTATTTTTCGAGCCATGAGTTATGGCCAGGTTTTTAGTTGTTTCATGTGAGAGAGCAGACTTAGTATTTGTTTTTCTGTCTTGATCAGAGGCAGAGATCTCCTTAATGAACTCTTAATTTAAAATTGACCTCAATTCTTTTTTTTTTAACTTAGTTTGATCTTTTGGAATTTTATTCCTTGTTTTCCAAGTTTTACATAGTCTCTGAAAGTGAAAGCGTTAGTCATGTCCGACTCTTTGTGACCCCATGGACTATAGCCCACCAGGCTCCTCTGTCCATGGAATTTTCTAGGCAAGAATACTGAAGTGGGTTGCCATTCCCTTCTCCAGGAGATATTTCTGACCCAAGGATGGAACCTGAATCTCCTGCATTGCAGGAGAATTCTTCACCATCTGAGCAACCTGGTATAGTCTGTAAGGAATGTTAAAGTTTATCTTTGAGTGTGATGAATGGTAGATTATCTATTTCAGGTTGACAATGTTTCTTTTTATTCCTAGTATCTGAAGAGTTTTTTTTTTTAATCGCAAAAACTCTTGAAAGTGTTGAAATTTACTTAATGATTTTATACATCTATTGAGATGATTATATTAGCGTGATTATTTATACTTTAGATAATTTCCAAGTATTTAAACGTCTCTCAATTTTTATTTTCAGTGCATTTTTAAAAATACATTTCAATTTTGTTTGCTGCTCTTTAGGATGTTTATAACTAGGATCATCAGAAATTGAGTTACTATATAAATTACCTTCTTTGATTTCATAAATGATATGGGTTTTCCCTTCTAGAATAGCTTATATAAAAGAGCAAGTTACCTTCCTTTGAAGGCTAGAAAAAGTCATATAAATCCATCTGCATGTGATATGTCCCTTTTGAATTGTTTTTCTACATTTTACTTTTTTTAGTGGTTATTGGTCTATGTGTTTTCTATTTTTTCTTTTCAAAAAACATTTAAATCTTTTTTCTCTTGTGATTCTTAAATGCCCACAGTGTCTATAGTTATATTTGTCTGAATCAACCTTGTCAATGGTTTATCTTTAAAAGATAGTTTTTATAATATCTTCTGTATTTTTTAGTGTTTTCTTTATAGTTATATATTTTTTTTAATATTTGCTTTCTTCTTTTCTATTTCTTCTGTGTAGTTTGGTTTAATCTGTTGATCAATAATACCTTGAGTTGACATTTCTATCATATTAATTTTTTCATCTTTTTCCTGACTCATAATATATACTCTAAATTAATCCATAAATTTTCTTTAAGTACCACTTTAACTATATCCCACAAGTATATGATATGTGATGTGTTCATTATTTTTTAGTTATTAATATTTTATCATTCCAATTAGGGTTTCTTTTTTTGACCCATCAATTATTTAAAATTGTGGTTTCTGGTTTCCAGAAGCATTTTTATAATTTAAAAAAGTCTTGTTTTATTTCTAACTGCATTGAAATTAAAATGTGGTCTAACTGTATTTTTGAAGCTTCTTTTGTGGCCTGATACATGGCTGATTTTTATAACTCTTCCACATATGCTTACGATTACTATATATTCTTAGATTGTTTTGCATTTCACCTCATGCTAGTTTAATGCCTCTTATGTATTATCTTCTGTGTGTTTGTGGGTGAGCTCATCTTCAGAAGGCATTTGTTTTTGAATGTGGTGATGGATATAATCCCCTGTACTTTTGCTTATGGAAGTGAACAATTTTGTACTTGCCTCTGTTAGTACAAAATCTCTTGGATTTGCTTAGTAATTTCTTGCTTTCAGATTTCTGCCCTGCATTGATATTATACTTCTGTAAGAGGTAAAGACTTGATGTTTTTATTTCTCACAGGATAATTTTTTTTTCCATTCACAGCTTCAAACAAATAGCAAGCTTTCTTCCCACTTCTCTAAGTACAAACCGTTAGATGAAATTTTACTAGTCCTCTTTTCAAAGAAAGGGGCAGCATTTTTTAAAGAGTAATAGTCTTTTTTTTTTTTTGCTTCCTTAGTCACTTTTATTTTTTTAATTTATTTATTTTAACTGGAAGCTAATTACTTTACAATATTATAGTGGTTTTGCCATACATTGACATGAATCAGCCATGGGTGTAAATGAAGAATAGAAGTCTTATGCTGAGGTGCTGAATCCAGCCTTGCATGATCCCAAGGCTATTCATATCTGAGATATCAGTCTGTGACCTGCAAACAAGTTGGCTACCCCTCTGGGCTAATACCAGGTGTCTTTCTAATTTTATCGGCATTTCTGTGAGTTTGTAGTACAAGAGGTTCTGTATGGCCTCAGGCTTCTGAATAGCAAGAACAAAAAGCTGGTCTAATTTTTAAGGAGGAGTAAACTGAGGTTTATTGATGACCCAAGATTATTCAACTGGAAATTGTCAGAGCTAGGATTAAAACCTGTGCATGCTCTGCTTCTTCTTGGCATTCTTCCTCCCTTTGGCTTTTATATGGTATTTGTGATAGTTAATTTTATATATCAACTTGACTGGGCCATGAGGTAACAAGATTGTTAGTCAAATATTCTGAGTGTGTCTGGGCGGATGTTTGTGATGAGGTTAACATTTGAATTACTAGGAACAAAGCTAGTGGAGGTGATTGAATTCCAGCTGAGCTATTTCAAATCCTAAAAGATGATGCCGTGAAAGTGCAGCACTCAATATGTCAGCAAATTTGGAAAACTCAGCAGTGGCCACAGTACTAGAAAATGTCAGTTTTCATCCCAATCCCAAAGAAAGGCAATGCCAAAGAATGTTCAAACTACTTCACAATTGCACTCATCTCACACGCTAGCAAAGTAAGGCTCAAAATTCTCCAAGCCAGGCTTCAACAGTACATGAACTGAGAACTTCCATATGTTCACTCTGGGTTTAGAAAAGGCAGAGGAAACACAGAGATCAATTTACCAACATTTGTTGGATCATAGAAAAAGCAAGAGAGTTCCAGAAAAATATCTACTTCTGCTTTATTTACTATGCCTAAAACTTTGACTATGTGGAACACAACAAACTGTGGAAAATTCTTCAAGAGATGGAAATACCAGACCACCTTACCTGCCTCCTGACAAACCTGTATGCGAGATAAGAAGCAACAGTTAGACTGGACATGGAACAACGGTCTGGTTCCAAATTGGGAAAGGAGCACATCAAGGCTCCTTTGATTTTGACATATTGTCACCTTGATTATTTAACTTATATGCTGAGTACATCATGTGAAATGCTGGGCTGGATGAAGTATAAGCTGGAATCAAGATTGCCAGGAGAAATATCAATAACTTCACATATGCAGAAGACACTACACTTATGGCAGAAAGTGAAGAGGAACTAAAGAGCCTATTGATGAAAGTGAAACAGAAGAGTGAAAAAGCTGGCTTAAAACTCAACATTGAAAACAACTAAGATCATGGCACCGGTCCCATCACTTCATGGGAAATAGATGGGGAAACAGTGGAAACAGTGTCAGACTTTATTTTTCTGGGCTCCAAAATCACTGCAGATGGTGACTGCAGCCATGAAATTAAAAGATGCTTGCTCCTTGGAAGAAAAGCTGTGAAAAGCCTGCTGCTGCTGCTAAGTCGCTTCAGTCATGTCCGACTCTGTGCGACCCCATAGACGGCAGCCCACCAGGCTCCCCCATCCCTGGGATTCTCCAGGCAAGAACACTGGAGTGGGTTGCCATTTCCTTCTCCAATGCATGAAAGTGAAAAGTGAAAGTGAAGTCGTTCAGTCGTGTCCAACTCCTAGCGACCCCATGGACTGCAGCCTACCAGGCTCCTCTGTCCATGGGGTTTTCCAGGCAAGAGTACTGGAGTGGGGTGCCATTGCCTTGAAAAGCCTAGACAGCATTTTAAAAAGCAGAGACATTACTTTACCAGCAAATGTCCATCTAGTCAAGGCTGTGGTTTTTCCAGTAATCATGTATGGATGTGAGAGTTGGATTCTAAAGAAAGCTGAGCACCAAAGAATTGATGCTTTTGAACTGTGGTGTTAGAGAACACTCTTGAGAGTCCCTTGAACTGCAATAATATCAAACCAGTCCATCCTAAAGGAAATCAGTCCTGAATATTCATTGGATGGACGGGTGCTGAAACTGAAGCTCTAATACTTTCACCTCTGATGTGAAGAACTGACTCTTTAGAAAAGACTCTGATGCTGGGAAAGATTGAAGGCAGGAGGAGAAGGGGACAACAGAGGATGAGACAGTTGGATGGCATCACCGACTCGATGGACATGAGTTTGAGCAAGCTTTAGGAGTTGGTGACAGCCAGGGAAGCCTGTTGTGCTGTAGTCCATGGGATCACAAAGAGTCAGACACAACTGAGCGACTGAACTGAACTAACATTTGAACTGGTCAACAGAATAAAGCAGATTGCCCTCCCTAAGGTGGGTGTGCCTTACCTAATCAACTGAAAACCTGAGCAAGGGGGAGCTCTGCCTGCTTGACTCCTTGAGCTGGAACATTGATCTTCTCCTGCCCTCAGACTGGAACTTATACCATTGGCTCTCCTGGTTCTCTCAGTCAGGATGGAATGACTCACTGGCTCTCCCAGGTCTCCAGCTTGCCAACTGCAGTTTTTTGGACTTTTCTGCTTCCATAATTACATGGGAGCCAGTTGTGTGTGTGTGTATGTATTTTTTTTCTACTTTGGTTCTGTTACTCTAGAGAACTCCAACTAATATGGTATTATACTGATTTTAAGTTTATGTGTTTATCAATTACTGAAGCATTTGTTTTATTTCTAATTGTATGTTAGACACTAAGAGGACAGACTAGAGAACAATGAGTTAAGACTGCAATTCTTTGAAGGTGTTAGAGAAGTCACAGCTACAGAAAAACCCACTTAGAAAATGTAAGTAAGAAAAGTCATAGAAGGTAAACTGTTCATGGCAGTTAAGAATATAGAGAGAACAAGGGACATTACTGTACCCAGGGCAGCATTTCTCATTCAGTGGTGCTAGGCTTGTTCAATTGGTTCAGTGTCTGAAAATTGAGGTGTTTTTTTGTGGTACCCTATGAAATTTTAATGCATTTATTTGCATCATTTTATCAGTAGAAACTATAGCTGGACTGTGTAAGCCATGTAATAGTCATAGCCATGAGTATGCATGTGCATGACAAAGCATGTTAAAGAAAGAGGCATGATATGTTGTTGTTATTTAGTCACTAAGTCATGCCTGACTCTTGAGATCTCATGGACTGTAGCCTGCTAGGCTCCTCTGGGATTTCCCAGGCAAGAATACTAGAGTGGGTTGTCATTTCCTTCTGCTGGGGATCTAGACCTAGGGACCAAACCCATGTCTCCTGCATTGGCAGGCAGATTCTTTACTACTAAGCCACCAGGGAAGCCCTGCCACTGCTCCTAAGTCACTTCATAGAAGCATGATAAATGATGTTCATATTTCTTTGTTCATATTCATTTCTGTTATTACCTACTTGTGCTTGTCAGCATATGTGTGATAATAGGCACCCAAAGCATATGGGCATCCAAAGCTGTATGGGAAAAAATGGAACATTTAGAAAATATTCCATTAATTTTTCTGAAAATGGAGAAACATTATTTATTATCTAATTTTCAGGGAGATTATTAGGGGGGCTATTATTATGATATGTGCATACCACCACTGAATATCTGATGTGCAAATTGTATGACTTTTGGAATAGAGCTTTTCTGCTTTTATTTTTCCTCAAAAAGCTGTTACTTAGCTAAGTGAGTATGTTCAGTCTATATTTTTTTCAGTTATCATGATATGTTTGGGTATATTTACTGTGAATTTGGTGCTGAAGACACGGAAATTACCTTATAGAAATTATCACTGTAGCTTGACTGGGCTACAGTTGAGTTTTACCTCAAGATAAAACAACTTTGGAAATTGCCTTAAGGATGATTTGCTGCATGGAATGGGAAGATGAGTGAATAAATTGAACAATTATTATAGAAATCTAGAAACTCAACACCTGCAAAGTACGCGATCTGTTCAGTATCTTTCTCAGCCTTGCTAATATATCCCAAGCCCTTCATTTTAGTATCCATGGCAATGAGATTTTTTTTTTCTTCTTAATCAGAACGTTTGTAAGTTAAAATGTTGATTCACATTTGCTTATAAGGATTCATTCGAGTGAGAGAGAACTATTGGGGGTTGGGTAAAAGAAAGCAAGAACAAGCATTCTGGTTTCATGTTTTCTCTGCATGTGCAGAAATTTAATTATCAGGTCACTTCATTCTCAGCAGAGTAAATTACAGTCCTGGTCATTAATTTGTATGTAAATGCCACCATTGTAGGAAGACAACACAACGCTTGAGTCCTATCAAGAGATGCCCTTGTAGGAGGCATACAAATTATCAGAGCTTAAAAGAGTCGGGCAAGTAAATGATTTAGCACTTACTTTAGTTCAGGTTTGGAGAAGGAAATGGCAACCCACTCCAGTGTTCTTGCCTGGAGAGTCCCAGGGACGGCGGAGCCTGGTGGGCTGCCGTCTATGGGGTCGCAGAGTCGGACACGACTGAAGTGACTTAGCAGCAGCAGCAGCAGCAACTAGTTCAGGTTAGCCCTGTTACAACAATCAAACAGCTTAGAGTAATTGTCAAAGCCAAGTGTTCAGAAAACATTTTTATTTGAGAGACTCCAAAATAGTGAGAAATGAGGACCCAATGAGTACAAATATAGGTCTTACTCAGAATACTACCTGGAGAGAAGGCTTTTTGTAATCTTCCCAGTCAGACCTGTTCTTCCCTAGTGGCTCAGCTGGTAAAGAATCTGCCTGCAATGCAGGAGATCTGGGTTTGATCCCTGGGTTGGGAAGATACTCTGGAGAAGGGAACAGCTACCCACTCCAGTATTCTGGTCTGGAAAATTTCATGGACTGTATCAAAGAATCAGACCCGACTGAGTGATTTTCACTTTCAATGTGTATGTGTGTTAGTCTCTCAGTCATGTCTGACTCTTTGCGACCCCGTGGACTGTAGCCCGCCAGGCTCCTTTGTCCATGGGATTCTCCAGGCAAGACTACTGGAGTGGGTTGCCATTTCCTTCTCCCTCTCAATCCTTTCATGTTGCTTCATTTCTTATCCTGGGTTAGTAGCCTGGAAGGGAAGAGAAATAAGCTTCAATGAGGCTATAGTAGCCCTGGATAGAGGACCATTCACATAGCTAGCTTTACACATTAACTAGCTTTACACATATCTGTCCAGAGATGCCAGGAAAACTGGGGGCTTATTTGGCAAACAGTTGGCTCACGAGAATAAACAGTGAGCTGAATGTGGCAGCAGGGGAATCCAGGCTGTGTCAGCATTATCTGTCTGAAGGGCTCTTTAGGTTTGACTTGAGTTAGTGGCTCCTGACTGTTGCAAATAGGGTCCAGTAACTGGGGACACAGAGGAGTCAGACAAGAACTACATTGTGGCCTACATCTCAAGGTTTATCTAGTAACTCGAATATAAATCAGAAAGCCAGGAGAGTTTCCCAGGAGGACACAGAGGGGATCAGAGAGACATTCCATTTGGTGTGGTCCTCAAACTTCTCTCCTTGGGCTAGAGCAGAAGGACAAGTGCTAGATTTCATTGGTTTTGAGTTTTCTCAATTGCCCAGAAATGGCTGGGAATATTTGAGTTGGTAAGGGGAAGACAGAACTTCAGTACCTTGCAGTGGGGGAGAGAGAGAAGGCTGCCATGGTAACCAGCTTTACTTCGATTCACATTTTAAAAGCTTTACCAAGGTGCAATTGATAAACCACACACGTATACAATGTCCAATTTGTCAATTTTGACATTCTGTGAAACCATCACAAGAAGCAAGAAAACGAACATTTTTATCACTCCGATAGTATCCTCATTCTCCTTCGTAATCCATTGTTCTCTGTAACTTCCCCCTTGCCCCCCTCTAGGCAACCACTGATCTATTTTCCGACATAGTGTCCTAGTTTAAATTTTCTAGAATAGTATATAAATGGAATTATGTTATTTGTACTCTTTTGACTTTTTCCCCACTACTCTTAGCTTAATGTTTTTGAGATTCATCCATATTGTTGGAGGTATAAATAGTTCAGCCCTCTTGCTTACTAGTATTCCATTGCATTGATTTGCCATAACTTGTTTAATCCATTTTCCTGTTGCTGAACGTGTGGGTTGCTTCTAGATTTTGGCGTAGTTGGTCCAGTTCAGTTCGGTCGCTCAGTTGTGTCCGACTCTTTGTGATCCCGTGGACTATAGCACGACAGGCTTCCCTGTCCGTCACCAACTCCTCAAGCTTGCTCAAATTCATGTCCATCGAGTCAGTGATGCCATCCAACCATCTCATCCTCTGTCATTCCCTTCTCCTGTCTTCAATCTTTCCCAGCATCATGGTCTTTTCTAAAGAGTCAGTTCTTCACATCAGGTGGGCAAAGTACTGGAGTTTCAGCTTCAGCATCAGTCCATCCAATGAATATTCAGGACTGATTTCCTTTAGGATTGACTGATTGGATCTCCCTGTAGTCCAAGGGACTCTCAAGAGTCTTCTCCAACATCACAGTTCAAAACTATCAATTCTTTGGTGCTCAGCCTTCTTTATGGTCTAACTCTCAAATCCATCCATGACTACTGGAAAAACCATAGCTTTGACTAGGCGTACCTTCGTCAGTGAAGTACTATCTCTGCTTTTGAATATGCTGTCTAGGTTTGTCAGAGCTTTTCTTCCAAGGAGCAAGTGTCTTTCAATTTTATGGCTGCAGTCACCATCTGCAATGATTTTGGAGCCCAAGAAAATAAAGTGTGTCACTGTTTGCATTATTTCCCCATCTAGTTGCCATGAAGTGATGGGACCAGATGCCATGATCTTAGTTTTCTGAATGTTGAGTTTTAAGCCAGCTTTTTCACTCTCCTATTTTACTTTCATCAGGAGGCTCTTTAGTTCCTCTTCACTTTCTGGCATGAGGGTGGTGTCATTTACAAACCTAAGGTTCTTGATATTACTCCTGGCAATATTGATTCCAGCTTGTGCTTCATCCAGCCTGGCATTTTACATACTCTGCATATAAGTTAAATAAGCAGGGTGACAATATACAGCTATGACGTACTCATTTCCCAATTTGGAACCAGATTGTTGTTCCATGTCTGGTTCTAACTGTTGCCTCTTGACCTGCATACAGGTTTGTCAGGAGGCAGGTAAGGTGGTCTGGTAATTCCATCTCTTGAAGAATTTTTCACAGTTTGTTGTGCTCCACACAGTCAAAGGCTTTAGCATAGTCAATAAAGCAGAAGTAGATGTATTTTTCTGGAATTCTCTTGCTTTTTCTATGATCCAATGGATGTTGGCAATTTGATCTCTGTGTTTCCTCTGCCTTTTCTAAACCCAGAGTGAATATCTGGAAGTTCTCGGTTCACATGTTGAAGCCTAGCTTGGAGAAGTTTGAGCCTTACTTTGCTAGCGTGTGAGATGAGTGCAATTGTGCAATAGTTTGAACAGTCTTTCCATTGCCTTTCTTTGGGATCACCTAGTGGCTCAGTTGATAAAGAATCTGCCTGCAATGCAGGAGACCTGGGTTCGATTCCTATGTCGGGAAGATCCTCGGGAGAATGGAATGGCAATGCACTCCAATATTCTTGCCTGGAGAATTCCTTGGACACAGAAGCCTGGTGGGTACTGTCAATGGGGTTTCATAGAGTCAGACACAACTGAGTGACTAACACTTTCACTTTCACTCACATCCATACATGACTACTGGAAAAACCATAGCTTTGACTATATGGACTTATATATCTTAGGGTTGCAAAAATTTCTTATATGTTTTTTCCTAGGAGTTTTGTAAAGTTTTACAGTTCAATCTATGATTAATTTTTATACCCACACACATAGTGTGAACTATGGGTTGATGTTCTACTTTATTAATAAAATTCGTTTTGCTCAAGCATACTTATTTGAAAGACTTCAGTTTCCCCCATTAAATTGCTTTGGAATCTTTTTTAAAAAACAAAAACAAACAAAAAAACAGTGGACCATATTTCCGTAGTCCTATTTCTGGACTAAATTCTGTTGATTAATTAGTTTACCTTTTTGCCATTATCAAATTGTTGATCAGTGTAGCTGTATCGTAAGTCTTAAAAGCAGGTAGGTTGGTACTCCCACTTTGTTCTTTTTAAAAATTATTTTGAATATTCTAAGTCCTTATGTTTCCTTATACACCTTAGAGTATGCTTGTCAAATTTTACAAAATGTCTGCTTAAATATTGGTTTAGATTGCATTAAATCAGAATAATTTGGGAAAATTAATATCTTAACAATACTGAGTCTTCTCTAATTTTTTTCTCAGGAATATTTTATTGCTTTTGGTATAGTAGATTGGAATGCCTCCTGTTAAACTTTAGGATATAGGTATATAATTTTCTATATTTGTGACATCTTTGTCAGTTTTTTTCATTAGTATTATGCTGGCCTCATAAAGTGGATTGAGAAATGCTCTCTTTTCCTCTGCTTTCTGGAAGAGTTGTATAGATGTTGGTGTTATTTGACCTTCATAGAACTCTGTACCTCAAAACTGCAGAATGTTTTTTCTTTTTAAGTCACATTATCACAGTGGACTGTATGTTGAGTCATACAAATCTATACACTTACTGATTTTTTTCTTAGTTTCTCTATCAACTAACTACTGAGAAAAGGGTGTCAAAATCTCTAGTTTTGTTTTGAGTTTGTCTGTTTCTCTTTTGAGCTCGGTTAGTTTTTCCATCACATGTTTTGAAACCCTGTTAATAGTTTCATACACACTTATAATTTTTATGTCTTCATGAGTTGATCATTTTATTGTTTTAAAATATAATTCCTCTCTGGTAAAACTACTGTCTTGATGTTAATAGCTGCGTCAACTTCTTTATACTTACAGTTTGAATAACTTATTTTTTAAATCCTTTTGCTTTTAACTTGTCTTGATAACTTGTATTTGTACTTATGGTCATTAAATAATTGGGTCTTGCTTTTTTATTCAGTTTGACAATCTTTACTTTCAAATGTGGTCTTTATTTCATTTGCATCTAATGTGTGGAAATTATTGCATTTAAGTATATCATTTTGCTATTTGCTTTCTAAATGTTGCTTCTGATTTTCATCTTCTGTTGCTCTTACTAGTTTCTTTTTGTGTTAATCATCTATGTGCTTAGTTTTCCATTTAAATTCCTCTAAAATTTTAGCTATACACATTCGTATTTTCTTTTTTCATGGATTTTCTAAGAATTACACATGCATCCTTAGTTTATCACAGTCCACTTAGAGTTAGTATTGTACTGCTTTATGTTTGCTCTTTGTTGTGTGTCACATTATACAACTTTGTGACAGAATAAGTCACTTCCTTCCCCTCTCCTTTGTGCTATTGTTATCTCATGTTTTACTTTTCCACAGTGTCAACTCTCCACTCCCACAGAAGAGTATATACTTTCTTCAGTTGTCTTTCAGAAAAAGTAAAAGGAGAAAACATCCAATATTTTTTATTTTTACTCACATATTTACCATTGCTTTTCAATCCTTCCCTTAGATCTGAGATTTAGTTTGTTGCCAGTTCCCTTTCTTTTGACGAACTTCCTCTAACATTTCTTGAAATGAAGGTCTGATGAATACTCTTTTTATTTACATAAAAATGTATTACTTCACATACTTTTTTGAAGGATGATTTCTCTGGATATAGGATTTAGTGTTGATGTTTTATTTTTGCTTTCAGCTCTTAAACGTATCATTTTGTTGTGTTTTGGCTTCCAATGTCTCTGAGAGATGACAGTTTTGTTTTATTATTTTCTAGTATGCAATGCATTTCTCTTTCTCTTCTTACTTTTAAATATTTTGTTTTATCTTTGATTTTCAGTTACTTGACAATGATGTGCCTCACTGCAGAACTTTTGAGCTAGATTATTAAAATGTTTGATTCTGTATGTTGATTTTTTTCTGTATGTTTTTTCAGCACATTTGGGTGACTCCCAGTTCTTATTTTTTCAAGTACTTTTCTTCCACAGATTTTTGTTTTGTTTTTCCCTCCTTGAAGTCCAGTTATACATATTTCAGACAACTAGATATGCTATCCTTGTTCACTGAGGTTTTGTTTATTTTCTTTCCAAATTTTTTATGTTCTTCAGATTGATTACTTTTTATTGAGCTCCTTCAAAATTCATTGCCATGTCCAACCTGCTAAAAAGCAAACTGAATTTTTTAACTTTGAAGATTTAATTTTCAATTTTAAGTTTATTTAGTTTTTTGAATATTGTTTTCATTTCTCCACTGAAATTATCCTTATTTATGTTCATTATGATCACCCTTTCCTTTGATTCTTTGAAGTTATACAATAGATCCTTTAAAGATGTTGTCTTCTGCATCCAAAATCTGAGTCATCTTGAGGCTAGTTTCAGTTGAATGCTGTTTTTCCTTGGTGATTCACATTTTTCTTGTTTCTTTGTATGTCTAGTGACTTCTGATTGTATACTAGACATTGTGGATCAAATGTTATAAAGATATTGGAGTCTTTAATCTTCCTGTAAAGAGTATTGCTTTTCATTTTAGCCTAGTTTCAACAGTGAAATTACTAGTTGATTCCTTTGAGTATAATGGTTTATAGTTTGTTATGTTGGACTTATTTCAGTTTTACTCAGTCTAATTTCTAGTGTTAGCCCTTCTAAAGTTTGAACAGAAAATCTGGAGTGTCTACCAAGCTACTCTGCCTTGGCCAAATTCAAACTCCTAACTCAGACTCTGCTGGGACAGGCTTCAGACAAAATGTCTAATCAAATTTTTAGTCCTCTAGCTATTACTTTTTCTAATTTTCTTGAATTTTTCCATATGTATACATAGTACAGATTTCAGCCAAATGCTTGAGCTAAATTCATATGCAGATTTTGGAGCTCTCTCTCTCTCTCTCTCTGGGTCTCTCTTTTCTAGGATTTCCTTTTCCATTTCCAGTTGCTCTGGTTGCCTTGAATCCTGCCCTCTGACACCTCAGGTCAATAAGGCTTGTGATTTCTGCCTGAGTCCTTGATGCCCTGTGCCTCATAGACTTAGGAATGCTTTTAGCAGATAAATAGTATAACCATGTAGTCATCCAGTAATGTTTTCTTCTTTAACAAATTAGATCTCCTCTAGTTTCTACCTTCTGTTCACTCTCTATGCCTTCAGATAGTTTAATTTTTTTACATGAATTTATAATTATTATTAGGTTAGTTCAAGTCATGTACTCTGCTGCTGTCATAACTAGAATCTTCAATATTATAACTTTTCCCTAGTGCAGTGATCTTTATGTTACTCATAAAAGTTTTTCCATGTGACTAATTAATATTTAGCTGTTACAAGTGCCATCTCTTTGTTCATATATGAAATGGAGTTGTCAAAACATCTCATACAAGGTATAGGGTGACATAACAAGTGTGCACAGGAGAACCAGTTTGTAATCCTTCCTCTGCCACTAACTAGCTGCCGACATATAGGTATGTGCCTTAAGTAGTCTCAGCCTTTGTTTCTATTCTGTAGAATGAATGAGTTAGGTTATATCAATGTTTTTCAACCTTTAAAAAAATGTCAGGACTTTTATTTTTTCCCAACAGAATCTTATAAAAATATAAACTGAATTAAAGCAAAACAGCCCTGATTGTACAGAGTGTATAGCTCAGCCTGCTCAGAGCAACCACCCACATCTTTACTTTTACCGTGGGTGGCATTGAAGCTCCTTTGTGGAATCCCAGACCTCCACAGAGCATAGTCTGAAAAAAAAATCAAGGTTGATGGTTTATATAAATCTTTTCCTATCCTGTTTGAGTTAAAAAATGACTGGATTATGCATCTAAAAATGTGGTCATTTTTTTAAGGATCTGAGAGGGGCAGTTGTCAGCTTTGACCCTCCCTTTGTGCTTTTTTTCACTTTAACCAACTTCTTGTTCTTATTTCTATCCTTATCCAACCACCCTGGGCAAACACTTGCTGTAGGTACTGAGAAATCTGGTATATTAGGGATTCTTGCAATTGTAGCTAAAATGAGCACTCAGGTACCG
This sequence comes from Bos indicus, assembly GCF_029378745.1. Lineage (NCBI taxonomy): Eukaryota > Metazoa > Chordata > Mammalia > Artiodactyla > Bovidae > Bos > Bos indicus. The sequence continues at coordinate 73,990,884 of NC_091769.1, forward strand.
CACCACTGAGCACAACCCACCTCTGCATGTCTCCATGTCCCATCTACAATATATGAGCAGTACTTCCCTCCACCTAATTGCTCCTATGTGGGTGGGAAGGAATTAATAAGTTTGGATCTGCACTGATCATTTATAAAGAGTTTCTCCATCTGTAAAATAGCAGCAGACAGGCTTAAGAAAGCCTCTCTTTGCACCACCAGTTGGTGGTTTTGTTGCCTTAAAAGAAACAACAAAATGAGCAGGTGTTGAGCACTGCCCACATCCAGACAGCACTGCCCACATCCAGACAGCACTGCCAACTCTTACAGAGTGCTCCACCTCTAAACTTGGAAAAATGCATAGTGAGGGAAGGAAGCTGATACAACCCACATTGTCAGCTTAATTTTCTCTTATTCCAGCCCTCGTTTCTTTCATCCTTTCCCTGAAACAGTTCTGAGGAGTTTTCAAGTCAGACCCTGCAAGAATAGGCATTCTTCCCTTTGCTTATAAATGGCAGGGCTTCCTAGATGGGTTTCCATATAGGGCACTGCTGTGATGAGGAGTAATAATAATAATCATTAACATTTTTTAGCATATCATATGCCAAGCATTTTTTTCCCCCTTTCATGATTTATCCCACTTAGCCCTATCAACAACTTTAAGATGTAAGGAATATCAAGATAAGGACATTGTAGTTCAGAAAGATTAAGGAACTTGCTTAGATCTCAGACCAGCAAATGGAAGGTCCCAGATTCATAGAGGCAGCTTGACTCCAGATTCTGCCTTCACTGATGTTAGACCTGGACAGGCAGTTTCTGGGCACTGAGACCCCACTTTCCTGTCTTTTCGTTGTGAAAGATGAAGATGGCATTTCCTCTGCCTCTGTTCACAAGAAAAAAAAAAGATTCAGTAAAAATCAAAGGGAGGAATATTCTGATTGCACTGCTATAGAGACTTGGTATTGATGGATCTATAGATAACTCTCTCTTTTCATTCAGTCATGAACTTCCTGTCAGTGCAAGAAGCCCACAGTAGCAACTCAATAGTTTGTAAACAGAGGGAAGGAGCTGGGTGGCCATGCATCAGGAAGATTGCAGAAGAGTCTGACTTTTCTTTGGTGGTGGATACTGAGGTGGTGTCTAAGATATCTCCAAATTCTGTGACTGAGTGAAGTGAACAATCTCAACTTCAAGATGTGTCCACATCCTTGGCATTTGTGCAACATTTTCTCTGTTATTTTAGCAAGCTAATTGGATGAAGAGGTGATGATTTTAATACAAATTTCCATTTGTATTAAATATTATTTCCCAAGTGCTTAGCTTGAAAGAGGTTTGAACTGTGTTTCAGAAAGCACTATCTTATGTCTGAAAATTAAGTGCCACAACTTAGACAAGACTTCAGTCAGTTCAGTTCAGTTCAGTCGCTCAGTCGTGTACGACTCTTTGCAACCCCATGAATTGCTGCACACCAGGCCTCCCTGTCCATCACCAACTCCTGGAGTTCACTCAAACTCACGTCCATTGAGTCGGTGATGCCATCCAGCCATCTCATCCTCTGTCGTCCCCTTCTCCTCCTGCCCCCAATCCTTCCCAGCATCAGAGTCTTTTCCAATGAGTCAACTCTTTGCATGAGGTGGCCAAAGTACTGGAGTTTCAGCTTTAGCATCATTCCTTCCAAAGAACAGCCAGGGCTGATCTCCTTCAGAATGGACTGGTTGGATCTCCTTGCAGTCCAAGGGACTCTCAAGAGTCTTCTCCAACACCACAGTTCAAAAGCATCAGTTCTTTGGCACTCAGCTTTCTTCACAGTCCAACTCTCACATCCATACATGACCACAGGAAAAACCATAGCCTTGACTAGACGGACCTTTGTTGGCAAAGACTTAGTGATTTTCAAAGATTTAAGTTGAATGAAATCCAGATCCACTCTTTAGTTGTTGATGCAGACTCATTACAAGGAAAGTAGCAGCTGGGAACTTTCAAAAAGGTAAGAATCAAATTTTGAATTTGAGAAAATAACTGATTGGTGAGAGAACATGGAAAATAATGTGGCAAAACCATTGACCTGGAAACCTGGAGACCTCCATTTGGTCCTGGCTTGGTATACACTTTGCCTCTTTGGGTTTTGGTTTCTCTTTGTGAAAATGAGAGAATAGATGGATCCTCATGAAAATCCTTTCTAACCCAACCTATGTGATTTTATGTTCTTAATGACCAAACACAGTTGTATAGATTTTGACCAGGATTTTTTTCCTTCAAGCAAGAGATGACAGAAGGAGCATAATGTGGTCATAATAATATTGATGCTGGAGCCAGACCACCTGGGTTTGAATCCTGGTTACAATGTTTATTAATGTTTGCCTGTTATCACTGTGGCAAATTACTGACCTCATGATGCCTCAGTTTCCCCATTCACAGAATGGGGATAATAAAGTACTGATTTCATTGGGTTATTGTGAGGAGTAAATAAGTTATCAGATGTAACTTTCTAGAATAGTGCCTGGCTCATGATCAATGCTGTATATGGGATTGCTTTTATTGTTATAATAGCACCACTATTGACTTCTGTTGCTACCAGTGGGTTTTTAGGAGAGATGATAGGTTTCATTTTTAGACAGAGAATTTCCTGAGATCCTTGAGGACTGAGGCTTAGAATAGCATGTGCAGTTGCATTTAGAATCCCATGAGGAGAATGGACCAGTTATACTGCAGCCTGGGTGCGTTCACTCTCATATAGGGTGACTCTTCTTCCCACTGCTCTCTCCTCACAAAGGAAGCAATGTCCTGGCAGATTTCAGAGTGGGAATGGCAAAACCCCCTCTCGCGCACTCTGGAAAGTAATCTAGATATGGCTCTAGTGTCCTGAGGCAATAATGTCTGATGATTTGTGCACTGACCAAGAACAGAGGTTCTATGTTCAAGTCCCAGCTTTGTTACTTTGCTAACTTTTTTGCCTAAGATAAGTTACTTAATCTCTTTATGCCTCTGTTTCCTATCTCTAAAATGAGAGTAATAATAATTATCCCTACTTCATGGTGTTGCTGTGGTGATTAAATGGAATAATATATGTGAAGTCCCCAGAAGACACCTGGCATATAGTCTATGTTTAGTTAATGGGAAACATTATAATTACTGTTATGATTATGCAACAGGGAAGAGTAATTTTAAGTTTATGCTGGATCTGTTTCTGTGACTTTAACCCTTCTTTGGTATTATAAGAATACATAATGGTCTGCCTCAGGGAGATAACCTGAGCAGCCCAACTGTGAAGGATTTTAAGGAAGTGAAACTAGCACATCCCCCTGCATTCTAGGGGACATTTATAAGGACTGAATAGTCTTTTTACTTTGTTTCCTCACCCCGCTCTGCCCCCTGCCCCCCAACCTCTGATCTATAAAGAACCTGGCAACCAGGCCCTGACATGATAGCCTGCCAACTTCTTGGTCAGCCGACTCTCCGATTAAAGTCTCTTCCTTGCCGCAACCCTTTGAGAATCGGATTCATTGGCCTGTCGTGCAGCGGGCAGAGCAAGCTTGGACTCGGTAATGGTTATTATATTGAGTGAGGAGAATCTGTGCTCTGTGGATGATCAGTGACTCACTGGGAAAAAAATCAGGGACCCCACACTGTTAAATTAATGAATTCTAATTCTTAATTTTATATATGAGGAGATACTTGTGGACTAACTCACTTAATTTGAAACTGATGACTTTTGACTCTGAAAAGTTTTAATAGTAAAACAATAGTATATATTAATGATATTAGTCACTATTAATACAATTAATATATGTTAATGTAATTAATGTAATTAAGTATATTAATAGTATGTAACTTAATAGTAATACAGTTCAGTCCAGTTGCTCAGTTGTGTCTGACTCTTTGTGACCCCATGGACTGCTGCATGCCAGGCTTCCCTGTCCATCACCAACTCCCAGAGCCTACTCAAACTCATGTTCATTGAGTTGGTGATGCCATCCAACCATCTCATCCCCTGTTGTCCCCTTCTCCTCCCACCTTCAATCTTTCCCAGCATCAGGGTCTTTTCCAATAAGTCAGTTCTTCGCATCAGGTAGCCGAAGTATTGGAGTTTCAGCTTCAACATCAGTCCTTCCAATGAACACCCAGGACTGATCTCCTTTAGGAGGGCCAGTTGGATCTCCTTGCAGTCCAAGGGACTCTCAAGAGTCTTCTCCAACACCACAGTTCAAAAGCATCAATTCTTTGGCACTCAGCTTTCTTTATAGTCCAACTCTCACATCCATACATGACTACTGGAAAAACCATAGCTTTGACTAGACGGACCTTTGCTGGCAAAGTAATGTCTCTGCTTTTTCATGTGCTGTCTAGGTTGGTCATAACTTTTCTTCCAAGGAGTAAGTGTCTTTTAATTTCATGGCTAAAGTCACCATCTGCAATGATTTTGGAGCCCAAAAAATAAAGTCTGTCACTGTTTCCATTGTTTCCCCATCTGTTTCCCATGAAGTGATAGGATAGATGCCATGATTTTAGTTTTAAGCCAACTTTTTCACTCTCCTCTTTCACTTTCATCAAGAGGCTCTTTAGTTTTTCTTCGCTTTCTGCTGTTAAGTATGGTGTGGGGTCATCTGCATATCTGAGGTTATTGATATTTCTACTGGCAATCTTGATTTCAGCTTGTGCTTCATCCAGCCCAGCATATCGCGTGATGTACTCTGCATATAAGTTAAATAAGTAGGGTGACAAAATATAGCCTTGACGTACTCTTTTCCCGATTTGGAACCAGTCAGTTGTTCCATGTCCAGTTCTAACTGTTGCTTCTTGGCCTGCATACAGATTTCTCAGGAGGCAGGCCATGTGGCCTGGTATAGTAATACTAATGGAATACAAATGGCCTAGCAGTACACATGGAATGGAATCTCAGAGTTGGAAAAAGTGCCAGTGGATGTCTAATACAGCCACTTCTCCAGTACAAATATCCCCCTGAGTACCTCCCAGGCGTGTAGATGGTCCTATACTCTAAAGGTGGGGAAAGTTTAGTTTTGGTCTTTTGGTCCTGTTAGTCTATGGATCTCTTCCATATGTAATGGTCCATCCCATGCTAGAGAACTATGACTAGCACACTGAGACTTGAGGAGACTGTTTATTGTAATGGTGTTCTATTGGATGGTAATGAAATCTCTTCTAACACTTAGCTTTCAATGTCTTGCCATGGGTCTGGTCCCAGATAACAATAAAATTGAGTGAGCTGAAAACAATATGCTCTTAAGTCATTGGATCAGCTACTCCATAAAAGAGAGAAATAGATTGAATGTTGACACCTGTCAGGTAGAAAGTTTGGAGTCAGAGAATTTAGATCCAGAAAAGACCTGGAAAATGATCCATACATTAGAAGTGACCCACAAATGAAGAAACAGGGTCAGAGAGATGGAGTCTCAGCCGCATAGACTCAGCTAGCTAATATGAGCGAGCACAAAGAATAAGAGTTCTTTCTACCACCTCTCTCCGATTCTCCAGCAGAGTGATTAGAAGTGTGACCTCTAGAGACAGACTGCCTTGTTTCAAATTTTGGTTCTACCTTCTCCTGGCAGTGTGATCTTCAGACAGTTGTAGACTTTTCTCTGCCTCAATTTTCATATGTGAAAGATGGGAACAATAATAGAGGTTTTGTGTGGACGAAATGAGATATGTATAAGACACTTAGGACACTTCCTGGCACATTAAAGACATTCAATAATTGCTTCCAAAGAGCCTCAGGAAAATCAGCTCTTAAGCCAGAGAGTAAATGTTTTGGCCAGGTGAGTGTTTTCAAATATTTTCTCTTGCTTAAAATACGGCCTTTAAATTTCTTCCTAGCCTCTAATTCTTAACTGATCTTCAGGACCCACTGTCCTGTTAACAACCATATCCTTCCCTGGAACCACTGTGAGTTTTGGATGAAAAGAGGAAATGTTTAAAAAATAATTCCCTATTATTTATATTTCCAGTCCATATTCAGCAGATATTTACCGTGTCATCTGCCCTGTGCCTGACACAGAGAGAGTGCCTGCAGGGACACAGGGGTGGGTGGTCTTATGTGCTTCTTATCCTCAGGGTGTGTGCAAGTTAGATGGAACGGTTGGCAGTTAAATAGGTAATTTCTGCCACAAAGCTGGAGGAGGCACTGGCAGGACAGGCTAGAGCGTGATTTTACAGCACATGGAAGGAGCCTTAAATCCCTAAAGTTGACTTAAGAGATCAAGGAAGGACTCTCTGGAAGAAGTGATACCTCTGCTGAGACCTTAGTGGTGAGCTGGATTCTTGACTAGTTTAGATGGGGACTGGAGAAGAATATTCCCGACACAGGGATCATGTGTGAGTGTTGGGGGTGAGAGAAGGGCTCAGGCTTGAGAGAAAACACTGGGTATTCATCAATCCAGTCAACATTCAACAAGTGTTTAATTAAGTACTTACTCCTCAGCATGCATTGTTTTACATACTATAGAGACATCAGATAACAAAACAGGGGATATCTTTATTTTTACGGAATTTATTGGGGAGAGGAAAGAAAAAAATATCAAGTGCAGGGAACAGAACTCCTTCAGGTCAGTCACTCAGTCATGTCTGACTCTTTGCGACCCTGTGGACTGCAGCACGCCAGGCCTCCCTGTCCATCACCGACTCCTGGAGCCTACTCAAATTCATGTCCATCGTGTCGGTGATGCCATCCAACCATCTCATCCTCTGTCGTCCCCTTCTCTTCTAGCCTTCAATCTTTACCAGCATCAGGGTCTTTTCAAGTTTGTCGGTTCTTTGCATCAGGTGGCCAAAGTATTGGAGTTTCAGTTTCAGCATCAGTCCTTCCAATGAATATTCAAGATTTATTTCCTTTAGGATGGACTGATTGGATCTCCTTGCAGTCCAAGGGACTCTCAAGAGTCTTCTCCAACAGCACAGTTAAAAGCATCAGTTCTTCAGCACTCAGCCTTCTTTATAGTCCAACTCTCACATCCATACACGACTACTGGAAAAACCATAGCTTTGACTAGGTGGACTTTTGTGGGTAAAGTAATGTCTCTGCTTTTTAATATGCTGTCTAGGTAAGTCCACAAAGATCCTTAAGGTAGAACAATCAGGGAAGTGTTTAGGATGAAGTCAAACTGAGACCGCAAAGTTGAGAGGAGTCAGCCAGGTAAACACCTGGGGAGGGAGGGTTTCTGGCAGAAGGAACAACATGGGCAAGGGCAGGAATGATCAGATACTGCTGGAGAAACGAAGAGGACTGACCAGTGCGCGGGGTGGGGGAAGTGGTACGAATGATTCAGAGCGTCTGGGTTGGGTTGTTGGCGATGGAGAAAGGGATTTCTAGTATAAACTAGTTATTCATTATTTTTTAAGACACATACAATGTGGTGTCGCTTTTCAAATCTGGGAAGCTTTTGGAAGATCTCAGTAGCTAATATCTCTTTTCTGAACTGGGTCTTCACTCTGTGTGTTAATAGCTGAGATGAGGCAAAGAGCATATTTTTCATCACCACCAGCTAGAAATACACATAAGATACACGTGTGTCCAGATGCTGGTCCTATTCCCAGTCGTGAGCACATGTCAGCAGCATAATGACCCAGCAGGCTGCCCAGCTCAACAAGAGGGCTCAGTATGTTGGTTACAGGGTGCTGGCAGGGGGGCGGCACAGGGAAGGGGGTACCAGTGTTCTCTTTGACCTCTAGCACAGTAGTTCTAATTACCCTTCTGAGCTTTCTTTCCCTGTTTCATTCTTTTGGACTCAAAACTTGTGTTTCAAAAGTGCTTTAAATTCTTTCTACCCACCTTTGGTCTGCTTTGATCCAGATTAATTGGCCACTGTTTCTCTGGATTACCTGTCTCTGTTTTCTTGGGGGCCCCATAGAAGACTCATGGCTCTTGTTTGCTTCCAGTTAACAGCTTCGGAGATGATGAGGAGCTGTCCACATCTTCTGACAGTGATGAGGAGGTGATCAAACAATTTGAGATTTCTGTGTCCCGGTCCCAGAGTTTCCGCTTGGGAGCATCTGAGAAAGGAAAGCAGACAGGATTGGAGCATAAACCAAAACCCAGTCACTGTCTCTCCACCCACAAAGAAGACAGCACAGGAGTGTCCACCTGCAAAGGTATTCTTTGCATCAAACCTTTCCTTTATCTAGACCAGGTATGTCTAATGGTAAGAATGATTTTGAGTCACTGCACTGGTATTTGCGAGTCCAGAGAGGAGAGCAAAAAGAAGAGGGATGTCCAGAAGGTGGGACAGGGCAAAAGGGCTGCTTCAGATCTTCCAAGGAGCCTCATGCAGAGAGAATGGATCAGCAGTACCAAAGTCTTAATCCTGAATTGTGGAAACCCCTTCCTTCCTCACAGTTTACTGCTTTGTACATTTTGACAGCTAATGACTAGAATGGTATTTTTTAAGGTTTATAAAATTTCATTCCATTCTGACAAGCACAAAAATGTTATATACATGTCTGCTGATGTTGCACTTCTGTGTCTTTCCTCCCATTTGAAAATGTAGGATCCATTTTCCATATATCTATGTAACCTCAGGAGATAGGTTGTATTATTAAAACAATAGGTATGTTTTACCTTCCAAATAAAAATAATGTGTTTTCATAATATTGAATAATCTTTTTTAAACAACATGTACCCTGCACACTCTCCCTCATGCCCTGTAGTTTCTGGAGCCCAGCCTGTATTAGAATCTTGGGTATGAGCAGGTCTCTTGCCACCCTCCATCTTCATATTAAGTGTACTTTTCACAAAGGGAGAGGGGGACACTCAGGGCAGGGTGAGCACAGCCTGTGACTGTGAGTAAGGCTTGTCAAGGGTCCTTCTCCCTGCCCACCAGGCACACAAAAGAAGCTAGGGAAAGAACAGTATGATATTTCTTAGTGCTTTCCACAGCAAAGGTCTCTATCTCTCTGACTCCTTTATGCCCAGAACCCTGAATGGCATGGGACGTTGAAACAGGGAACAGTCTGTGAAGTGTATCTGGTAAAAAAAAAAAAAAGAAAGAAGCCAGAGAAAATGTCAAGCTGTCTACCATAGTGACCTGGTCTAAAATGACCTGGGTTCTCTAATCTTTTTCTTCTTTCCTCTGGGGCTGTGGTTCATCCAACCAATGGGGTCATAGTTGGTCTTCCTTGTTTTTCAGCACTTAGTAGTAGGAAGACAAAAAGGAGAATGTAGAACTGAGAGACGATAACAGAGAAGAAATTTCTGATTTGATGATACGGATGAAGTGGGCAAAAAAAGAACAAAGGAGGCAGAAAGGAAAATTAACAAATGAGCCCTAGTTTTTAGCAGGAATATAATAATTTGTGGATCTAATGTAATTTTACTTATTTACATGGGCCACGTAGCATTTTATTGCTCGTCTTTTTAGCCCAGGTAAGCCAAGAGATAAACACTCAGTGTAACCAAAGGATAGTAACAGTTGCCAGAGGCCCTCTGTAATCTCCTCACCCTCTCTCCTGTTTGGTTTTTCTCTGCTGTTACATCACAGCACTCTTCTCTCTCCACTGAGAGGGCAAATGTTAGCTAATGAAAGTTAATCGCAGTTGATCCCCTATGAGTAGCTTGTTTAATTCTAAAGCTAATGGCCCCATTTCCCAGAGGCCTAAGTGTCTAGATTTTGATTTATACAAACACACTGTTCTGAGAATTCTGACAAACACTCTAGCCCTCCACCTTCCTGGAATTAGCAGCAACTTTTGTCGTAACTGGCATGATTCTGAGTTTTTTGACAGATCGTGATAGAAAGGCTACATTTTTCTCTACCGGAGGGTGGAATGAGTCTACTACACTGAATGAATTACCTGTACATTTTGAAGAAAATCAGCAGGAGTTTTCATAAGAATGATTAACTGCATGCTAAATTTTAGGTTATCAAATGCCATGGAAATGTTAATGTAATTTTTATTGCGTGATTTTTTCTGTGTCATTTCTTTTTGTTCATTTTTAGATCATTGAATTTGTGTCAGCAGTAAAGAATAATGAAAAGATTAAGCATGCACCCCAGAGAGAATTTTTTTAACTCCTATTCTCTATTTAGCTATTTTCCCCTCTACCTTAAACATGTTTTTCTAAGATCAAATTTGCATGCGTGCATGCTAAGTTGCTTCAGTTGTGTCTGACTCTTTGCGATCCTAGGGACTGTAGGCCACCAGGCTCATCAGTCCTTAGGATTCTCCAGGCAAGAATACTGGAATGGATTGCCATGCCCTCCTCCAGGGGATCTTTCCCACCCAGGAATAGAACCCTCATCTCTTATGTCTCCTGCGTTGGCAGGTGGGTTCTTTACTACTAGTACCACCTGGGAAGCCCCAAGATCAAATTTAATTGTAGACAATTCTTTCACTTAAAGGGTGCATTCAGAATGTAGAACCAGTGAAATTCGAGATCTAAACCCACTTAAAACCTTCATCATATTCCAGCTAAGTTCTCTCTTGTCTCACATATCTGATTTAGTGTTATTGTGAATTAGTTGTCACTGTATTCCTGATAATGTCAAAGAGGGCTTGTCCTAAGTGATCTGAATCAGGAGCTGTGCATGAGGTCTCTGTGAATGTTAGATGGGCTACAGAATAATAGCCCACTTATTGGACTTTTTGTTTATTTTGACCAAAGCCTTATTTTTGTTTGTGAAATATTTAGTTCTTAAGATGTTTCATAGTAGCTAATCATTACCTTCTTGGTGTCACTTAAAACAAGCCAGTTATCCCGTGTGTGTGTGTGTGTGTGTGTGTGTGTGTGTGTGTATTTTAAGAGACTTATTGCAAAGAATTGGCTTATGTGATTGTGGGAGCTCTGAAATCCACTGTTCAGAAGGAGAGGCTGAAACTCAGGAAGGAACTGAAGCTTCAGTCTATAGATGAAATTGCTTCTCCTCCGGGAATGCCTCAGTTCTCCTCTTAAGGCCTTTCAAGGGACTGATTATGTTAGGATAATCCCCTCTACTGAAAGTCAACTTTAATTATATCTACAAAATGCCTTCACAGCAACTCCTAAATTAACATTTGATTGAATAATTGAGGCCTATAGCCAAGCTGACACATAAAATTGACCATCACGAATGGTAGGCCAAAGTATGGGTGATGGAGAGAAGGGTCTTGTAGTAGAAAAGAAAGCATAAAAGGATAATAGGTTTATATTCCATCAAAGTGGGATATGGACTAAAAAATTTCCTCTCATAAAATAAATATGGTTGATGTGACACAATTATGCTCTATAATTTCTAAGAAGCCAGGGTACATTTCTCGACAACAGGTGATTACTTTTCTGTATGTGTTTAAGGTGACATGACCTTCTTTAATTTAAAGCATGTGAAGATGCTTTATGTAACAGTGAATAACCCTTCCCCCTCCTTGCAACTTGACTTGTCCCCCAGATTTGCCTTTCTAATTCATTCCTTGCTTGTCTGTCAAGGAAAATGGTTTGTTACATTAATATAGTTCTTATGTTTTTCAGTTATGAATAGCATTTTAAGGCTTTAATGTAGCTTTTGAAAATTCTCTTATTACTGATCTAAGTATTATCACTGTAGGAGTTGAAGTCATGAGACAATTTTATGGGGGTAATTTCTTGGCAGAGTTAGATTTTGTGCTGAGATCCTGCTGGGCACCACACACGTTGATGGATGACCCACTGTTTAACGGGACATTTTAGTGTTCATGTATGTGAGGAATGGATGGGCTAATTAGAGCCTGAGAAGAAAATTCTGCTTTGTGTTATAGGGTTTTGCAAATGGAATAACCCTTGTTCCGTCATTTTCTGGGTCTTGTGTGTGTGTGTGTGTGTGTGTGTGTGTGTGTTTGCCAAATAACTGAAAGTATGAATGTCAAGATTTTAGGTATCCTATGAGAGTATTTCCAAGAGGCCTGAAGTGAATTATTAAGAAAAACAAGGCAGATGGAGAACTTCTCAATGGCTTGCCATGATTTGGCAAAATCCCAAATGAGGGGTTGGATTTTGTGCCCTGAAAACCAAGTCTTCCCAAAGATTGTTATATCTGGTCTGCAGAGGGTGATGATGTGTTTTTAAGTTTATGTGTTTATTGTAGGTGGGTCAAATATTGTCTGCTAAACCACTGTCCACACTGCTCCATATTGCTACACATCTGGCTGTTTCAAGTATCTGTTATCTGCGTAGCCTTGAAAGCTACTTGAGATTTAATAAAACCCACTTTGAGTCTGAAGGAGGCAGAGAAGATTCAGGAGTTGTTGGGACTTTGGATGGACAGGAAGGAAAGGAGAGGAGGAAGGGCTTGAAGACCGCTGTGAACAAAAATACACAACTGTTGTTTTCATGGACAAGACTGCAGTATATGGATGTTGCTTAGCAGCTTCAAGGACCTTATGTTCTAGCTCAGATTTTTAGACCAATGGTGGGAACAACTGCTATTATACAGTGTGTAAATAAGAGCTGAGTTTGTCATCCTCACGAATCCTGTCTATATCTCTAATTTTCCATCATCCTGGGAGTAGGGGACACTGGAGAAGAGTAGAGGCCAAAGAGAAAAGACATCCTTGGCTACTTTCTGGATGTGGGAGGCAATTTAGGGTGAAAGCTATTGCTTAGGAAGAACAGGAAGACCCTGCCAGTTTTTCCTTATTATCTGAGGGTAACCTGGTTGTCAAGGAAGAGGAAGGGGATGAACAGGGTAAGGGAGCACTGAGAGAGAAGAGAATGACACTAAGGGCTGAGAAAGACTCTGAGTCTAAACGAGTCAGGGAAGATTTGGGAGTTGTCGGGACTTCAGATGGACAAGAAGGAAAGGAGAGGAGCGAGGGCTTGAAGACTGCTGTGAACAAAAACATACAGCTGGTGTTTTCATGGCCAATGAGACCACAGATGTCTACGAGTTTGGTGGTAGTACTGAGTGGGCTTTGCTGGGCTGGATGAGGCCAGACAGGTAAGCAAGGCTAATATTTATGGAAAGGCTGGTGGTTGCTAGACAGATATTATTTCACATGTTCACAGTGAATTTCTGATGGGTTTTCCCAATGACTCAGTGGTTAAAGAACCTGCTTGCAATGCAGGAGATTCAGGAGACTTGGGTTCGATCCCTGGGTGGGGAGATCCCTTGGAGGAGGAAATGGCAACCCATTCCAGTATTCTTGCCTGGAGAATTCCATGTACAGAGGAGCCTGGTGGGCTATGGTCCATGGGGTTACAAAGAGTCGAACATGATTGAGTAAGCAAACACACATAGACAAGGAAAAAAAAGAACTTCAAAAATTGTTCAAGTTCTTAATACAGAACTTGGATTTTAAACCCAGATCCTCTGAATCCAGGGGCTTCCCAGGTGGCACTAGTGGCATTAGTGGTAAAGAATCTGCCTGCCAATGCAAGAGATACAAGACATGTGGATTTGATCACTGGGTTCAGAAGATCCCCTGGAGGAGGAAATGACAACCCACTCCAGGATTCTTGCCTGGAAGATTCCATGGACAGAGGAGGCTAGTGGGTTATAGTTCATGGAGTTGTGAAGAGTTGGACTTATTTTATCCTTCTAACATAATGTACATCCTAAATATGCTCATATTATCATAAAGCATTCAGTCTTCTTGTATCCTATATAATGAACTAATGGGTTTTGGTTTTATGGGGCAAGTTTATCCACCATATAGATGAAAGTGTGTTTCAGCAGATGTTATTTAATGGGTTTTGTTTTAGCAAACTTGATTGGGGTAGTTGCTATTGCCCATTTTCTCTAGATAAAAAGATGAAACATGATAATACATTTGAAAGAATTTCCTTTTTGCAAATTTAGGTTTGGATGGAGCCAGACAACTGACTTATTCTGAGAATCTGTCTTATGGTGAAGATGATCCCATCTCTGCCCACTCACAGTCCACTTGTGAGCTGGGGGGCACCAGGCACCATGGTGTACCTCCTGGAGAGACCAGCGTGGTCCATAGCCTCAGCCGGCAGTCCACAGAGGGCAGCCTGGAGATGGAGACAGCTTTTAATAACCGGGGATTTGAAGATTCCTATGCTACTGACAGCTCCTCTGTGTGGAGTCCAGAGGCAAGTTGTTTGTTTTTCCTTGCTTGAATATTGTCTGCCCCCTGGTTCGTTGTTCCCCTTCTCCTCCCCGTTCTTCTCCTCCTTTTCTCCACTCCCTTTAAGAAGAAAATTTTTCCAAAAAGGAAGCATTGCTTTGAAAAACAAACACCTAAACAGCCTTTAATGGAAATGTATTTTTTATTTAGATAACCAAGTCCCAGTTCCTATGTGTGCCACTAAAAAAATCATATATAAGTGAAATCTATCAAAATGGAAAATGAAGCATTGGTGGCAGATTGAACCCAGCAATGATCAGGCTTCTTTTTTTATATAAAGGAGTTTTTAGTTCTTTAGGGAGGCTGGATTCGGAGAAGGCAATGGCACCCCACTCCAGTACTCTTGCCTGGAAAATCCCATGGACAGAGGAGCCTAGTAGGCTGCAGTCCATGGGGTCGCTAAGAGTCAGACACTACTGAATGACTTCACTTTCACTTTTCACTTTCATGCATTGGAGAAGGAAACGGCAACCCACTCCAGTGTTCTTGCCTGGAGAATCCCAGGGGCAGGGGAGCCTGGTGGGCTGCCGTCTATGGGGTTGCACAGAGTCAGACACGACTGAAGTGACTTAGCATAGGGAGGCTGGATTATTTCCTTCATAGTTTCAATTAAATGGAGTCTCTCTCTATTTTTTTATACCAAATCTTAAATTATGAATTTTTGAATATGAGAATTATTTGGGAATGAAATGAAAAATACAGTGGCCCTGCAAATGAAATTATACAAGGTGTTATGCTGAAGATCTTACAGTATGAACATATTTATTAGGTCCAAATTGAGCTGAAGTTCTAGGAGATGGCCTTAGTCAGTCATGTCTCTCTGTCCACTGACTTTGCTTTTTGGATAAATCTCTGATAAAATATACATTGCCTAATTTCTTTTCCAGTTGAAACTTACTCCCAAATATGCCTAAGCATCCAGAAGTATGACTGGAGGATTGCTCAGATTCATGTTCATTGAGTCACTGATACTATCTAACCATCTCATCTCATCCTCTGCTGCCCTCTTCTCCTTTTGCCTTCAATCTTTGCCAGCATCAGGGTCTTTTCCATGAGTCGGCTCTTGGCATCAGGACCAAAGTATTGGAGCTTCAGCATCAGTCCTTCCATTTAATATTCAGGGTTGATTTCCTTTAGGATTGACTGGTTTGATCTCCTTGCATGACTTTAAGAGATATTAAATATTCTAATATTTAATATGTCTAATACCTACTTTGAAATTAATGTTGATAAAATAACTCATGTAGTTATATACAAATTTGTGTGAATAGAGGAAGGAGAAGGGTAGATGGATTTTGTTAGCATCAGTCTGCCTGAGAAAATAAACAGGATGAATCTCTTATTAGAACCTGGACTGTCATACACACCAAATGCTCGTCAAGGAGGAGAAAAAAAAAAATCACAGAAAATTATGTTTCAAAGCCTGACTGTTAAGGTACTGGAGCACATAGAGAAAGCATAAGGAGATGACACAGGGATATGTGTACTCTGTGTAGAGTATTGCTGAAGTCCAGGGATGGCAACTCAGATACGTGGTTTGTGGCTGGTTAAAAGAAAGCCTTCATATAGAGACCCTCAAAGCTATCTATAGTATACATTTTATTTAAAAAAAAGTCTGCTTCCTACTGGTTTACTGCCAAGAATCAGATCAAATCCCACACACTAACATTCAACATTTAAAAATACGATTCTTTTTGGCTCTCTCACCACATAAACAAAACAGAACTGTTTACCTGCCTATTGACAGTCTGTCCCCTTGATAACCGTACCACTGGGCTTGGAATCACTTTCTCCAGGCAACCTCCCGTTTGCCTGCCTCATGGAGCTTCAATAGAAGACTGGGTGTTGAGGGCACTAAATGTTCTCAGATTCCAAAAATACCCAGACATCTCTGTGTGCTCCATTCAACCTCCTATCTATTTTGAGACAAAAACTGTAATTTGGTGCTCCTACAGTAGAACCTCAGATGCAGTGTGGAGGCAGTTCCTGTAAATGCCTGCTTTTGCAGGCTTAGCTCGCCTTTTAAGAATTGATTTATTTACCTCTTAGCTGTATTAAGAAGCCTCTCTTCCCCTTTGTATCTGGCATCAGGAACACACCGTGGGGTTGTTTACTTTGGGCCACACAGATGACATCAACAGTATCTTGTTAAAACAGAAAAGCTTTCAGTTTGATAGAAACATCTTTAAATCTTCATGGGTTTTGCCAATGTGGCCCAAGTGTTCCCATCTTAAAGGAAAACCCAGGATATGAGAGCCAAAGGGATCATTTATTTTGCCTCAGAAGGAAACCGATTATGCAGTGTGCCTACCTGTTAGGCTGATGGTTTTTGCAAGCATTGCCCTTCTCTGCTGGAAAAGGCCATTGACTTTTTCCTGCAGACCCAAGGCTTGGCAGGGACAACGATGGGAGGGTGGTTGGTGATTTTGAGCGCACAGGGAGGCGGCTGTCCTACTTTTCATCTCTGCTTTCCACTGATTAACTGATTGGCCTTGAGAAGTTAATTAAAATCTGCCAAATGGGGATAAAAATGAAGAGATTTTTACCTTGCAGGAAGGTCAGATGGATTAGCTGTATTAACAGTACCCACCTGAGGAGTGCCTTTAGTTGCCTGGTGATAGGTAGAGTGTGTTGAAATAATTACTTGCTATGAAAATATCAGCCTTCACAAATCTTGGTCTCAGATCAACCCAGGAAGGGACCACAAAGCCCATTTTTCATGAGCCATAGCTTGGATTGTCCCCATCCAGAGTCTGGCTGTTGCCTGGAGCTGTGTCTGATTCAAGATTCTCAGGACAATTATTTTAGACCCTTCCCCAGGACCTCAGCACAAAGCTGCAGATGGAGTGAACGCTTATCTGAATGCAGAGCCTGGTAGATAAGTGGGGAGATGCTCATTAACTAGATATTTTTACCTTGGCATTGACATTGATGACAAAGCTAGGAACTGTTAGCTAATATCAAGAGCAGAGGCTTAAAAGGATGTGAAATTCAAAGTAGTGTGTGTTTCCACCTCCCATCTCCTATCTTATTTCCTCTTCATCTCACACACTTACTATGCATACAAGTAGTTAGAGTGACAGGTTTGTGGGGGAGGAAGGTAGACACCATCGTTTCATATGAGATTTGGGACTTTGAGCATTAATACTGGCAAATCTTGGGTAGTTTTGGCTGAGCATATGATTTTGGGGGCAAAGAATGAGTTATTTAGGCATTCTAAGGCTTTATTCCACTCGCTCCCAAAATGAGGGTATTGAAAACCTATCTTATTAGGTTAATGAAAAGTTAATATGCATATCTAAAAAGATAATGCTTCTTAGTTGGATTTCCCAAAAGTACAGCTTACTTTGTTAGGACATGCAGTCCCAGGAATCAAGAGTGAGGGGCAAGGGAAGTGATACAGGGAAGGGAGAGCCAGTATGAGAGTGTATAATCCAGTTGTCTACCACTAAGTGTGACTCCTGACTTGATCTTGTGCAACTATACTATAAGAAACTGTAGAAATTAGTCCTAGGACATCTGTCCAAGGGGAGAAAAATTTACTGCATGGGGCATGAACCCCCCACATACTCTGGACTTTGTATTCATGGGTGCCAAGAAGTATTCTGTAGATTTCCAAGCCTTGACATCAACGAATAGGCCTTTAGTGAGAGTTGAGAGTTACCTTGTGTCGGACAGAGGAAAGACTTTGTTGGTTTGTGCCAGACAGAAGCTCCTTAGAGCCCAGCCTGTAGGGAAGAAGGAACAAGAGGCCAAGAAGGTCTGAAGTGCATAAGAATGGGCTTTGCGTCCATAAAGGGTTTAGTGTACTACCTGGTGTAAGGAAGGGCTTTAGTGAGTGTTAACTATTATTCCTTATGGTCCAGCAAGCAATGTAGAGATGATCAAGGGTAAGCTAAAATAGATGGGAGTTTTAACAGAATACTGTGACTTGATTTTTGAGTTGGCATAACTCCTTGGAGACTCGCTTCTAATATTATATCTACACTAGTCAGTTGTATTCAAAAGTCTCTATAGCAACCACTTTTATCACTTGAAACTAAGTACCTCTGAATAGAAACACTCACACATGAATGCATGCTCAGAGGAAAAAATGTAAGAAGCCTAAATTTTCCCTTAAACAAGGAGCCCAAGTTTTCTTGGTAGACTAACGTGAGTTTTAAAAGAGAGGGCAATTATTAGACATCTACTAGGTGTCAAGTCCTTTAATTTTCACAGCAACCCTGTAAAGTAGGTATAATCTCCATTTTACTGTTGATTAAAACAGGAAGTGGGAAGGATTAAATAATTGCCCAGTGTCCTAGAGGTAGTATGTGGTAGACTTGGGATTCCTAACAATATCTCGTTCCAGAGAACCATGCACTTTCACCTGAATTCTGTGGGTAAGTTTTGTTGATGAACATGCATTTTTGAGGTCTGTTATTATATTTTTTAAAAATAAAGAGTTCTTTGCTTTTTAAACTTTTAATTTTATATTGGAGTATAGCCAATTAAAAATGTTGTAATAGTTTTAGGTATACAGCCAAGTGACCCAGCCATACATATACAGGTATCTATTCTCCCCCAAACCTCCCTCCCTTTCAGGCTGCTGTATAACATGAGCAGAGTTCCCCATGCTGTACAGCAGGACCCTGATTGTTACCCATTTTAAACAGCAGTGTGTACATATTGATCTAAAAATACAAGAGTTCTTTATCTTAGCACAGCTGATACTCTATTACATAAAGAAGAACTGATTCTTATTTACAGTGAGAATCAGACCAAAATTTAGTCATGAGTAAGAGGCATGCCTTCAGAGGAAAAAATCAAATTATGTTGACATTAGTAATAGTTTGTTCGAGGGTGGTTCATTATTGCAAATGTGATTCAGCTCAGTTTTCTCAGTGAGGTCATTGAATCTGACTGGCTGAGGTGAACTGCTGTCTAAAAGTGATATTTCATAACAAGGGGCCATGACTGGAAATAAGCATCAGTTCAGTGATGAGACTAGATATCTACAGAGGCTTGTCCGAGCTGAGTATTTTCCCACAGCTTCCTAGGTAATGCTAGTGGCAAAGACCTGCCTGCCAGTGTAGGAGACATAAGAGACATGGGTTCAATTCCTGGGTTAGAAAGATCCCCTGGAGGAGGACATGGCAACCCACTCCATTATTGCCTGAAAAATCCCATGGACAGAAGAGCCTGGCAGGCTACAGTCCATAGGGTCATACAGAGTCAAACACGACTGAAGCGATTTGGCACATTAAAACCTCAGAATGACACTCTATCAAGCGGGCACCTTAATGCTCATTTTTTCAGCTGAGGTACAGAGAGCATGACGCTTTTGGCCAGGGCCAAAAAGCTATTCAATGTTGAATTTTAATTTCAACCCAGGTGTTCTGTCCCCAAGCCCAGCGTTGTATTTGCTAAATGGCTGCAGGGGATGCCCTCCTAAACCCTTCCTACTCCAAGAGTGACTGGAGACTAGCTGAGACTTCCTTGCGACCTGAGAAATGCAGAATCCCAGACCTGACTCCTGGTCCTACTGAATCAGAATTCCCAGATGATTCAAGTCCACTAGGATGTTTGAGAAACTCTATCCTAAACCTTTTCCACCATGTAGATAGACAATCTATTAAAGGCTCACCTGTCCATGACTCCTGCTAGGATCCGTCTCTGCAGGGGCTCCTGGTTCAGAGAGCACAGGCCCAGGCAGAATCATTTCTCCTGGGAACTTAAGGAAAAGTTAGCTTTTGGCAGTTGCATAATTAACTAATTTTAGACTTAGTATTTCAATTGGTTTCAATGATAGCACTTTGCAAATTGTAAAAACTTTGTTCATTCATTTCAAAAGCATTCATATGCTTTGAAGGCTCACCATATGTCTGGTGCTGTACCCTCAAGGAACTTCCAGTCCGATGGAGAGACCAGGAAACAGATCTTTTTAATGTATGAGGTTATAAGCTACCAGTCCAAAAGTGTGAGGTTCTGAAGAAGCATAGAGGGGCACCATCTCTCCAAGATGCATTAGGCATTGTTCCATTTCTAATCTTTCCCTCTGTCCACAACAGGAACAGGACGGAACCAATTTTCAGGTGCCACCTGGGGTCCCAGAGCCCATCTCAAAATGCGGTGACCTGGATGTCATCTTTGAATATAGAGCTGCCAGCCAGAAGCTCACAGTGACCATTGTCAGAGCACAGGGCCTCCCGGATAAGGACCGAAGTGGCGTCAACTCCTGGCAAGTGCACGTGGTGCTGCTGCCCACAAAGAAACAGAGGGGCAGGACAAGCATACAGAGAGGGTCCAACCCCATCTTCAAGGAGAAAGTCACCTTCGCCAAGCTGGAGCCCAGAGATGTGGCTGCCTGTGCGGTCCGCTTCCGCCTGTATGCTGCCCGCAAGATGACCCGGGAGAGAATGATGGGTGAGAGGCTCTTCTATCTCAGCCACCTGCACCAAGATGGGGAAATGAAAGTGACTCTTGTTCTGGAGCCAAGAAGTAATATCAGTGTGAGTATGTTAAATGCTGCTGCTAATGACGTGCTATGTTGGAGGATCTGGAATTGTCAGCCCTTAATGTAGTATATTCAGCCTGTGAATTCAGACACCCTTAATTTAATTTCCATTTTGCCCATCTCATCCTTTGCACCATGCTTTGCACTTCATGGTACAATGGGGTTTTTATTTGTGTGTGTGTGTGCCCATAGTCCCTATAACCTGATGGATGTATCCCTATCTGTTTTTGGACATGACAGCAGCAGAGTAAAGGAGGACACAGGGAAACTGCGAGAGATTTCTTGGCCTTCTCACTAGCTGATGAGTGGTTCTACCACCCATCCCCCTGCCCTGACCCCAGTGTACATCTCAGAGATGTATGAGATACATCTCATGATGAATCTCAGAGATGGGGCTTTCAAAGTGAGGTTCTTAACAAGTGTGCCTGAGTAGGCTGTAGAGTAGCCCTGAACTCCAGCCACTTCTAAGATCTTCCATTTATAAGACTGGGCTTCTTCCACATGCCCATCTTCTATGTCCCTGGGTTTCAGAATAAGACAGCACAGCTTTTATATCTACAAACAAGTAACTCTCTCTTCCTGTGGGTTATATATATATCATCCAGTGTGAGGCTCTCCTTCTAAAAATCACATAAAAGATCAGGTAGTTACCTTGGGCTGTTGGGCCAATCAGTCATTCATTCCAAAATGTTTATGAGTACCTGCTATATGTCAGGTGCCACATAGGCAGAGGAAGGAACAAAATAGGGAATGCCCTTGCAAGGTGAACAAAACAGGTGGTGCCTTACAATCTGGTGGAGGAGGGCGACAATAGACAGCTAGGGTAGAGGGTGACAGAGGCTGTATTTTCTTTTGAAGGGTCAAAAAATTATCTTTCAGGTGGTAGTATGACATAGAAAACGAGGAACTAAAGGAGCCAACCTAGGTGCCGTGTGGACAGAGTCTCCAGACAGAGGGGCTGGTATATGTAGACACCAGCAGGTGGGAAGGGGCTTGACTTGTCTGAGGAAGAAGAAAGGAGCCAGAGAGTTCAGACTGTGCTGATGGGAGACACAGCCACTTACATTTTTAATAGATGTCTCAAAGTTCATATCTTTAGACTCAAAATCCTGATTTTTGCCTCACAAAATCTATTTTGGGCTTCCCCGGTTGCTCAGTGGCAAAGAATCCACCTGTCAATGCAGGATCCCTGGAGGGGGAAATGGCAACCCACCCCAGTATTCTTGCCTGGGAAATCCCAGGGACAGAGGATCCTGGTGGGCTGCAGTCCATAGGGTAGCAAGAGTCAGACGAGTCTTAGCAACTAAACAGCAACAAATCTATTTACCTGCAGTCTTCCCATCTTGGCTAAAGACAATCTCATGCTTTGCATTCAGGCCCAAAATCTTAGAAGTCATTTGTGACTTCTCTCCATCTGAAATCCTACTGGCTTTTTATTAAAAATCCAACCAGAGCCTGACTCTCTGCTGGATTATTGAAATGGCCTCCTCCTATCTCCCAGCTTCCACCTTTGTCCCCTATAAACTATTTCTAGCTTGGGGAACAGAAGGAGCCTTTAAGACATAAACTAGATCACATCTTTATTGTTGTGGTTCAGTCACTAAGTCATGGCTGACTCTCTGAGACCTCATGAACTGCAGCACATCAGGCTTCCCTCTCTTGTCTCTGTTCAAATCCCTCTTTTTTCCCTAAGCTCAGAGTAGAGTGTGTCTTAAATCCTGGGGAACAGAAGTCATGGGACTTCAGAGGAGTCCTGCATCATAAAGCATGGAGACAGGGATGCTCCCACCCCTGTAACTCTGTGTCGGACCCTGTGCTTTGTGCTGGGGGCACAGAGCTGAGTAGGGGAAATGAGCTGTGTGAAAGAACCTTGAAGTAAAAATCCTCCCATTTACCTGTTACTTGTTGAGCGTGATTATCAGCTAAGCACTGGACAATGCACTGTGACAGACTGAGGGGTTTATAATATAAGGCTGAGGATTTGAGGGGAGAGGCAAGCTGTGCAGTGACAGGTGTCACAGTGGACACTTCTGCACAAGCCCAGGGGATGGGGTGGCCCTCACCCCAAACTAAGCAAGTATCTCCTTGTGGGATTATCATCATCCAGACAGCAGGGACTATAAGGCATCTCTTAAAACTGCCTTGCCCTGTAGTTTATAAATTGTGTGTGCTAAATTGCTTCAGTAGTGTCTGACTCTTTGCAACCCTTTGGATCGTAGCCCAACAGGCTCCTCTGTTGTGGCAAGAATACTGGAGTGGGTTATTTCCTTCTCCAAGTTTATAAATTATGTTCTATGAAAACCTCTGTGGGCTCTATAGGGATCCTGTGGCTTTTAAATAGGGTAGTTTCCTAAGATGTTAAGAAATATTTGATTTCTTTCAGTGCATTTATTTATCGAGGTTCCTGATGAGAAATTTTAGGAAACAATTTCAGATTTTGAGAAGAAAGATTTGAGCAGAGTCCAATGCACATGTTTCTTTTTCTAAAATTTATTTTTAATTGGAGGATAGTTGCTTTACAATGTCCTGTTGGTTTCCACCATACATCAACATGAATCCCTCCCTCTTGGACCTCCCTCCCATCACCCACCCTATTCCGCCCCTCTAGCTTGTCACAGTCTGATGCACATGTTTCTGATGGAGGAGGTGGTGGCTCTAGGAGGCTGGCTTGCTGGCCCGCAGAGCCCATTCCCACTGCTGCTTCTTGGGTGAGAGTCAGTGTCCTGATCTTTGCTCTCCTCCTCCCGGCATGTCTGGTGCACAGGGGCAGATGCTTTGGAGAAGCAATACACGAATATATGACAGAAAGTGTGGGCTCCGCTGGTGCCTAAGGTTTCTAAGACACACAGTCCTTGTGTCAACTTCCTTACTAAGCAGTTGTAAAAGTGCTCCTGTTCAATAGAATTCATTTCCATAGGAAGAAAAAAAAAATGTAGCATCTGCTGTATTCCTGACAACTTTTAAAAGCAGAACTGGGGGCCAAATGTTCTATGGGGTGGTAGGTAGCCAGCGGTCATTTCTTTTCTGGTGAAGGCAAAATGCCTCCTATATTGCTGCATTCCTCAAGAAGCTGCAGAAAACAGAAGCTGAACTCATGCCTGGGGTGGATGTGAAGCATTTAAGCACAAATTGCACAGGAGGGAATTTGGGTCTATAGTAAATGTCTTCTTAGCTCTCCATGTATCTTTCTGGGTTTGATTTACACTAGTAATAACATCTTTGTCCATTTTGTCTTTGGAGAGGAGAGGGTGAATGGAGCCAGCGCTTGAAACAGATATATCAGCTAATAATGCAGGGAATCCCATCCAGGACTGCGCTCCCCAGGCCCTATTATCATTCACACCGAGTGCGCCCTTAGTAATCTTTGGCAGCAGTGGAGGTTGGGGCCACAATTTCGCCACACATACCGGCTTTCTGTATGGGAGAGGCACGCAGCCGGGCCAATGGATGCTTTGTTGTTCTTCCCCTCCAGAGTGGAGAGTCTCCGCTCAGCCCATCTGCAGTGTCTCACAGTGATAGTGGTTCATCCACGCAGTCGCTGTCGCATGGAGGGGCGCCAGAACTGTTGGTGGGGCTGTCATACAATGCCACAACGGGGCGATTATCCGTGGAGATGATCAAAGGCAGCCATTTCCGAAACCTCGCTGTGAACAGAGCACCTGGTAAGTTCACGCCTACACCCCCAGCTCTGGTCCTCCCAGAGGCAGGCAAAAGGTTGTGTCTGCTTTCATCTCATTTCTGTAACTTGTGAATAAAAATGATCTTGGTGTGATTTAGACAGTTTTTACCAAATGATACCTCTGGATTTTTCAAATACTTTTCTATTTAATTAGATTGAAGGCTTCTCTGATACCTGGATGAATCTTGATACAAAACAGGCTGGCCTCTGTGAGTGTATTAAAGGGAAAAGAATGATGTCTTTTCAGCAGCATAACATGTATGAACAATTAAAATCTGCTAATAGTCCCAGGCCTTCAAATACTTTAAAGAGGCAGGGTTCAGTCTTTGGAGCCAGGCAGACTTGGGATCTGACTCCAGCTCTGCTCATTTACTTGGTAGCTTTGATCTGATCCTATACATTTTACCTCTCTTTCTGAACCTCAGCAAACTCATCTGGAACAAAGGAATAGTAAGAATACCTTGCTCATGTGTTGTTTTGGGGCTTAAATAAAATGATTTATGTAGAACATTTAGCATAGTGCCTGACACATAGTGAGCATGCAAGAAATGTGAGTGGTTATGTTGTTGATGGCAGAGGAGGTGGAGTAAGAAGACATGGGCAATCCAGGCCTGACTCACTAGGGAACCTTCTGAGATTACCCCTGGAAAGAGCAACTCAAAACATACCCCATAGTGGCTGTCCAGGGCTCAGGAAGCCAGAATAAAAGTGTTGCTGCTGCCAACTGCCCGAACTGCCTCTCAGTACCCAAGAAACTAGCAACTGAACCTTGGAATAATGCTGCTGAAAAATCAGCTCACATTTAATGATCTTGCTCGTTAGCAGAAACAGCTTAATAAAGGGTGGGAAGATGGTTTCTGCCTCACTAGTGTCTGCTGGATCTCATGCAATCACATCTAATTAGAGGAATCTAATTTATATCTAGAATTCTAGCTGCAAGAGAGTCTGGGAAATGCTGAGTCAGGGAAATATTGAAATTCCAGCCTTTTGAGTCCAAGAAGGTAAAATAGATGGGGGTAGGGTAGAGTGTGAGTGAGCCTGTTCTCCACAGACTGCATGAGCCAATGGACTCTGGCCTCACCTGTCAGCACTAGGTGAAGAGCCAGCCAAGCTGGTGGAAAAGGTCAGCTCCTACAATCAAATCTGGACTCTCACTCCTTTTAGTCTCTAACTGTGCCACCACCCATAATGTTTCTGTTCAGTAGTATCTTGTTAGTCAGTCTGTATTAAAGCCATTAGAGCAAGTTAGTAAGGAAAGCGCAACAGTCTGGGTAACAAAAGAAACCAGGGGCATAAACCATATTCTGTATCAAGGCTCAGAATCATGTAAGAGCTATTTAAAATCCATAGTACATATTGATTATTAATTGCATGGATAGACTCTCCTTTCTAGATATAGCTTTTAAAAAATAGCTCTGGATTTACTAAAGATCTAGATTTACTGCTTTCCCTGTAGAACTTTTGCTGGTCTCTTTTCCTGGAGAAGGAAATGGCAATCCACTCCAGTACTCTTACTGGGAAAATTCCATGGACTGAGAAGCCTGGTAGGCTACAGTCCATGGGGTCGCAAAGAGTCGGACACAACTGAGTGACTTCACTTCACTTTCCTGTCTTCTGAGATTTGGTGAGATCTGAACAATTTGGGGGGAAGAAGATGGTGCAGCTGCAGAGAATGATGGGGGAGATGGACCACACAATCATTGGGAGGCTTTAATTTGCATGCTGAGAGGTTCCAGGCAATACAGGAGAGAAGGACAGTGTTGTGGCTAAGAAAGTATCAACTGGAGGATGCCAAACTAAGGTTTTTGCCACTTGCTAGCTGTGAGTTACTGAATTTTTTTGACTCTGTTTTCTTATTTGTAAAATGGGATCATAATAATATATACTTTTCAGGTAGGGATATTACATGTAAAACTGTGCTTTGAGAATGGTGCTGAGGTATGTTTCCACATTTCTTTATAAAAGAAAATATACCAAAAAGGAAACTATTATAACAAATATTTAAAACTGAGTAGGAAAACAAGGCAAGTCCTCATTTTGAAATTGATTTCCTTCCAGAAGTTTAAGTCATATTGGCATTTACTACATGGTTTTACATAGAATAGTGATGCAGTGTAACTGAAAATGTAACTGACGTGCTGTATCTTTGCGACCAAAGTAATAGAAGACAATGTTGCTGTGATGCTAGTAATTAAAACAGAAACCCAATAGTGAAGACAAAAGTTTTTTGTTTACATGAAATGCTGGTACTTAAGGAAAAGCCAGTTTAATTAGGAGGGACTGAGAAAGTAGAAGGTTCTTTTGTGGAGATTCTAAAAGGGACCTCTTGGTACTTTCAAGGGCTTGAGATGTTGATGATGTTGGTCTTTCATTATGTCTCACTTCTTTATGCCACTAGCAGGACTTTGGCAGTCATCAGACAAGCTTAGGGTACAGTTCGAGTTCCCATATGGAAGAGAAAAAGAGAGAGAAAGGATGAGGGAACAAGAGTTTTATGAGGTAACTGAGCAGCACTGGAAGAAAGAGAGGGAGAAGAGGACAGGATGCAAGCTGGGAAATGAATGGGCCTGGAGTGGGGAATGGGGACACTGCCAATTGCACTCATCTCCATGGTGAAAGTGGACAGAGGGCAGGGGGTGTCCCAGGACCCTGCGTCAGAGTCTACCCCGAGGGAGCTGCCTGCTGGGAGGGAGGCGTGGGTAGAAACGTGTGTGAAGGTCACAAATCCTGTGCTTGAGACCCTCAGCTCAGTGGCAGTGACCTCCTCTGTAGAAAGGGGTCATCAATCCTGCCTTGCAGGGTGGCATTGATAATGTAAAGAATGGTTCTTAAGGAAGTCCAAAGAAAAAGAAGTTGAGCCTGATGACTAGGAACTTCTATAGAATGCTGAAGGTGCTAAATCTTGATGGAAAGAGACAAAGGCTAGGATTTTGAAGTGAGGATCTTTTGTATCAAAGTATTTTGTCAGCCAAAAGATAACTGAATTTGCCAACTTGATCCAGCTAGATGACTGTTCTGATATTTTAAACTTTTCTTTCTAAGCAAGATAGAGGAGAGGTGGACTAATAATAGATGCAGTTACCTTTCTCTTTTCGGGCCTTAGAAGAAATGAGCCACCAGATGTATGCTCCTCTCCCCAGATCCCTGGGGGAGAAAGCTCAGTGAGAGGCAGGTTTAGCTCTAGTGGGAAGGAGCTGGTGGGAGCATCCCTAAAGATGAGTGTCTACCACACCTCCCCACCCCAGAATGGTTAAAATTAAAAAGACTGATTCCCCCAAATGTTGGTGAGGATGTGGCAAATACATTCTTGGTGGGAGTGTAAAATGGAATAACAGCCTTGGGAGAAGGCCTGGCAGTATCTCATACAGCTGAACATGCACTGAAAATCCAGCAGTTCTATTCTTGGGCATTCGTCCATAAGTTAAAAAAAGAGACTTTCATTAGAAGGTTTATAGCAGCTTTATTATAGTGTACAAAAATGGCAAAGAGCCCTTATGTCCTCATAATTGAATAAATAGATTAAGATATGTTTCTATAGTAGAATACTATTCAGCAATAAAAATGAATGAAATTAACGGAGGCATTCAACAACATGGAGGAATTTCAAGAACATACCAAGTACCTACTGGATGATTCCATTTATATGAAATTCTAAAACAGGCAAAATTTGTTTAAACATATAGTGAAAAAAAAGCAGAGGAGTGGTTGCTTCAGGATTGGTATTGGTATCAAGATGACTGGGCATGGACATGAGGGAGTATTCTGGGGTGATGGACATATTCTATATTTTGATAGGGATGTGGGTTAAATGGATGTTTGCATTTGTTAAAACTTACTGAATGGTGTTAGGCTTTGTGCACTTCACTGCATGTAAATTTCATCTTATAATATGAAAGAACCATAAATTATTGAACTCTAGTTAATGAAACATGCTGAAATGTTTAGGGGTAAAGAACAATGATGGCTACAGGTATGACAGATTGATAGATGTATAGATATATGAGAAAGCAAAGTCTGTTATCTCAGGTTACTATAGCAAAAATACCATAGGTTGAGTGGCTTAGGCCAGGTGTACCCAACCTCTGGGATCTAATGCCTGATATCTGAGGTGGAGCTGATGTAACATTACTAGAAATAAGGTGCACAATAAATATAATATGCATGAATCATCCTGAAACCATCCCCCCACCAATGCATGGAAAAATTGTCTTCCACGAAACTGGTCCCTGATGCCGAAATAGTTGGGGACTGCTGGCTTAGACAACAGAAAATTTTTTTCTTGCAGTTCTGGAGGCTGGGAAATCCAAGATCAATTTGGATTTGATCAACTAATTTGGTTCCTGATAAGAACCCTTTTCTTGGTCTTCAGGCAGATTTCTTCCTGTATCTTCACATGATGGAGAGAGAGTACCTCTGTCTCATGGCTGTCCTTCTAAGGGCACTGATCCCATTCATGAGGGCTCCACCCTCATGACCTGGTTACCTCCCAAAGATCCCACATTCAAATACTGTCATATTGGGGATGAGGGCTTCGACATATGAATTTTGGTAGGACACATCAGGCCATAGCATAGGTGGAACAAAATATGACAATTGAAGAATCTAGGTGATGAATATATGGGTATCCACTGTATAATTATTTCAAATTTTCAGCATACTTGAAAAATTGTTATAAAATAGTAGGCATAAAAATCTGGTCTGGTTTGGAATAGTTCAGTTGGGCTAGGTAGATAAAAATAAAACATGAATGTAGCAATTGATAGGGAATACTGTGATGGGCATTACATTGTTTTTTAAATTATGTTGAAATCTCAAGGTCCACCCTTGACTCAATCTTGGACAAAATAGACAGGGTATCAATCAAATAACCTGACGGCATCTTCTATAGCATCCTTCATAAACCACATCCATCCCAAGACAAAGTATATGATTGGGCATTTCTTTCTTTCTAACTTTAACCTTTTCTCTATTCATCAGATAGATAGATTTTTATATCTACATCCCTCTTCCTGCCATCTTCCCTCCCTCCCTCCCTTCTTTTCTCTTTCCCTTTTTCCTTTCTCCCTCCCTTCTTTCTTTCCTTCCTTCCATTTTGGTGAAAATGCCCATATTATAAAAATTTAAATATGTTTACATATATTTTTCAAATCATAGGTGGACCAGGGAAGGTAACATAGGCTATTTGAAAATTACTGAAACTATTCCATAGAACCTATTCAGAAACAATCCGTAAACAAGTTAACAAAATGAACTAATCTTAGCTCAAGGCAGGTAACAATGTGTCAAGAACCATTCCAGGCACTTTCAAGGTAAAATCTTAGTACAAGAGATCATGATTGTTGTCATATTTGCTATTAAGATAGCACAGGCTAGTCTACAAACATGATGACAAGGAATAGTCTCCACATGGCAGATGATCTAGGTGAAAATCCCTCTTTCAGTGTCTGCTAGACATTTGAAATCCTTGTACAGAAGCTTTTGAAGAAGTCCCCATTGAGAATTAGAAGCATTTGATTATCTTTTGAATTTGGCTTTGTGGGAAAACAATTCACTAACAACTAACTAGCAACTCTGTTCTGTTCTTTTCCTGTTTCTTTTCCTACCTATACAAGTCTGCATTTTAAAAAGTTAGCTATTCTGTTGGCAGGTTCTGTTTCTCCATCCTTCTCCAGTGCATTACTGTGTTGTGTTTATATACACACATATAATGGTCCCAGTCAAAAATTACCATTAAGATGTCCCCTCTAGTTAAAAACAACGCATTCCCCAGCCTCTCAGTGTGTGCATGATTAGCCATATGTGATAATTACATCCCCAATGATAATACTTACAGCAGCAGCATATTAACCTTGTTAGGCATTCACAATAGCAGAGACTAGAGGAAGGAAAAACAAAAAAAGCAAATCAAGCAGGCTTGTGTTTAGTGTGAGGAACAAATGGGAAGTGGGGGGTAACCTCTATGGATGAAACACAGGGGAAAAAGGACTGCACAGAAATGAATATAGGATATACCACCTTCTTTTAAAATCTTGGTCCAGTTTTCAGTTAGGTATAGTAAATACTTATTAATAGCCATTATGTGTTCAAAATTACGGCCAATGCATATGAAGATTTATGTGCAGCCATAACTTATTGGCTGCGTATGTGATATTCCTTTACTTATATCACCTCATTTAATTCTCACAACAATGTCAAAGTTAGAAAATCTGAAAGGCAACAGGAGAGAAAATACAGTTATCACAGTATGTGAGTTATATCTCAATAAAACTGATTTTTAAAAAAACACTCGGCTTTCTTCCGAAGAATGACAGACTGAAGACAGCCTTGTTAACAGCAACCACAGAAGCCTGAAGACAAGGGGAGAGTATTGTCACAGGCTGGCGAGAAAAACACTCTCCACTTATTATGCTTTTCAAGTGACAGAAGAATAAAGATCTTTCTTTCTTTTACAAAGCTTGAAAGGGTTTATCACTGGAAGAACTACTAACTGGTGTGATTTCAGGGAGAAAGAAATTGAACCTGAAAGGAGTGAAGTGCAAGAAAGGGAATGAACAACAGGAACAAAAAGATCAACACGTAGGTAAATGTGAGCATGTGCAGACTGCGTAAAGCAGAAACAGCAAAAGTGGGAAACGTGCCTGATATTGGGACTACAGCAATAATGTGGAACTGAAATTCCTAGCAGGAATAGTACGAAAGATGTGAAGGGGAGACCGAAATCAAAGAATTCTAAGGCACTTATGCTACTTAGAAAGAGGGTGAAAGCGAAAGTCACTCAGTCATGTCTGACGCTTTGTGACCCCATGGACTATAAAGTCCATGGCATTCTCCAGGCCAGAATACTGGAGTGGGTAGCCATTCCCTTCTCCAGGGGAGCTTCCCAGCCCAGGGATCGAACCCAGGTCTCCTGCATTGCAGGCGGATTCTTTACCAGCTGAGCCACAGAAAAAAGGTAGAGGTATTGATTCATTTTGGACATTAAATCAAGGGTGCATGTTAAAATTTTAATCCAACTTTTAACCCAGTGGAGAGACTAAATTAGAATAAAGAAAATTCAGTTAATCCCATAGAAAGCAGAGATATTTAAAAGCCTAGAAAATGCAGAATAGATGGCATAAACAAAATCAATAAAAATAAATCAAAATATTTTGGTGATAATAATAAATGTCAAGGGACTAAAACTGCTTTGAAAATGATAGATATAGCATTAGGTTAATATTTCTCTTCCTCCCAATCTCTCCCTCTCTCTCTCTCCTCACATCCTCTCACTTCTACTACATCTTATATTGGGTGTCCACCTAGCCTCATAATGTTTAAGAAAAAGAAACACTAATTACCAATAAATTGGGCTTAGTTCTGGAATGCAAGAATGACTTAACATTAGGGAAATCTAATGTATTTAATAGCTCACTATACCAACTGATTTATGGGAAAACTTGATCATGTCAATAGTTACAAAAGAAGCTCTTGATGAAATACACTATGCTTTATTGGCAAAAATAATTCATAGCAGATGAATAATAGAAGATGTATCAGTATAGGCAAAGTTATGGTGCAATAACAAATGCTGCAGAGTTCATGGCTTAATACAGCAAAGGTTTATTTCTCCCTTTCATCACAATCCAAAGTAAGGCAGGCAATGCTCCTGTAAGCTGTAAGTAAGGGATACAGATTCTTTCTATTTAATGAGGTGATAATATATTCAAAATGTGACCAGCCTTGTTGTCATGAAAGGGGAAGAGACAGGGGGAATGACTGACTTCAGCTGTGATTGAAGGTAATGTATTACTTCTAATATTCTATATTCAGAAGCCAGTCACATGGCTCAGTTACCTCAAATCTGGTGTGAAGCCTTCATCCTTAATTTGATACTTAACCCGTCATTATCACATTATTCACTCAAGAAGGTTTATTGAGCCTTTGTTGCTTGAAGCCTTTAGAAATTTATCTCTCCCACCTCCCTCCCCAATACAATATTGTAAAGTAATTAGCCTCTAATTAAAATAAATAAATTAAAAAAAATAAATCTCAGAGTCTCTGCCCCACCCCACCCCCATCCCCCCCAAAAAATGATCTCTTACTGTTTGGAGATCTGGAAGCAAGGGACTTTTCCAATCACAGAAATGTCTGAATTTCAGGATTCTCTTTCTCTTTCCCTGCACCTTCATCTTTCCCAAGGTTACTTTTCACCTCTTCCCAGCCTCTAGATGAAGCCAGTAGTAGTGAATACCCACTTCTAACATTCTGTTTTTCAATTTTTTCCCTTATAACTACAAATATTAAGCATATTTGCTTCCTTCCAAGTGATAGCAGATGACAGTTTACCATCACTTAATGTGAATGATGGATCTCCACTATCCTAGCCTCTGATAGGAGTTTCTCCATTCCCTGGCACCCAACTTCTAGGCCAGTGGTCTTGTATTTTTATTTTAGTTGCATTCCAGTTCAGGTTACTGATTACTTTGTCACACTTTTGTCAGGAAAATACAAAATACTCTAGCTATATTTTGAATCAGAAGTTGTTTCTTATAGGCTTCAAGCATGGGAAGTCTGGTCAGTAAAGGTCAGGAAGGCTCTCTCCAGGAAATCCAGAAGTACAGGCATCACAGGAAAGGTACAGGTACAGTCTGAGCTGTGCATGTGAAAGGATTGGTTCTCATAAGGATCTTTGAATGCCATGGGTGAACACCCTGCTTTGCCATCTGCTTGCTAATTCCTGTCCACATGCCTGCAACTGGTTTGTGGCCTGAAAGGATTGTGGCTCCCCTTTCCTTTTGCTTTCCATTCTCATACAGTTCACTTTCACTAGTGAAATCTAACTGGGATCCTACTGGCAAGAGATTCAGGGGAATGTAATTTTAAGTTTGGTAAAGAAAAGAGCTTAGAAAGGCAGAAATGGTATTAAATGTCAACAACTAGCATGTGGTAGAGAAGTGTTAGTTGCTGTCATGTCCAACTCTTTGCAACCCCATGGACTGTATGTCCATGTAATTCTCCAGGCAAGAATACTGGTGTGGGTAGCCATTCCCTTCTCCAGGGAATCTTCCCAACCCAGGGATCAAACCCAGGTCTCTTGCATTGGAGGCAGATTCTTTACCATCTGAGACACCAGGGAATAAGGAAGGGAACATACTTAATCCTGGTGGTGAGCATTTTAAGAAAATAGACACTAGCTATCATTCTTATATTGAAATCCATCAAGAAAGAAATAAGGATTCCCATTGGAATCACTCACACTCAGCATTAAACTGGAAACTCAAGGCAGTTTAGTAGAATAAGAAAAAGAAATAAAAATTTAAAGCTAGAGAAGAGGAAACAAAACTGCCATTCTTTATAGAAAATATGATTGCATTAAAAATGCAAGAAAACCTATAAATTTGAACTAATAACATATTTTAATACAAACTTGTTTTCTAATACATCAAGGACAGATAGAAAGTAGAGTTTTAACACATTAATATATACAAAAGTAACAGTAGCTATGGTACCAAAAGATAGCATTAATAAAAGATGAGTAAGAAAATTATTTAAAAATCGCAACACTTTTTGAAATACACAAAATAAAACTAAATAGATAGATGAACATGTTTATTGGTTAGAATAATCTATATTGTGAAAATAATAGCTTTCCTCGAATTTATATATCTGGTGCAATCCCAATCAAAATCCCTACAGATTTTTTTTTTGAAAGGACTTGACTAACTGATTTTCAAATTCATATGCAAGAGCCAGTTAAAGAAAGAGATTGGAATAACTAAATTTTTAAAAAAGATGATATAAGGATTCTTCCTAACAGATATCAAGACATATTCTAAAAGGACGATAATAAATATCAAGTTAAGGGAAGGACACCAAAGCTAGATGCTTGGTATCTGATCAACATTATATTACAAGTCAACTGGGAGATAATGGGCTATTTAATGTATAATGCTTCTGATTTGGGAAAATAATTAGATCCCTACCTCATGCCACATATAAAAATCAATCTTAGGTGGATTAAAGATCAGATTGAAAAATAAATTCTTAAGACTCATAGAAGGAATGTGGAAGACCATTGAGTTTGGATAGGATTTCTTAAATAATTTTTTAATGTGCCGACTGAAAAGGAAAACATTGATAAATCTGACCGACTCCACAGAATGTAAAGCATTTAAACTGCAAAAGTTACTATACACAAAGCAAAAGGATAAATCACAGGCATGGAGAAGGTATTAACAATAAAAGTAACAAGATTTTGTCTCTGGAATTTATAAAGAATCAATAATCCACTCATAGGGATGTATTACAGAAATTCTTAAGTGTTGGTATGATATAAAATACCAAAGTGTTCACTGAAATCTTTTCAATTCTTTGTTATTAAAAACAAATGTCCATTAATTAAAATAATGAATAAGCTACTTGTGGTTTATTAATATACTAGAACACTGCTGCTGCTGCTGCTAAGTCGCTTCAGTTGTGTCCGACTCTGTGCGACCCCACAGACGGCAGCCCACCAGGCTCCCCCGTCCCTGGGATTCTTCAGGCAAGAACACCAGAATGGGTTGCCATTTCCTTCTCCAGTGCATGAAAGTGGAAAGTGAAAGTGAAGTCGCTCAGTCGTGTCCCACTCTTAGCGACCCCATGGACTGTAGCCTAACAGGCTCCTCCATCCATGGATTTTCCAGGCAAGAGTACTGGAGTGGGGTGCCACTGCCTTCTCCAGAAAGGTCAATAGTAAATATGAAAAATGCTAAATATCAAATGGGGCTTCCCAGGTGGTGCTAGTGGTAAAGACCCCACCTGCCAATGCAGGAGAAGTAAGAGATGCAGATTCAATTCCTGAGTCAGGAAGATCCCCCAGAGGAGGGCATGGCAACCCACTCCAGTATTCTTGCCTGGAGAATCCCATGGACCGAGGAGCCTGGCAGGCCATAGTCCACAGGGTCGCAAAGAGTTGGACATGACTAAAAGCGACTAAGCATGCATCCATGATTGGTACTTAAGTATGGGTAGTATTAATATTATTCTCTCTTATGTATATTGAAGATGTTTAATAATTATGAATACATTAGAAGCTAAGGAGAAGTTAAATGACCAAATTCCTTTCCTTTGCCCAGAGAATCATAGTGCCCCGCCCCCACCCCAAGGCTAAGTCTGTTACAAATGGCAGACCATCATGCTGCTGTGGGGCAGCTGTTCTGTATGACCTATGTAACTAACTTTTGTGGTATTGCATTGTTTCTTTGAAAAGATGACTCCTGAATCCCAAATGACATAGGTTTGTGCCATGATAAATTGGAAATATTTTGCTGTTATAATTTTTTTTGGTTCATGTGGTGTCTTCTTTGTGGAGAAAGTGAGTGACCCATAACACAGTTGATGGGCTGAGTCAGAAGGACAGCATCCAGAACTACCAGGGGATTGTGACCCATTCAGCCTGTTGATGATGGCTTTATGTTGCTAGAGACGCTGAGAGGCATCTGAATCATCAACAGAAGATAAAATACTGCTTGGTGGTGCTCTACAGCAAGTATTACACTATCAATCCCAAAGAATTAAAACAGCTCAGTAAAATTGTGTATTTACTTGACCTTTTCTCTTCCATTCTGACTGATGCTCACTGAACCCCCAAAGACTCCAACTTTACTCCTCACTATTCCTCACAAGCAGAATTTTCTGGTCATAGCCCTGGATAGCTAAATGTAAGCATACAATTATTGTCAATAATTTTGAGCTGGAACAGTTGGCATGGCATTTCTCTTCTTCTGGTCAGATGTCCTCAGACTGGATTGTTTATACTTTTATTATTTCCCCCTCTTGTCATACATGTACAATTCAGCTTCAGTGATGGTGGTTTGGTTGTAAATAGCCTTTTTTTAAAATATAAATTTATTTATTTTAATTGGAGGTTAATTACTTTACAATATTGTATTGGTTTTGCCATATATCAACATGGATCCGCCACAGGTATACACGTGTTCCCCATCCTGAACCCCCCTCCCACCTCCCTCCCTGTACCATCCCTCTGGGTCATCCCAGTGCACCAGCCCCAAGCATCCTGTCTCATGCATCGAACCTGGACTGGCAATTCGTTTCATATATGATATTATACATGTTTCAATGCCATTCTCCCAAATCATCCCACCCTCTCCCTCTCCCACAGAGTCCAAAAGACTGTTCTGTACATCTGTGTCTCTTTTGCTGTCTCACATACAGGGTTATCGTTACCATCTTTCTAAATTCCATATATATGCGTTAGTATACTGTATTGGTATTTTTCTTTCTGGCTTATTTTAAATAGCCTTTCTCATAATTAGAAAATAATCTTCTGACCAGGAGAAAGCTGGAAATTGCTCTCTTTGTGAAATGAGCAAGTCTTTGTTTGCAAGATTAATTCAATTCCCACTGCCATAAATGGCAGCAGAATTGCCAGATCAGTTTGGTGACTGGATTGAACTTTTCCTCCAGGAACTGTGTAGCTGTACAGCTGCAGAAACACAAGTTCACTCCCTTATTGTCAGTTTGCTGACAGCTTTTTCCATAGAGCAGTTTGAAGAGTGGAGAGCCCTTTTTCTGAGACAGAAAAGTGTTTTCACACCTGAAGTGCAATTTCACACCTTGTGTTTCTCAGCAGATAAGTGCATAAAATAACACATCAAACTGGAATAGAAAAAGATCAACATAGAAAGAAAACTGCAGGTTGTAATTTGTTTCCTATCTTACAATGCCTTTGTAGAGAACGATAAATTACAGGGATCTGGGTTTACACTTTAAAAAGTTTGACTGGTTGTTAGGTGGGGAAGTGAGCAGTAAACACTAATCGGCATTTAGCCCACATTGAACACAATGTACAAAATGATAAAATTTGGGAAACACCAAAATGTTGATTTTTTTTTAAAGGATAAAACACATATAAATTAGTGGCAAAAGCTGTAGTTAAGAGAAAGTCAAGATATTGATACATTACGTGATTTTAGTAAAAATAGAATTGTCTTAAGATATAATTTTTTATAATTATCCATTCAGGAATTTTAGCAAAAGTAGTAGATTATATTAGTACTTACTTTCTATAAATGACTAAACCTATGATGCTAGTTACCATCTGATGGCATTCTAGTGCAGGGGTTATAAAATGAGGGATTTAGCTCCATTTTGCAAATTTGAAAACTTAAGTCCAAAAGAAAACAGAAAGTTGAGCCTCCTGGATGG
The DNA here is from genome assembly GCF_029378745.1 of Bos indicus. NCBI lineage: Eukaryota > Metazoa > Chordata > Mammalia > Artiodactyla > Bovidae > Bos > Bos indicus. The sequence goes on from NC_091769.1 coordinate 74,028,274, forward strand.
TCACAAACATTCATTATAAAATATTTAATATTTATTGAGTGTCTATCACATGTTAGGCATTATACCAGGCATGGGGTACAATGGTTAACAGGGAAATCTCCCTTTCTCCCATCTGGGAACTGACAGTTTTACAGCAAGTTAACAGGCGATAGAAATACTGGGTAATGAGTGCTGAGAGAGGTAAAATTATATTTTGATGGAGCCTGCAGATGGTCAGCATAGGGGAAAGTGGTCATCCAAGATTCTCAGATAAAGTGACATCTAAATCAAACTAATGAACGACAGTGGATGAGGTGGTTGGATGGCATCACTGACTCAATGGACATGAGTTTGAGTAAACTCCTGGAGTTGGTGATGGACAGGGAGGCCTGGCATGCTACAGTCCATGGGGTCGCAAACAGTTGGACATGACTGAGTGACTGAACTGAACTGAAAGGTGGGTATCATTTGGGATGTGAGGGCATGTATAACTTACGTAGAGGTGAAAGAGAAAGAGAAGTAGGATGGGTTGGGGGGATGAAGGTAGTTCAGTGGAGTGGGGATGTAGCGTATAAAGGCAATTGAGATGCACAATGAAACTGGAAGATAAAAGGGTCAGGGTGTGTAGTCTATGCTGAGAAATTTAGTTTTTTATCCTGAGACTAGAGGGATGTATTGAAGGTTTAGTCTTTGTTTATTAGTGAGAGTGATACAACCAGATCTGTACTTTATAAAGACCCCTCTGACTATTATTGTTGTCCAGTTGCTCAGTTGTGTCCAACTCTGCGACCCCATGGACTGCAGCACGCCAGGCTTCCCTGTCCTTTGCCATCTTCTGGAGCTTACTCAAACTCATATCCACTGAGTCTGTGATGCCAAATCCAACCATCTTGTCCTCTGTTGTCCCCTTTTCCTTCTGCCTTCAGTCTTTCCCAGCATCAGGGTCTTTTCTAATGAGTCAGCTCTTTGCATCAGGTGGCCAAAGTACTGGAGCTTCAGCTTCAGCATCAGTCCTTCCAACGAATATTCAGGACTTTATGGTCCAACTCTCACATTCATACATGACTACTTGAAAATCCATAGCTTTGACTATACAGACCTTTGACTATGGGATTTGTCAATCCAGTGACTGGACATCAGCAAAGAAACATGCAGTAATGCAAGTGGGAGAGGTTGGTGACCTGAGCTGACAGTATACATCAGGAGTTCAGCAGCGTTGGGAGGGAAGAGAGTGGGTGGATTTGGGAGCTATTGTGGAGGCAGAATCAACAGAACTTAGTGATTGATCAGCTGGACTAGGGGTAAGGAAGCCAGTCTTGTCAAAAATGCGTAAAGTTAAAAAATAAAATAAAATTTAAAAAAAGAAAAAAATTAAATTAAATTAAAACTTAAAAAAAAAAAAATGCGGTCCTGAGTTCTGATTTGGGACTTGAGCAGATGATGCTACATTCACAGAGTTGGGGGACACTAAAGCAGCTAGTTTTTAAAAGGGAGACATGGTATTTGTGAGATGGGATTTTACAAGAAACAATGTGGTATTCCATTGGATTTTGAGCTTGGAAGGGAAGTCTAGGCCACAGATACAGATCAGGTAGGTTATGAGATGGTCCAAAGAATATGTAGAGAATGAGAAAAGAAGAGACTTTTTAGGCATAAATAGTACTTGGACAATGAAAAGAAAAACACGTAGAGCAAAATGTATATATATTGTTACATAAATAAAATATGGATGAAGAATGTGCGTGTCCACAAATACCACTGCACACATGCCTTTGCACGTACACACCCCTGCACATGTGTTCCTTCCGATGAGCATCAGCATGGTACCCCATGGTGGGCCACATGCAACATTAAGCATTAAAGGTAATCATCCCTTTCCTGAAGAGTTCGTGTAAGGTGTGTGTTGTGTGTGTGATAGTCGCTCAGTCATGTCTCTTTGCGACCCCATAGACTGTAGCCCACCAGGTTCCTCTGTCCATGGAATTCTCCACGCAAGAATACTTGAGTGGGTTGCCATTCCCTTCTCCAGGGGATCTTCCCAACTCCGGGATCAAACCTAGGTCTCCTGCATTGCAGGTATATTCTTTACTGACTGAGTCACCAGAGAAGCCCATGTGTTAGTCCAACAGCAACTTCCAGGCCTAAAGATGCTGCTCAGTATGTTAAAAAGGAAAAATGTACTGCCGTGTAGATATTGCAATTAAACTAGCAAAACAGAAGGCACTGATGTCTTCTCATTTCCACTGTTTTTTTCCTAGATACATACGGAAAGCTCTTTCTCTTCAATTCTGTGGGTCAAGAGATGTCTCGCTGCAAGACGTCAATCCGCCGTGGGCAGCCCAATCCCATCTATAAGGAGACCTTTGTTTTCCAGGTGGCCCTCTTTCAGCTGTCTGATGTCACACTGATGATTTCCGTGTATAACAGGCGTACCATGAAGCGTAAAGAGATGATTGGTTGGATTGCTTTGGGTCAAAACAACAGTGGAGAGGAGGAGCGAGACCACTGGGAGGAAATGAAGGAGACCAAAGGGCAGCAGGTCTGCAGGTGGCACACACTGCTCGAATCCTAGGTTTGTCAAGAGGTGTTTGTGGGCTGTACCCATCCTGGTGATACGTGTTTCGATTACTGATACCAACTCAGTGCTTGCTGGCAGGCTTTTTACAGACAGGCTGTAAGAAGGGATTGAATTTTACTAACCCCTAAGACCTTGTGAGGGTGGGAGGATCTTTGAGTTTCTTAAAGGTTTGATTTAGATTTAAATACTATAATTTTAAAAAAGCCCAGATGTGTGCTGTCGAGTATACTTTATGGGAAATATCATCATGGTTAAGATGAATGATGATAAATTAATTTGTGTTAGTAGGTTATTGAGTTTTGGGTCAGGCTCTGGAATGAAGCTTCTCTGGCTGCCTCTGTTCCCTGAGATTTAACAGTAAGAGTGCTGTTAAAAGTTACAATTTGTAAACCACTTTTGTGTAGGAATCAGAATTTCCTTAATATGGTGCAAAACACTCCAAAATACAGAAGTAAATCTGACCCCAAGTCTCATAAAAGAATGTAGCTCTCATCCATAATTCCCCATTTCACATTTTTCTCTTTATTAAAAAAAAAACCTTCATTTATTTGACTAACAAATAAATGTTATAAACTTGCACTTATAAAGCAAATTTGTATGAATTAAATAGCTCTTTTTATCTTATATATTGTGGTTTCCTATGAGATTTGGTTAGGTGAACCATTTTGAATCTGAAAAAGAATTAGAAAACTGCTGTTACAAGACAACTTGTCTCCTTTGAGCATGTAAGATTTCAAAGTTAAAACTTTCAAGGTTTTTATGCTGTTTTTCTTACCTGACAAATTCTTATAGATTGAGAAGAAAACCAAAAAAACCTATTTAAGTCATGGGTGTATTGGTTTTTCTGAATCTAGTGGTCTCCTAGATGACACTTTTTCTATATTCAATACAATATACTCACTCATACATATATTTGGATTGTGTACTTGCATGTAAACCATATTTTTAATGCAATATTTTTGACCATCAAAGCATAGTGCATTGCATACAATAGGTCTTTAATAAATGTTGATTTGATTGATACTTAGAAACGAATATGTTATAACATGAATGAAGAATATTTTCAGTTTGTGAGGAATGACACTGATTCTTCTTTGAGCATTTGAAGTGCCTATAATTGTCATTTTTCATGGTATTTGCAGCAACATGTATTAGCCACTACTTGCATTATGGTCACATACCATTTAGAACACTGATCATGTGTTTATGAGCATGAAATTTTACTTCTGACTGACTTTTACATTATTGTGCACTGCATGTTTATTTTCTTAGGTCTGAGCCCTTAATTTCAATTCCTTTAAATTGGCAGTCATGAAAAAGGAAGGAATGTGTGTATGTGTAACACTGAGCCCCATGTGCAGCTCTTCTGAGCAATTGCTGTCACTTATTTTTAGCTTTTATGTTTCATTGTTGACTTTTCACTGTCTGTGGGAAGGATGATAGCTAGTGATGGATGTATACAGTTAAAAACACATAACTCCTCCTCAGCTCTGCATTTGACAGATTGTAAACGTAGGCTGTAGCACTTGAAGCACATATTTATTCCTTACAGCCTGTAATGGTTATCCTGACAAGCCCAGACTAGGACACAGGATAACTCGACTCCAATTTCAAGCTTATGAAAGAAGTGATTTCCTATGGAATAATCAGAATTAGAAGAATAAATGAATATCTTCCTTTCTTTTCAGGTCACGGGAGTTCTGTACATAATGCTGCTCAGTTACTGTGAATAAGTAGTAAAACCATGTTCCACTGGGTTTTCGCCCTACCTTGCTTTGGAAGACCTCAAAGTGCTTTTCCAACATCATATCCATTAACTGCTGAGTGGTCTTTGCAGTGTGGCTGTGTCATTGAGTAGAACTGAGTGCAATTGATTAAGTAGTGGCACAAAGAATTGGCTTTTCACATCCCTTACTCTCTTTATGCGCTTGTGCTTAAGGGGAAGCAGAGCAGCCTTGTTATGCTTTCCTTTATCCAGTGACATAAAAGCAGCATTCACTTTAAAATTTACATTTGAAAAAAATCTGCATGTATTGTACAGACGGGCCTGGATTTTTCCTCCTCATATTTTCCTGCTCTATGTTTGGCGCATCCTTAGTCTTACGGTACCCAATAATCACCTATACTTCATTTTCTGCTGCCTTGACCCACCATTTCTAAGGTTTTCTTCTGATACAGTGAAAATATCCTTGCGTGCTTGATCTTTTCTCTCATAGTCTGCTTATGGTAGAGTTTACCGAAATTTGAAGGGAGGGCTGCCTGAAAAGCATTTTTCACTTATATAATTTTACTATGTTGGTGCTATTCACCATGTAGGATGCATGTACATCTTGAATATCCAGTCACATTCACCCTAAAGCTTGTATAAATATAAAATGCTAATGACAAGACACATTAAAATATGAGGCTGAATTTTTTTACATTGATTTAAATTCTGGTTTAGTAAAATCTTCATTTTGTGCACTTAAATTTCCTTGTTTTCTTGGCAGAGTCTAGACACAATGCACTTAACGTGTTTTTCACTCGAGCTTTTATATCTACATTTGCTTTTCAAAAGAGTTATGAAAGATAATTTGTTGGTTCTGCCATGTTAAAGCTGCTTTGCCTATTTTATCTAGCTAATAATCAATATCTCATAGTGACATATGAAGCTGAAGAAGTACTAGAATTTGTTGTTTGAGTAGTTCTTTCTATGAGAATGCTTATAAAATATTATTTTGGAAGGTAAATGATGCAGGAGGTTTATGGAAATGTGATTTACAGCATGCCCTCTTTCAGGGCATGAGTTAACACTGAATTGGGAAGTGCCCGTTTCCCCAGTCACGGAGGTGCTCTTGTGTTCCCTGCACCCCTTTGACTATTGTTGAATTTTTAAATGGGCCATTCACCAGGCAGCCGAGCACCTGCTCTCACTTCTCTCCTTCACTGGCTCCCAGTGTGATACACAGTTGTTTTGGACCCTCTTTTTGCTGCTGTTGCATAACTGTGAAGGGGGAAGTCTTATCTCTCTTAATAGAAAAAGAGCTTGTACCATCTTTGGATGTAATAGACTTGATATTCCACCTGTACAAAGTTGGAGAAAGAATCCTCGCCATGATGGGAGATGAGAAGAGAAAAAGAAAGCATGGTGCTATGTTGTTGCTCACTATAGGCACTGTTCACTCTGCATCAACTTTCATGACAGTAACAGATTGACCTCAAACGTTGGTATTCTCCAGGGTGCTACAGCCTGAAACACAGCCTCTGCCTTTGTGACATGTAGCACTCACAATATTTGACAGATTGTTAACACCTCTCAGTCTCTATGTTTTGCATCCTGGTTGTACCACATGGTCTTATCTGACAACCAAAACTCTTTCCTTTCAAGTAATGCGTTATTTAAGTTGGAACTCCCGTCAGGTTAAGTGAAAATGCTTCTCTGATAGCCATTGCATTGATTAAATTGATGGTTTAGCAAGGACCGTGGAACTAAGGGTTTCTCAAAAGCCTGGTTATCCATTTGCAGCAGAGGGCTAGTATTCAGACATGAAGATCAGAAAAGTGAATGTGAAAGGATTATTTGTAGATGACATAAAACCAAAAGCAAGCATCATGTCCTTTAATGATGAAGAAACAGGAGTAGAAATTACATGTGACCTCTCCTCTAACCTTTGCATAAACTGTGGCTAAAGACCATTCCATTCTGTTTGATCCACAGGGAAAACAAATGATAGATAATCCTGAAATGGCCAAAGTATTTTTATTGTATTAGAAATTGTTCATTCCAAAAAGAAAAGCTAGAAAAAGTTATAAAAGAAACAAATTATATAGCATGAGTATGGAAGAATTAAAGGATAAATATGCTAGATACCATCAGCATCTATTGCATATATGCAAGAAAAATAAACTAATATAAATGAAAAGCCATTTTAGATTAACTGTCATTTTTCACAACTTGTGGAATTCTAGAAAAGAAAGATGGGGTGAATGAAATTAGTCTAAACAATTCAGAGAAGTTGGCACAGGCTGTGGCCCTAGTCTGGTTTTAAATAAACTCTGCCTACTGTGTGGCCCTAAGGTAATTGCTTAGCCAGACTGTGACCCTGCTTATTCAACTGGAAGATGGAAATAATACCTACCTCGAAAGGTCTTTTTTTTTTGATAATGAAATAACAATATAGAGATGGGCATATACCAACCATTCAATGTTCCCTTCTCATGATCATGTTTAAAAATGCATTTAAGATTTGTTTCTCTTTCTAGTGAAAGTAATAGTAATGCTAGAAAAGTAGTGAGAACAATTTGCAGATACTTTAAAAAGGGTAGGGAGGTGAAGCTGGTCTGGAAGGCAGCTATGTTCACCGCTATACTAGTAACACTGCACGAAGCTAGTCTGCATTTGGGACAACCTCAACCATGATAAGCCTAGTGTGTGGAAGAAATTAAGTCTTAATAAATCCCTAAATGATGTATAATGACCAAATCCAATTTATAATTGTATGATGGCCAGTTTATCCACTCTGGTGCTTGTATGTACATCTTGATAAATCACACTCAAGACCTCTCCTCACACCCAGCTCTTATCCACTGCTCATATGTGGACAGAGCACCTTGTTCCTATCAAAGGAGTTGGTAAAGGTGGCAACTTGAGTACCTATTTCAGCTTTGATCTGAAAAGTAAAATAAATAGTGTGGCACTATAGAGGAGCCTGGCAGGCTACAGTCCACGGGATTGCAAAGAGTCAGACATGACTGAGCAACTAACACACATACTGACACGCTTTGGCTTCTCTGGTGGCTCAGATGGTAAAGTATCTGCCTGCAATGTAGGATACCTGGGTTCATTCCCTGGGTGGGGAAGATCCCCTGGAGAAGGGAATGGCAACTCACTCCAGTATTCTTGTCTGGAGAATTCCATGGACAGAAGAGCCTGGCAGCTATAGTCCATGGGGTCACAAAGAGTTGGACATGACTGAGCAACTAACACTACTGACACCCTTTTCAAAATGGAAAACATTCTTTTTGGGAGCCCTTATATCCATATTATATCCTTCAGTTCAGTTCAGTTCAGTTGCTCAGTCATGTCCGATTCTTTGTGACCCCATGAACTGCAGCATGCTAGGCCTCCCTGTCCATCACCAACTCCCAGAGTTTACCTAAACCTATGTCTGTTGAGTCGGTGATGCCATCTAACCATCTCATCCTCTGTTGTCCCCTCTCCTCCAGCCCTCAATCTTTCCCAGCATCAGGGTCTTTTCAAATGAGTCAGTTCTTTGCATCATGTGGCCAAAGTATTGGAGTTTCAGCTTCAACATCAGTCCTTCCAAAGAACACCCAGGACTGATCTCCTTTAGGATGGACTGATTGGATCTCCTTTCAGTCCAAGGGACTCTCAAGGGTCTTTTCTAACACCACAGTTCAAAAGCATCAATTATTCGGCACTCAGCTTTTTTTATATCCTTATAGGTACTTTTTTTTTTTTTGGTGATCTAATGATGCAGCTGTTTACATTTAGCTGTTTGACTGGAAGGTAATAGTCAGGACCAATGATTTATCTCTGTTTCCCTTCAGAGACCATAAAGAAAGGAATTTTATCAGGGTTGAAATTAAGTCCTTTTTAAGTGGTTTTCAAGAGTGCCTTGTTGATATAATAGAAAATGTGTTCTGTTGTCCTCCAGTAAAGAGTTTCCAAAGAACTTAGAAGAGCCTTTGTGGACATTCAGTCCGCATATTGAGCGCAACCAGGTGCCATGAACCAGTCGTGCATACTAGTGGATTTAAACTGAACAGGCTTCTGAGATGAGGACGTGTGAGACCACATTTCCGAAGTTGCTAAAGTGTTGACTCACGTCCTACTATTCTCAGTTAAGGAGAAACATGAAGAGATTGGAGAATTCCTTAGCTTAAGGGTTTTAGTTGGGAGTAATTCAGCATGTAGGGAAGGTAAAGGGGTTGGCTGAGTATTGAGAAGGCTGAGGCGTGATTTCTAGGAATAGTTATCCAGGATGTAAAGAGTGCTTACCAAGAGGACCAGTCATCCCCTCTCTTCTTGACATGTGGACAGAGTCAGAGCTTTAAGTCAAGAGAGTTTAACTGAGCTGTAAGGAGAATGGCATGAAGGGGGTTTTGTGCTAATTCATAATGTATTCTTTGGATTTCCTTGTCTATGGCACCATGCTCTTTGGGATAACACAAGACTTAAAATCTTTTATGAGTGCCGTGACTACACTTTGACGCAATTAGTCACAATATAAATAACAGTGCTTAGCAGCATGGAGTTGTTCAGTTAGTCTCATTATGTACCACAGAAGTCAAGTTCCTTGCTTTGAGTTATTGGAAAGAGGTGACATGTATCTATTCAATTTATTGGAAGAAACATGTGGGAAGTCTCAGACTTGGAGCAGGCCTTGGTCACATTGGAGAGATCACAGAATCATCACTTTTGGAAGTCTTTTGAAATAGAAACATCTGCATTAGTGGTGGGTTCTGACTAAAGGAGAACAGCAGGGCACCCAGAAAGACAGTCTTTCTGAAGTTCCTCCTGAGCCTGATATTGTACACAGAACCTGCAAACGGGATCAACAATAACAACACTCCAGGTCTGCCCTCTTCCCCTTTGGACATTTTTCCACATTGATTTTTTTCTGTATCATAGAAGGCTTTCTCCAGGGAGTTCCTGCTCAGGCTTTGTTTAGGTTACTTTGAGGATGCTTGCAGGCTCCAGGTGAGTTTCCTCTCCTGGGGTGCTTTGACTGTTTTTGTTTCCCTAGGGTTATGAAGCAGTATCCTGGACACACAGACAATAATCAGCTATATTTATAGCCACTGTGGACCTGATAAAACAGCTTGAGGTTTAGAGAACAAACTCAGAGGCAGGCATGGAAGCCTAGGACACTAGAATAAAACCATGCTTCCAGCTCTCCATAGCTCACTAATGCTGCCTTCAGGTGTCTCCATGGGAGTTTTTACATCATGCCTTCAGGTGACAGAGTTCCCAGTTCCACTTTAAAGATTGTGAGAAGGCTGTCTTCCAATCACCATGCTTCTGGAGTACTTTTGTTTCATTTTCCCCTTTAAGTATCTACTTGCTCTATTTTGTTGTTTTAGTTTATACATAATTTATTCATTCAAAAGATAGTAGGTATGTTATATCCCAGACACTGGGCTAGGGGCTGAAAAATAGCAGGTGAGTAAAACAGTTTGAGCTCAATCATTTTCATTTATAAATACTTATTTATTTTATTAGATTCTGATAAGAACTCTAGGTATACACTAAGATCTTCAATTATCCTTTAATTTTGAGTTACTGTGTTTCTGTGATGGTCTCTTCTCCCACACCTCCATTTTTCCACTGAAAAGGAGAGGATTTAAGGAAAGTGGAAATTATTACTCTGCCTCTACTTGAGGAATAAATACATTGGTTGTTAGTCTATGCTTCTCTTTGAAATAGATATGTTTTAGCCTCAGAAGAAGGAAATACAGCTTCCATTCCACTAATGAAGTGAGTTATAAAATGAGATAGAAGTTGGTTATTTAATATATTTTATTTTTAGAATGGAATATTGAATGCCCTTTGCAAGGCAGTAAGTTAGACCCTGGAATGCTAGGTCTGTGCAAACATATATGACACAGTTTTTATAAGCCCAGTGATTTAATAGTTGAAAGGCATTGCTACCTTTTACTTTTTGAAAAAGTACACTAGAGATACTGGCTGCCAGATAAAGGGGTGACAGTGTAAGCAAAGATGCCTATGTTCCTCTGTTTCTTTTGATGAAAATTTGTCTTAGATATTATACACATTAAACACATGTGGGGCATCCTATTAAATGGATAAAGATCAACATTGGGGGTATTGGCAGAGGAACCAATAATTGTTTTCTAGTCTCAAATAATGTAAAATCAGTGTGAATTTAACTTTTAATGCCTAAAATTTTATAACAGAAGACAAAATAGAAATTTTTCCAGTGGATTTATTGCTTATAATTCTTATCATAAAAATTTATCTCAGATAAATACTAAACATGTCTCAATTCATGTAAGTTAAGTCAGAATGTTTGGTGGCCTAGAAATTCTTACTGAAGACAGTTTTTTAGTGTTGCTTAGTTGATGGTCCACAATAGAAAAGTTCATATCTCTTATTTACTAAGACTTATATGTTTGGGAAAATATATCAGATAGCTGCCAATAAAAACTCTGATCGGTGAAGAAAATATGCACTAAAAGAATATTTTCATGTAATTTATTCTACATAATATGTTCACTTTCTAGGAATACATGTCTCTCAAGAGTTTGTCAAGTTCTTTATAGCTGGTACCTTCCAGCAAAGCTTACTAATTTTGCCACATTTCCTTGTGGACATGATAATGTTTATCAATTTACAACTACCCCCAAATATAATGCAATCTTTTATTATACCACCATAATAATGCAGCTGTAAATAAAACTTTAGTATTAATATTATGAAAGAGTCTTTTCCAGAATTTTAAATTTTATTTTATTGAAGATTCTATTAATAAGTTTGTAAGAAGTTAGTATCTGCATACTTTATTGTGACAGGAATTTCTATAAAAATATCTGTTGAAATAAGATTTGACCTCTATTTTGGGTAAAAAACATGATGGTCTTTGTGATCTGTTTACTTTTTTTAAAAACTAATAAACTTAATTTTTTTTAGCAGTTTTAAATTCACAGCAGAATTGAGCAAAAGTGCAGAGTTCCTATACACTCACTTCTCCCCACACTTGCACACCCACCTCCACTGTCAACCCTCCACACCAGGATGGGTGCATCTCTTACTACTGATGAAATGACATCGACATATCCTTACCACCCAAAGTCCATAGTTCACGTTAGGGTTCATTCCTGGATGTTTCTCAAACCTAAAAGTCTTTTGTGTTTTGCTTATTCACCCCTCCCTGATAATCCTTGGCAATCAGTGATCTTTTTACTGTCTTCATAGTTCTGCTTTTCCCAGAATGTCATATGGTTGGAATTATGCAGTGTGTGGTGTTTTCAGATTGGCTTCTTTCATTTAGTAACATGGATCTAAGTTTCCTCTATGTCTTTTCATGTCTTGATAGCTCATTTTGTTTTTAGTGCTGAGTAATAATATACCATTGTCTGCATGTGCCAGTTTGTTTATTATCTATTTAATTTTATTTACAGTTCTAATTGCTATGTTACATTTTGTTAATGTGTCTGATCTGAATCCAATAATAGATGAATTAATTCATATGATTCATCAAATAAAATATAGCAGCTTACAATCTGGGATCAATTTCACCTATGTGAAACTGAGTTTATTTTACATTTGAGGAGACAATTCATAAAAAAGCACATAGTTTTATCATCCATGTTAACATATGTAAGCCTTTTCTCACTTCATTAGAGTATAATGGAGAGAGGAGTTCCAAAGGCTAATCAGAGAAAATTCCAAAGGCTCTGAGAATGTAATCCCTAAATTCAGAGACACTGTGGTATTTTTGTTGTTGAACAATGGTTTAAATATACATTGATAAAAGTGCTAATTACATTATTACTGATTCACGACAGAAAACTACCTTCTGTTACTAGTTTATATGTCTTTACATCTCTACTGCTGCCAAGAGAAAGGAAGCTTTGTGATCATGCCCTGCCATAGTCAATTGTACAAATTAGCCGAAAGTGGTATGTAAGCATCCAGACCATACAGGAGCTCTGAATGCTGAATGGAAGGGCCTGCTCTGATAACGCATAGGCTGACCAAGCAAGTAGGGCTGGTGGAGTGATAAGACTGATAATCACACTGGGTGAATGGAGAAGCCTGACTGATGATCAAGATCTGGGGAATATTTTGATGTCATTTATACGTGTAGTAACTGCCCTTTTGTAGCTGCAGCAACCTGTGGAACTAGGCATTATTGCAGAGATGGTATGGTTGTAGAAAGAATATTGGATTAGGTTAAAATTAATGAGGCCTCTGTTCTGGTATCAAGTCTTCCTTTAATGAGCTATAAAATGACTATCAGGTCACAATTTCTGTAAGCCTTCGGTTTTGCAGCTGTCAGATGGGAAGGATAATCCTCATTTTACTTATTTTTGCCAGGTTGTTGTAAGAATACATTTCATTCATTCCTTCATTAATATGACAAACACTCTGAGTCCCTACTATGTGCAGGGCCATAGGTCTGACAAAGTAACAGATGAAAAAATACTTTGCAGAATTAAGAGTTTGTGAAGACTGTGAGATGTTTCATTATTTTTTAAGGTAAATCAATTCTTACTTACATTGAAGTAATTGATGCTTTTAGATCATTGAGCTATATTCATAGAATGTTAGTAATTTTACTAAAAGTTAAAGTTGGAATGGTATTTAGCCATTTTGCCTCTGAGAAGTTAAAAATAAGGTATTAGGTTTTAATTCTTTTGCTCAGACACCTGACCACAGAACAAATCACAAACATATCTTCTCAGTAGGCTTGCCAAGCTTTGAATTGAACACAGACCTTTTTGTTTATTTTAAGAACATTTTAACCTCAAGAACAAGTTCAGTTCAGTCATTCAGTCATGTCCTAACTTGTGACCCCATGGACTGCAGCAGGCCAGGCTTCCCTGTCCATCACCTACTCCTGAAGCTTGCTCAAACTCATGTCCATTGAGTCGGTGATGCCATCCAACTATCTCATTCTCTATTGTCCCTTCTCCTCCTGCCTTCAATCTTTCCCAGCATCAGGGTCTTTTCCAATGGATCAGTTCTTTGCATCAGGTGGCCAAAGTATTGGAGTTTCAGCATCAGTCCTTCCAATGAATATTCAAGATTAATTTCCTTTAGGATGGACTAGTTGGATCTCCTTGCAGTCCAAGAGACTCTTATGAGTCTTCTCTGATGCCACAGTTCAAAACATCAGTTCTTTGGTGCTCAGCTTTCTTTATGGTCCAACTCTCACATCCATACATGACTACTGGGAAAACTATAACTTTGACTAGACAGACCTTTGTTGGCAAAGTAATGTCTCTACTTTTTAATACGCTGTCTTCTTGGTGATTCTTCCTAAGGCCCACTTAACTTAGACTCCAGGATATCTGGCTCTAGGTGAGTGACCACATCATCGTGGTTATCTGGGTCATTAAGGGTTTTTTTGTATAGTTCTGTTTATTCTTGCCACCTCTTCTTAATATCTTCTGCTTCTATTAGGTCCATACCATTTCTGTCCTTTATTGTGCCCATCTTTGCATGAAATGTTCCCTTGGTATCTCTAATTTTCTTGAAGAGATTTCTAGTCTTTCCCATTCTATTATTTTCCTCTATTTCTTTGCATTGATCACTGAGGAAGGCTTTCTTATCTCTCCTTGATATTCTTTGGAACTCTGCATTCAGATGGGTATATCTTGCCTTTTCTCCTTTGCCTTTAGCTTCTCTTATTTTCTCAGCTATTCGTAAGGCCTCTTCCGACAACCATTTTGCCTTTTTGAATTTCTTTTTCTTGGAGATGTTTTATCACTGCCTGCTGTACAGTGTCACAAACCTCTGTCCATAGTTCTTCAGCCATTCTATCAGAATCTATTTGGTACTTCCACTGTATAATCATAAGGGGTTTGATTTAGGTCAAGAACAAGGAAAGTATTAAATAACATTTTTTTTCCACAAAATGGGATTTGAATACAGTATTTGGAAAGATTCTTCCCCCATCAAAAAAGGTCCCTCAGTCTATATTATTTTTTCTTTTGAAGCAGTCTTCTCCATCTCTCTCCTCTCAAATGACTGTCCTCATCCACAAAATCATTTTCTTCCTAAATAGCATTTATTATCTCTCAGAAGGAAGTAAAGATTAAAAGAAATATTTTCAAGGTACATCCAAGATTTCATAGCAATATTTTGTATTCACAGTACAAGATAAATTTGACTCAATTTTTTTTTGGTCTTCATATGGCATCTGAAACAGTTGTTCACATTCACACATTTATGTTTTACCATATGCATACTGTGTGCAACTCTGTTGTTTTAAAATATTTTATTGGTTTTCCTTTATATCTCAACTTTTGATGGGTGTTCTTGAGGAACTTGCATGAAAAAATGTGAATGATTCATTCATTTTTAACATATGTAACTATTTTGGGGAGATTGTGCTACCCTACATGGAACACACTATTCTTAGTAGGGAGTGTGTCTTGTATTTCTGTTCTGTTCACAGCTGGATGCTGGAAATGTATTAATATTGTAAATCTGTACCTTTTCTTTCCTGTGTTTACTTCAATGAGTTATTTATATGTACCAGACTGTCCTGAGTTTTTGGTGGTTGTGAATTCTGGTTATTAGTTTCATGGATTTCACTTGTGGGAAAGTTTATTATGATATGGTGTAATATAAAAGCCGGTCCTCCTTTAGATTTCTAAGTCACTAGCAGGTATACCTGGGTAAATTGTTGTGCAGGGCCTTACAACTTGCTGGTTGTAAGGTAGGAGCTGTCCCCCACCTTTCCCATTGCTTCATGGGCCTTTTCAGATCCAGCTGCTGTCATATTTTCTCAATTTTCCAGCAGAGAATCAATCTCTGGGTGGTACAGAGGTTTAAGAGAAAAACAAATTATTTTTTTCTCCTAAAAGGTTGAACTTTTATTTTAGAAACTTCTGAAAATGTTAAGAACATTCCATATAGGTGTCTTTGTATTTCTCACAATGTGACTTATTGACTTATGGTGTCTCCTATTTAAGAAGCATGAATGTATTTCTAGCTGTTACCAGAACAAACAGCTATAGAATGTAATGACCTACCCTGTTTCTAAAACTACTAAATTCTATCAGTGAATAGTGTTTAGGAAAAGGTTTGGAAATTTTTTAACTGTTCAGCTTAACTAGATTACCTTTCTACCTTTTGTAATGTTCAAAAGTTCATAACAATGTTTTAATGTACTATTCTTACACTGTTATATCTTACGTTTTAACTGGGCAAGCTAGTGAAATATTCAATGTTGATACTCAATTCAAGATTAATACTTTTATATTAGAAATACCCTTTGAAACTATGTTGGAAAATATAAAATAGTTTACCTGTGATAAAGAATAAGTTTGTGATTGGAAGAATTATACTGTTTTTCATGTACAAATAATCCTTAAGGCAGATGTTCAGTCTCACAGTGATGTTGGAAGCATATTTTATGCAGGCTAAAAACTATTTCTGTATTAGATATTTAAATGCATGAGGATAAATTCTAATTGCTTTTTGTTTAAAACAAAAACATAGAAGAAGCATTAGCCCCAGTTTGTACAAAATGTCTGCTGCAACTGAACTCACATTAGTTCAAAACTGAAAATCATTCCAATTTTGTAAAACTGCTGCTACTGGTCTTATCAATAAAGTTTAAGCAGATGGCTTCTATGCATACGTGTGAAATTTTTGCATCTTTAAAAAAGATACAGTTTTGCAGCATCAACATGCAAATTTTATGGGCCTGAATGATATTGCTTATTTTAGCATATACAAAAAACATTAACTCCAAAATCATACCAACTTCAGACAGATATACTAGAACTATAAGCATTACATTTATGACCCATATAATTTATTTTGGTTTTAGGGTGAGGTAGGCTTTTATGTGGAACACAGATACATATCAGTATATATCGACTCAAATGCTAAAGTGCTGAGTTTAAATTAAGAATGTTAGGTAAGTGAGAGAAGGCTGGTGGGCAGTCAGACACAACTAAAGCAACTTAGCATACATTCAAGGAACTCTGTGGACTTTCCAGGTGGCACTTGGGGTAAAGAACCTGCCTGCCAATGACAGAAGAGATGTGAGTTTGATCCCTGGGTTCGGAAGATCTAGAGGAGGCCATGGCAACTCACTCCAGTATTCCTGCCTGGAGAATCCCATGGACAGAGGACCCTGTTGGGCTATAGTCCATAGCGTTGCAAAGTGTTGGACACGACTGAAGTGACTTAGCACACAGCACAAGGAGCTCTATAAATATAAAGATCACCTGAAATAACTGAATTTCATCTGAGGAGGATTCTGAGAAAAATGTAGGCATTCCTGTACAAATGGAATGTGTGGGGAATTACTCATCTGAAAGGCCCTCTTCCAGAGTCCTCTCCCTTCTATGTATAGACAGTTCTGATAAGTTTACAAGGCTCAGATGCAGCAAGCCAGAAGTAGAGGGAACAGAACTGTTATGAACAGACACCTCCACAGCAGTAAAAACACCACTGACATCCCCCAAACCAAAAAAGAAAATGGAAAAAAATCTATAGATGTTTCAGGGAAATTTTATTTTTACCATTTTGCATACTGTGTTAGTTGAGGGGATTAATGCTATGTGTTATAATAAACCAAACTTTCAACGAGTTAGTAGTATAAAGATTTATTTCTCATTAAGACGTTCTTGTCTATACAGCTTGGTATCTTAGCATTTTAGGGATTGAGGCCCATCTCAGAATCCTTAGAGCCTCTAGAGAAATATTTATTTATTCAGTCATGCAAAGAGAGGGGGAAGAAAAAGCATGGGAATCAAATCTCTTTAAGGAGTCAGGCTAAGTGGTGGCAATCTCTACTTCTGTCCACTGACCAGGACTAGTCACTTGGCTCCACTTACATTTAAGAAGGCTTGGAATTGTCATTTATTTGTGCATACAGGAAAATGAATCAATTTAGTGAGAATCTTCTAGATAGCATTTAGCACACTTAGTTTTTTATCTTTTCTTTAGAAAAATTATCTCAAATGTTGTGGTTCAGTTCAGTTCAGTCGCTCAGTCGTGTCCGACTCTCTGCGACCCCATGAATCGAAGCACGCCAGGCCTCCCTGTCCATCACCAACTCCCGGAGCTCACCCAGACTCACGTCTATCGAGTCAGCCATGATTATTTAAGGAAAGCTTCCTAACTACAAGCTTATTTCTTAGGTTGCTGAAGTTCTTCCTAACCTATGGTGGTACTAGAACATTATGTGCTAATTAAGAATTCTACTTGTTCCCCTAGTCATCTTAGAGCATTTTCAACACTCTGTAGGGTAGTAAGTGGGGGCTGCAAATGAAGATCATTTGAGGTCCCATTTCTAAAGTCACAGGGCAGAGTTTGAGCAGTCACACTGAGTGCAGTTGAGCATTTCTACATGTGTCTGTGCACTGCATACCTATGTGATATTTTAAAACACCAAAGAAAATATATAAAATTATGAGCAAAAGCAGAATATTGCCAAGGAAAGATATTTTTAAAGCCAATCATCTGCAGAACCAAACTTGACAAATGATTGCTGTCTCCTGACATTCCTTCAACAGAGACTTAAACATCCTTAAGTGTTAAAATAATTGCGACAACATCCATGACTGTGATTCTTAAAGTCTTTTGCAGCAATTTAAAAAAAATCTTAATTATCTTGAGTAACATTTTATGGATGAATCAAATCACATTATATGTCTTATAAACCTCATAGTCTCTTTATAATTTCTCTAGGGTCTCGCCAGGGAGATTCAGAGACATGGCTCAAGAGGCCTTGGGTGACAATTCAGAGCTCTGGTGAATTTTAATGTGCATTCTACTACATAATAAAACATCTAATTCTTTTCACCAAATAGATAAGGAGACAGGATTAGTGTTATTTCTGTGGTTGTTTCAAGGAGGGACAAGATTCAATAGTGAAAAGACTAGAATTTAGATGAATTCTCAAGTGAGTGGTATGGTATTTTAAGATTTAATTTTTAAACCCAAAATTGTTTAGTGAAAGATTTGCTTTAATCACTTACCAGAAGAATTAAAGAATTTAAAAATTATATCTGCGGACATACCACTGTGTGTTTTAGTACAGATTAAACTCTTATACCTGTTTCTATTTCTGATTTTACCACCAAGTAACTCTGTGATCTTGAGATTACCTTGACCTTTCCTTCGTGTCTTCGAACATCTGTTATTTTTCTTGAGGTGGTCCCTCAAGATGAAGAGGAATTTGGTAATTATTTGATGAGTTATATTGACAGCAAAAAGGCAGTTTCCTGGTCTTTTCTAATAATGTATACTAGAAGTGCTGTCCATGTTGGTCAAGTTAGCTAGCTGCTTCTAAATAGATTTTTTTTTTCTTTTGCTCCATAGAGATGCAGCATGTGATGATGGAGGCTATGTTTTACCTGAGGTTGGAAAAGAGTTTAAGGAAAAATGAAACAGTTCAGCTCAGAGGACTCACACCTACTTTGGAGGAAGAGAATTAGGAGTATAAAGGATTTTAGGTTATTTTCCAATGCCATTAAAATCCAGACAGTGACTTTTTTTTAGTGGAAATCAGTTCAAGTTTTGTTTTTTCCAATCACATTCAGCCATAGGCAGTGTTCTTTTTAAAATTTGTTATTTTATATTGGCTTATAGCTCAATTGGTAAAGAATCTGCCTGTAATGTGGGAGACCTGGGTTTGATTCCTGGGTTGGGAAGATCCCCTGGAGAAGGGAAGGCTGCCCATGGACTGTATACTCCACAGGGTCGCAAAGAGTCAGACACAACTGAGTGACTTTCATTTCACTTCACATAGTTGATTTACAATATTATGTTAGTTTTAGGTGTACAGAGAGTGAATGACCTTTATAAAATGGTTTAAGAAGGAAGAGAAGTTGCTGTACCAATACAATGTTCGTTATGGGCAGAAAACAGTTTTCTGTGTAATAAGGTTTTTTCCTCTCCTTCACTTAACAAAAAGGACAACAAGTATTGGCCACCTGTATGTAAGTTCACTAACCGATAGTTACACAGCTAAGGTGAAAACAGAAGCCCCAAGCCAGGCTAGGTGATACCATGCATACATGTCATCATAATTAGCTTTGATGTACCAGGTACTGCTGGAGAAGGGGATGGCAATCCACTCCAGTGATCTTGCCTGGAGAATTCCGTGGATGGAAGATCCTGGTGGGCTATAGCCCATGGGGTCACAGAGTCGGACACGACTGAGCAACTAACACAAAGCAGCCAGTACTGTGGGCTAGGTGCTGGGGACACAGTGTTAACAAGGTGGAACTAGCTGAAAACCTGGTGTGATGACTGTTGTGAAGTGGGATCAGTAGGAAGATCGGGAACGTAATTAGGGGGTTAATCTAGTTGATGGGAGTCTGTGAGGGGAATTCACTCAGGAAGTGAGTAGTTAAAGAAGTAAGTAGTTATGAGGAAGTGATAGTTAAGCTGAGACTTGAAGGCTGAGTAGGAGTAAGCCAGGTGAAAGAGAGGCACATTAAGGAAGGAGAAACAGCGTGTACAAAATACCTGAGACCAATGAGAACCTTCCCCATTCAAGGAAACTGAAAAAAGTGGACCATGAACAGCAACTGAGAGCACCTTCTGAAATGAGGTAGTCAAGAAGGCAAGGCTGACTGAGATATCAGCTCCTTTCTTCACTCACCGTAAAGAACAGGTAGCAGTGGTATAATTCTGGCTGTGGCCATTGCCCAGATTTGAGGTGTGCCAGTCTCAAAGCCACCTTTCTTACCTTATGCTGCTGCTAAGTTGCTTCAGTCGTGTCCAACTCTGTGCGACCCCATAGACGGCAGCCCACCAGGCTCTCCCGTCCCTGGGATTCTCCAGGCAAGAACACTGGAGTGGGTTGCCATTTCCTTCTCCAATGCATGAAAGTGAAAAGTGAAAGTGAAGTCGCTCAGTCGTGTCCAACTCTTAGCGACCCCATGGACTGCAGCCCACCAGGCTCCTCTGTCCATGGGATTTTCCAGGCAAGAGTACTGGAGTGGGTTGCCATTGCCTTATAGCTGACATGAAATCATCAGATCTTCGACCTACTTATTTATTTTTTTTCCAGATGGATTTTAAGTTACCAACTCCCCCCCCCCCTCCGCCCTACTTTGCAGAGGTGTAATGGACAAAACTCTAAAATATTTAAAGCATACAACATAATGATTTGATATACATATATATTGTGAGTGGATGTCTAAAATTGAGTTTATTATTAGTACAAGTTTATAGTATTTCAATTTTAGGGCCAACAAACTCTTAACTCTACATTCTATTATAGGTATTAAGTTGGTACTGGGTGCCTGAGGGGGCAGAGGTCCCTGAGATTTGTAGGGCCAGTTTCTGTAGCTCCTTCAACTGTGAAGAAAATCTGCCATTGCAGGAGTCAACTTGACACTGTATAGCAGCTCTGCTCTGGCTCCAAAGAAAGCAACTTCTCTTTTTAATTGATTCCCAGAGGTGTCCTCTTCCTTCCAGACCCTGACCTGACCCTATAGGAAGTTGTGCATCTACTTCTTCAATGATATTCCTTTCTGAGAATGGCACTGGGCAAAATTTCCCTGAGATGTTTGTCATCTTCCTTTCTTTCATTTGGCTCACTGGCTACCCAAATTTGCCCACACTGGCATTCTCAACATCCCCCTCCACCCAAGAACAACAACCCCATTGAACAACAACAACAAGCAATGATAAAATATAAAAACATAGCCTGAGTGATACAGTACAGAGACAGCACAAGCTTTTGGGCGACTTTATACTAAAGTGTGAATGACTGAAACATGCATACCTTCTCCAGTCTCCTTTGTGAAAAGTACGTTTTCTTTTGTATATTTTCATTTTAAAGAAGTTTGCCTATTAGCCTGAGGTTTTAATTAGCCACTGGATCAAAATGAAGCCTTTCTAACTGCATAAAGTACTTCAGACCACAGGGTCATTTTTTCTGAAAGCTTTGGCAAAATACCAGTAGGCAGCGACAGACAGTGCCAAAAGGATTTAGACTCTGGACTGATTTCCATGTATTAGTTGTTTTTCCCCTCTTCAAAATCTGTCAAATGTTCAAACCTGCAGACACAAACAGGAACACACTGGGGAGAAGAGTCCCAGAGGGCGGAAGATCCTCTACTCATTGTCCCATGCGCCTCACCTCCTCACACACGCACACCCCTTCCTCTCACCTTGCCAGGGACCTGCCCCAAGGTGAATAGCATCCCAGCGGGTCTAGAGGCACTAACAGAGTCCTGCTGCTTCTTCAGCCGCTGGAAGTGCCAACCCTCTCGCATGCCCAAACCCGATCCTTCTACAGGACACTCAGCCAGGGCCTACAGCGAGTGACCCTCACATAAGAGGCGCGGCCATCATCACCTGCCCAGTCCAGCAGACCAGGGCCTGAAGCCCGGCACGCAGAGCCACGGCGTTCACCCGACCGCAGCAACCCAACCGGCTCTTCAGGCCTCAGTTCAGGCGAGCACAGGACCCTCCATTTGGGGCTCTTTGTTCGCCACCTTCCTGGTTCCTGCTCTTAAACCTTCCTCCCAGCAGCCCCCACCAGCGCACCGACCTGCAGAAAAGTTGCTCCCGAGCTGTGGAGGGGCGTCATCGCCTCCTAGCAACGCTCCTAGCAACCGGATAACATCTGCTCCCTCTGGTCCAATGCGAGCTGAGAACAGCTGCGCGCCTGCCTCGCGTTGCGAACCCCGAGCGAGAGGCGCTTCAGAGACTGGAGGGACGGACCTGCAGGAGCCAGGGCTGCCCGCCGAGCTGCAGTTGCCGCCGCTGCCACTGTCGCGCCGCCGCCACCGCCGTCGCTGTCGCCGTCAGTGCCCTTCTGAAGAGTGACAGCGCCGTAAAAGCGGGAGGGAGCACCTAACCCCGCGCCTTTATGAAACAGGTGCATGCTCCGGTCTCCTGGTGAGTGGACCCAGCTTGCAAGGTATGTCTGAACTTATCCAGCCAGGTGCCCGCCCCAGGGTCAGAAAAGACTCTTTCCTTGAGGGCGTGGATCGGGACGTGTTCTGGGATCCCACCCCGCCCCAGCCATTGAAAAGTAGCTAGCTGGTGGTCCCGAACAATATAATTTGATTTTTCTTCTTTAAATCTTGGGATTGTTCCTGCAGATGCCCCTGCCCATCGCTGTTAGGTTTGTGCTTGGAAGTTTTCAGTCCTGTTTTTCCTTTGACTTTACTGCCTGTGTGCAGCTAGGAGCGCTGGAAGCAGTGAGCTCCCAAAGAAAACCTGTGGTTAAGGCGAAAAGGATAGTGTAGCTTCGGCTAATTGAATCAACACGTATGGAGAGCAACATTCTTTTTAGGTCCTGCTCTGGAAAGGGTCCATTTGGCTAGGAGCAGCCAGTTCACTGTTACTCAATCTCCTGAAAAGTAACCATAGTAACTCACCTCTCTTTTAACGGGATCCTCCTCATTGGCTGCCTATCTTCCTTTGGAAAGCTCATCTCTCTAAATATAGAAGATGATGAGATCTGTAAGCATACATCCATGTAAAAATAAAGGTGCAGTTAAACATGGCCCTTTAAAGAAAAACTGTCTTCAAAGATAAAGTACCCTTTGACAATTTCAAATCTTGGGAGAAATAGTGTGTATTCTGGTGAACGATTGAGTAAGTCTGTTTTGAGGTAACTGCTGAATTGTTACTTTAGAGAGAATATTTCTTGAAATCATACAAAAATCTGGCATTTAAAGAACTAATTATACCTGGTTTTTTTAATCAACCTACTAATAACATCCCCCAAATAATTGCCCAGTAAATATTTGATGAGATATCATTTCTTTCCACATTTCTTAGAATAGTTACGAGTCCTCATGTTTACAATTAAATTAAATGGAGAACCTTATAGTAACTGTGTTTTTGAAGGTTTACTTACTTCTTTGGTCCAGATCAACTCCACCTCAAACATCTTAGTGTCTTCCTATTGCATGCCTTCTCCTGACTTGATAACCAGTTCAAGTCAGTGCAGTTCTGACTCTTCCAATGTTATTTGTGTTTCTCTCCTTGTTTCAAAATCTCAGGTAGCCATTCATGAGTCTGAGGCTTTGAGAAATGCTCACTGTGAAAAGGGGAACTTTCACCAGATTTTCTGAAGCTGTCCTAGAAATACACTTTTCAGATTGATTCAGCATTACCAGGTAATCACTAGTTTAAAAGAAATTACTGTTTAAATATGTATCCAGAGAAATAAATGCTAATGCAGCATTACCATAACTTACAAGATCAATATAAGGGGTTGTTTATATAGATGGTTGCTGGGTAGAAGTCAACAGAGGTTTTCTGTAGAAAGGACATTTGTGGGCTGGCAGATTTTCCTCTTGAAGACTCATATGAGTAGGGTGGGGCCAAATTAGGTAGCCTGGCTTGGCGAACATGTCAAGCGGAAACCCTATGAGCACATTGGTACATGTCCGAAATGAAGGCAATAAAGAGAGCTCTTTGCAAAAAGAGAATGTGGTGATTTTTAAAATTTAGTTTGCATTAAAGTCATTGTGATAGAAACCCATGAGTGTCAAGCATTTTAACTCAATTTTCAGAATATAACATAGTCTTTTACTGAGCCCTCCAGTGTAGCTTTCACATGTACTGAGCTATCCATGTGCAGTTCCTGTAGGTAACCAGTCTAGCAGATTATAATTAAATACATAAAAATATACCATGGCACATTTCTTCTCTTTCCTTACCTCCTTTTGCAAAAATAAATAATCGAACAATTTTATTCAGAAACCTATTTGAAAATTTATTCTAATCTGGTTGTTTAGTTTTTGTGGATGTCATAAGACTTTACAAGTACTGGTCTCTTTAATCACTTATTGAAATATCTGTAGCTTAATAATTTTAAGCACTAAAGATTACTGCTTGAGTCCCGAAATGCTTGTTTCGTTAGTCTTTAGCACCATCCACCTGTTTTCCTTCCTCCACCATAATTACTACATTTTATGGTGAGAAACAAATCCAGAGACCAATAAGATTTACTGTCAGCTGACATGAGATGCATATAGAGTTCTAGTCATGCTATCAATCTGAGGAAAGTTTGAGTAAAGCAACCATAAGTATTGGCTCATGTATATGCATTATTAGCCTTTGCATTAGTAATTTATATACATCCTATCCCTATTTAATATGCATAGAAGTTTAAAATCATTCAGGGCCCTTCAATTTATGTGAATGAGTCTGCTCTTTCATTGAAACCACTGTCATAATCAAAAGGTCAAGTGAAAGGAGTTCTTAAATTTTAATTTTGATTCCATCATGAATGTATAATGTGCAGAATATTTACTATGAAATCTTGATGACCATATCTATTTCAAGTCATTCACCAGAAAATATTATCATGGTGTTTTAAATAAACAAAAACAAATCATTATAACCTAAGCATTTAATCCTAGAGACATTAGTAGATTCTAAGAGCCTGAAAAAATATTTCACAAGTTTGTAATTAGCCAGTGTAGCTAGTCTCTCTTGTCAATGTAACTAGTCACTCTTGTTAATGGGAAGACCAGCTGTACTTGAACATACCATGTCTTATAGAGAGGCGTATACTTAAGGCTTAGGAGTATACTAAGACTTAAGGCTGAGATCAAGCAAGTTATAACTGAAATCAAGTTCTAGTTTCAATTTTTTTTTAGTTTCAATTTTTCATCCAGTACTCCATTTGGAAGTTTTTAGGTGTTCATGAAATCATTCTGCATTCAGTTTTATGTCATGTTACTTTCGTGGGATTTAGAAGATGCTTTGAAACATGGAGAAACGTTGAAAGGTTTAAGATGCTGAGGCCATTGCCTCTACATCTGGGCTTTCCACTGAGGACTCATGCCAGCTGGCTTTCACTGTCAAAATACCAACACCCAAACAATAGCTCTAGAACCAAGGCACAACCGGTTCAGATTGTTGTATCTGTCAAAGCAACATGCTTCAGAACCCCAGAGAAAGCCTGTATAATGATTTCAGAAGCAGGGGCAAATTTACCATAACTGTGCAATACGAAAACTGAAGAAGTACTCCTTTAGATATTGGGAGGAGCTAATTTTTGTCAGCACTCCCTGCCTTCCGTCTTATTTTTAATAAGCTGTCTATCTAGATAGTCTCAATACATTGCATTAATGTTTCCACTTTTTAGTCTAACACAATTATTTTTTAATTTTTCATGATTAAATTTAACAGGCTAAAAGCAGTTAGCTAGTTTGCTGCCATAATTCTCAATAGGAGTGGTAGGAGGATATTAACAAAGGATCTGCTAGTGTTATGTTCAGTATTGTAATGTACTTAGAAAAAATTAAACCTTTTCTCATGGTGTAAATTATAGAAAGTAAAATGCAAAAAAATAAATCTTCTTGGTAGGTAGAAATATATGAATCTTCTAAATATTAGTGATAATCAAGAGGGGAGGAAGGGTAGGGAACCTGTAAAATCCCCTCCATGGTGGTGTATCAGAATACTTTTAAACTGTTTATTAAAAGGGGGCATGGGTTAAGATGTGAAGAAAAGTTGGGGACGTTGCAAAGAGAATCAGGACTAAGAAACCTGGAGCCTTATTATACCACTTTATGGCTTAATATCTTATGTGGGGGATAAGACATCTACTAAGTGGTATGCATGAGTTGAACACAACGTAATTTAAAGAAGTATCTATCACTCTTTAGAATAAAGGTGCCCTGTGAATAAAGAACATTTTATCACCACAACAACTCCAGGTGGTGACATAAATGAGGCAGTTATGAGTGAGGGCAGAGAACCAACTCCAGAGCAAGATGTTCAAGGGCATGGAACCCACAAATATGAGGGCCAATTGTACAACACAAGTTTATATGAGGGACCTGAGCATCTATAGATTTGGGTATCTGTGGGGGCCCTGGAACCAGTGCCCTGATATTGAGGAATGACTCTATTTTAGTGAGTAAAGTTAATGATTAGTTCTAATTTATGTTTTTCTACAACACGTCTGGATATTTGGCTTAATGTTTTTGGTGATATACCCAAACTCGATGGTAGTATCAAAGTGGAAGAAAATGAGGGTGTTACACATGAGGTACTTTTGAAAAGACTACTGCTTTGAACATTGGGGTGCATGGATCTTTTCAAATTAAGTAAATTTGTAAAATTAAGTAAATCTTTTCAAATTTGGATATATGCCCAGGAGTGGGATAACTGGATCATATGGTAGCTGTGTTTTTAGTTTTTTTAAGGAATCTTTGTACTATTTTCTATATGACTGTTCAGTTTACATTCCCATCAGCAGTGTGAGAGGGTTCCCTTTTCTCCACACCCTCTCCAGCATTTATTGTTTATAGATTTTTTTTTTGTATTATGGCCATTCTTACTAGTGTAAGGTGATACCTTAGCACTATTTATAATAGCCATGAGGACATGGAAGCAAAGATGTGGTACATATATTCTTCCTGGGTGTCTCAGTAGTAAAAGAGTCTACCTGCAATGCAGAAGTGGGTTTGATCCCTGGGTTCAATCCCTGGGTTAGGAAGATCCCCTGAAGAAGGAAATGACAACCCGCTCGTCTTCTTGCCTGGAGAACCCCATGGAGCCTGGTGGGCTATAGTCCATGGGGTACAAAAAGTTGGGCATGACTTAGTGTCTGAATAACAGCAGCAGCAGCAGGTGCATATATACAATGGAATATTACTCAACCTTAGAAAAGAATGAAATGACGCTATTTGCGGCAACACGGATGGACCTAGAGATTGTCAAACTGAGTGAAGTAAGTCAGACAGAGAAAAACAAATATCATATTATATATGGAGTATAAAAAAGGGTACCAGTTAACTTACCTATAAAATGGAAATAGAGTTACAGATGTAGAACATAAACTTTTGGTTATCAGGATATAAGGGGGGATAAATTGAAAGATTGGGATTAACATAGACACACTACTACATATAAAATAGATAACTAAATGGACCTCCTGTGTAGCACTGGAAAATCTACTCAATACTCTAGTGATCTGCATGGATAAATAATCTAAAAGAAAGACTGGATATGCATTTATGTATAGTAGATTTACTTTGAAACTAACATTATAAATCAACTATACTTCAAAAAAAAAAAAAAAAGGCTACTTCCATACACATAGCAGGGATTTAAAACCCTTCTCTTTGAGCAACAGACTGGGGTACCTAAGGAAGTAGAGCATTTCCCTAGACACTGCTGATATTTCTTTTCACCTCCACCTGTCAATGTGGTTGCTTTGCCAGGTTTCTTTCTGATTCATTCCCACTTTCTAAGGTAAAAGGTAGAGTGTAAGGGAGCCTCATCCTTCAAAATAAGGAATGCACTTCTGAGGGGTGATAAGTCACAAAACTTGCCCCAGGAACCTGCTGCGCTAGGTCTCTCTCATTAGTAGGGCCAGATCTCCTCATGTAGGCTTCAGTGCAGTATCAAAGGTAAATATGGTTACCTGGCTGATCCTGTCCATTTAAAGATGTTCTCTTTGGTTCCAAGACCATCACCAGTGAAACAAGGTAGGCATGTGGAACATCAAATGGTCTTTTATTTAATATTACATATCTGTGCTTGGGGCTCTCTTTTATGCTGCTAGTTTCTTGAAAAAAAAAATCTGTAACTCCCTGGCTGTCAGTATCCCTTGGAAGTTCCTAGGAAAGTTTTCCAGAAGCTGCAACTTATTGGTAATTTTAAACTGCCAGTAGGATCAACCATGTGCCTGGGGTGGAAGATACTTCTGAAGGAACAGGTTGCTCCATTGAGTCACAGCTAAAAACTGGCAATGATTTCTGCTCCTCTAGAACATATTATCCAGAAAGGTGCCAGGCAAGAGGTTATGAGGGAGAAAATTGATGGGATATTGCTAAGCATCAGCAAAGCTAAAGGTCTACAGAAGACGTAGCATTACAGCCTTGCATATTGCACCTGTCTGTCTTCCTGAATCCACTCACGGATGTTTCATGCATCCTCTGCTTAACACTGAAGAGAGGACAGATGTCCTCCATACAACACAGTGCTGCTGAGTGGCATGTATACACTCACATATATGGCTTCAAAAATGAGGCCACTGCAATAGTAATATGTAATATTGAGCAGAAAATATGTGGATGTATGACAGGTTCTCAGTGCTTTTTAAACATCTCATTTAATCCACACACAACTCAATGATTTTGATATTTGGCCTCACTTAGTCAATGAGAACTGACTCATTGGAAAAGACCCTGATCCTGGGAAAGATTGAAGGCAGGAGGAGAAGGGGATGACAGAAGATGAGATGATTGGATGGCATCACTGACTCGATGACATGAGTTTGTGCAAGCTCCAGTTGATGATGGACAGGGAAGCCTGGTGTGCTGAAGTCCATGACGTCGCAGAGTTGGACATGACTGAATGACTGAACTGAATCAATGAGGAAACTCAGGGTTCTTTGAGATTAAATACTTGGTCCTAAGTCACTAAGAAAATAAATTGTACTACGGGGATCAGAACCAGTGACCCCAGAAGATCGTACTGAAGTGTCTGTAGCCAATGGAGCAAGATTGCAGAATGTAACTAACATTAAGAGGTAGAGTAGCTCTCTGTAAACAGGTGTGCCCATGGCACTTAAGGAAGGATTTCAGTAGCTTTGCCATTGGGAAAGCATTATGTAGATATGTAGGGATACATACTTTTTTAAAGCTCATGCCAGGCTAACGCTAGGCAAAGAGAAATCATTGAGAGACTGAGCTGAGTCACGTGGTTTGTCCACATCACGGATTGGTTGTTGATCTGACTAGAAGCTCTTTATTTTCCCCATTGATCAAACTCTTCCTTTGACTTTGGGTACAGATGCATACAGCCAATAGGATGGTCTAAACTCTGTTTTTGTGGTATTTCTGTTTTGATTAAAGTATTGTGGGGTAGAAAATGAAAACCTTACCAAAATTAAGATATGTTAAATTCATCACTTCTTTACCGTTTCTTAGGTTTTTTACAGTCTTGGACGAAGAATGGTTTTACTATCACAGGAGTTGTCCTTTTATGATCGTCTGTATTCTTGAAGTGTTTGTAAATTAATTTGCTGATGATTTTTCCTTAATGTACTGCCCGTGGGCTGTGCACCAAATGAAATCACTTGTGCGCTAATGGGATTTCAGTTGTCTGGAAGCAGAAGCAGAAGAGTAAGAAAGAGCATTTAAGCAACCATTTGTAATTACTTTTTAAACATTTATTTAAAGAAATATGTATAAATTGTTTTGTCAGAACTTGAATGACAAGGATGGTCATTTTGTTCTGTAACTTTTCATTTGTTTGTTGACGTTTTAGACTAGGAAAGACATTGAGGTTGGCACAGATATTTTATGTACCCAGAGGTTAAAGTATTAAAAACAATTTGAATATTCAAGTCAGCATTAGCCATTTTACTTTCAGAGATAAATTTAGGCTCAGCCTCATTCAGTTTTATAATTTATATGCTGTTCTCAGAGTTCAGGACATGGACTATGAAGACATAAGGCCATTTTACTTTTTCTTGTCTATTTCATCAGCTTTATTTGAATAACAGGCTGGGTTGAGCTGGGCTTTTTAGTTATGGGAGAATTATAAAAATAGATTTACATATGTTTGCTGGGTCATAACAGCCAAACTTATTTGGAAATTCAGAGTAACTTTAGTTCTCCAAATAACTATTTGGATATTTTAGAAAACAATTATATTTCCTTCACCTGAAATGTATAACCAGTGACAATATATCTAGAAACATTTTCTTGGAGCTGTTATAGTATCTGTGCTATTTTCATCTTGATCATTTGAAATACACTTTTGCAGTCATTTAACTCTCTAGCTGGGGCTTCCCAGTTGGTTCAGTGGAAAACAATCCACCTGCCAATGCAGGAAATGCAGTAGACCTGAGTTTTATCCCTGGGTCAGGAAGATGCCCTGGAGGAGGAAATGGCAACCCACTCCAGTATTCTTGCCTGGAGAATCCCATGGACAGAGGAGCCTGGTGGGCTACAGTCCATGGGGTTGCAAAGAGTTGGACACAGCTGAGCATGCACACACACACACAAACACAGATTTAAGTCTCTCATTATAATCCAGTATCTCTAGGAGGCAGGGTGGTAGAAAGAATCTTAGGGTCAAAGCTAGGAGGCCAGGCTAGGATTTGCTTCTGGGATAGATCTGTGCCTATTGGCCATAATAAGAACTAGGATTGATTGAGTGCTTACTATATTCTGGGCATAATGCCAGTCACTTTCCACGAATTATTTCAGTGATCCTGTGAGCCAGTATTATTTCTATCCCCACTTTACAAATGAAGTTTGTGGAGCGTTCATGTAAGTTTCTCAAGGTCACACAGCTAAGAAGTGATGGATCTGGACCACTTCCATCTGCCTTCAAAACCCAGACTCAGCCACACACAACAAATTGAAAACCACTGAACCTTTCTGGGTCTCAGTTTCCCCATCTGCAGATCATGGAGGCGGAACCATGTGATCAATAAATAGTTCCCAGCTCTGAAATTTTTGAATTCTCATCCAGCCAAGAAAACAGATGTAGGAACTTATGTTTGCTATATATTTTAGCCTCAAAGTGGCTAAAAGCATCCTCCAAAATTTGATGCCGAAAACATTGCGAATAGCTAAACAGCATGCAAGGAAGTAATTGTCGAATGGATACCAGCTGTGAAAGCTTTTCAGCATTTCAACAACCCATGGGGGTATTTTTTAAGAGCAATAAACTAAGTGGCTAAGTGTGTCGCCCACAGAGCTGAGACACAAATCTAAACCCCTGAGAATTTACTGTGTTTCCAGGGTCCAATACATTCTCTATCTTAGGATAACTGCCTGAATACAGCAGACAGAATCTTTATGAACCTTGCTTGGGACCATATGTATTTTTTGGTCTTGTTGTTAAATAAAAAGTATTTTACCAGATCATCACTTGGTTTATTTGACACTTGTTTCTCCAAATTGCCACCTGCCCTGCCTTGTGTCATTCACTAAAAGGTCTTTACTTGGCTATTAATGCTGTAGACATTACATTACTTTGTAAAATAAATGAATATGTGTTTCCTTCCAAATATATATGTGAATATATATACATATATATTTCCAAATCTTTCCTCACCCTTTCTTGCACTATAGTAATTCATCGAGCCTTGTTAAAAAAAAAAAAAATTAGTGACCTATCCAGTCGTTTATAATGCTAATAAGTGTCAATCATTGATATTTCTTAATGTGAACCGAGGAATTTATGTTGAAAAGTGATCTCATTCATTTTTCACTACTAGTTTAAATGGAGTCCGGCTTTGCTCATAAAGCTAAAACATCTAAGTCAATGTAGCCAATGTCACAATAACAACAACAGAAATCAATCAAGTCAATTGCTTGGCAGTCTCACGATTAGGCAATCAGTTGATGGGCTGAACGTTCTGTTTTCCACTTGCTGTTGTAGTGCTACTACACTTGCCTAATGCTATGACATAGAGGCTTTCAAAATTCGGTCCCCAGGTCTGCAACTTCAGCATTCCCTGGGAATTTGTGAGAAATAGAAATTCTCTGCTCCTAGCCCAGACACAATGAATTAGAAGTTCTGGGGGTGGGACCCAGCAATTTGTGTTTTTAAGAGAGACAATTCTGATGCTTCCTAACTTTTGAGAACCATAATGGCATCAACGGGTTAAGTGGTTTAAAAGAAATCAGTAATTCTTGTGGTTTCCCAGAGGAAGAATGAGGGGAAGAGATAGGGAATTGGGAATCAACATGTACCCACTGCTATATTTAAAATGGTTAACCAACAAAGTCCTACTGTATAGCACAGGGAACTCTACTAAATGTTATGTGACAGCCTGGGTGGAAGGGGAGTTTGGGGAAGAACGGATGTATATGTATGGCTAAGTCCCTTTGCTGTCCACCTGAAACTATCACAATATTGTTAACAGGCTATACTCTAATATAAAGTAAAAAGTTTAAAAAATTTAAAAAAGCAATAAGTAATAATTAATTGTTATCACAGAATAACCCAAAGTTTCGCCTACTTATTGATTCAGTCCTTTAAAAATATACCTAATGTTCGTGTGTCAGCAGCTCAGTCATACCTGACTCTTTGCATCCCCATGGACTGTAGCCCGCCAGGCACCTCTGCCCATGGGATTCTCCAGGCAAGAGTACTGGAGTGGGTAGCTATTCCCTTCTCCAGGGGAGCTTCCCAATCCAGGGATTGAACCTAGATCTCCCTCATTGCAGGCAGATTCTTTATCATCTGAGTCACCGGAGAAGCTCAAAAATATGCCTAAGAAAATGTTAACTAAAAAAAATAGCCCCTGAGAAAACTAGGTTCATTGATGTTTTCATTACAAATAATTTTGTTTTCCTTTTTTTCTAACCTCTGAAATCTGTGAAAATTTCATATAAACTGAGATGTGCTAACTGAACTCAGGAATTGTGTACTGACTTTTTCAGTTGTCAATGATCATTACACATTCATCTCTTTTTAGGTCAGACACACCAGTGGTTTAAAATTCTAATTTCCCTTACAGAACATGCCAACTCTAATTTAAGACTCTCTTGGGTTTATAATCCACAGCGGTGCCAGTGAAAATTTGGAAAGTTTTAGGTGTGATTTTTTTTTTTGGTAGATTTTTCTACTGGTTAAGGAAAACCACCCAGCTACAAAAAGCTACAGGAAATGTTATACAGATGCCAACAAAAGGAGGAAAAACTGAGAAGAGTCATGTTTTTAATAGTTAAGATTTAAAAAATTCAAGATGTCAGGGAAAAAACATCAAATGTTTTAACCATGAATTTGTTTAGCCAACACATTAATAAACTACTCATTCTTTGAATCAAATGGTCTCAACACCCAGAAATATTCAAAGGTGTGTTTAAGGGTAAAATTGATAATGCTTAAGTATAAATTTGTTTTCTGATCTGGTCTACTGAGGTTGAATGAGTACTGTGAACTGGATTCAATTTCTGTTCTAAATTCACTCAGTGCTTTCCCTGGGAAGCGCCTTCTGTATATCTTTAGGTTTCAAGACTATACTTGCCTCTTTTCCATGATAAGAGCGCCACCTAGTGTACACACTAAAAATT
Organism: Bos indicus; assembly: GCF_029378745.1. Taxonomy (NCBI): domain Eukaryota; kingdom Metazoa; phylum Chordata; class Mammalia; order Artiodactyla; family Bovidae; genus Bos; species Bos indicus. Next base: position 74,061,530 of record NC_091769.1, read on the forward strand.
CCCTTTAAACCAAGCCTCTGAAAATCGGCCTTCAGAACACCATCCTTCCCTAAACAAGTTAGGATTTTCAACAATAGCGTATTAAAGGAGAGGACAACATTTTTCCTTTAAAAATTATACCAAGGTCAAGTTTTCTAATCAGTATGATATTTGAACTGTTTGCTTATGATTAACCTATGCTAAGCCAGGTGTTATGAGGATGGTTATACCATGACCATATAATAGGGTTTGTCTGTAGACATGCAATTATTTCTTTAAAGTATATAATTGGGTCACCAACCATTTTGCTAGATTTGATTAACCGAGGAACATTAAATGCCTTCTGTTATGGAAGCAGTATAATGAAAAGCATGATGAAAAATAACATCTCTTTCCATTCATTTTGTGCATCAATTTCAAATGTGGATATTTTTTGACATTAAATGGCATGACATTAAGTAGAGGATTAGGGGCTTTCCTGGTGGCTCACACAATAAAGAATATGCTTGCAGTGTGGAAGATCCCTGGGTTAGGAAGATCCCCTGGAGATGGGAAAGGCTACCCATTCCAGTATTCTTGCCTGGAGAATTCCATGGACAGAGGAGCATGGCAGGCTACAGTCCATGGGATTGCAAAGAGTTGGACAGACATAGTTACTAACACTTCAAGAATGTATTATAATTCTAACACTTTGTTTCTGAGGGGCTGCATGTCTGAATAGTGTCATTTGCCTGCAAACAGGCTTCTTAGCCACAGGACAATTGCCACTGACTTCTTCACTGCTTGATAAGTAAGTTGCGTAGTAAGTAAAGAGAGAATGTTAGTTTCTGGGGTCACTAGTTTACTTTGACAAGTAGAACTTTTGTTTTTAAACACTCTTTTAAACACCCTTTTGCTATAGTAAAACAAAAAACTTTTGTTTTTAAACACTCTTTCAAACACTCTTTTGCTAAAGTTAAAATCTGACTTTTCTCCAATTATTTTATTTTGTTTAGCTTATCCAACAAAAGTATTAACATATACATTAACAACGTCGAAAGTAGCCTACTTTAAGAGAAAATATGCAGAAGAAGAAGATTTACATCAAGATTACCATGGGTATTTTCCAAAAGTAAGGGTATACTTTTAAATTTTGTTTGAGTCTTGTCAATAGCAAAAGCTCTTGTTTTCATTTTTCTAAAATGTCGATTGAATGATGGTTGTATTTGCTTTTCAGCACCTGATATTGCCTGAGGACAGGACTTGCATTCTTAAACTTTCGCTGGAGAAGCTCAGATTTCTTGAAGACCCAGAAACCTACTTAAGAAGGTCTGTGTTAATTAACAATTTGCTGAGGAAGATCCATCTAGAGACGGAGAAAGAGAGCTATGAATACTTTAAAGAAGCTCCCTGTTATAAGACTGCTTATTCTGATACAAGAAAACGGCTGAAGTTTATGGTACAGGAATGCTGTTCTCAGTCTCTCTATTACGAAGAGCTGCATTCGTATCATATTGTGCCTTATGCTTCGGAGAATGCCATTTATGGAATGGGCTACACTAGCAGCCACTTGGAGCAAAATTCTCAGTTGCTTATTTATAAAATGAATTAAATTAACTGTTAAAGTCCATTGATACCTGTTTCTAAATGCCTGAACTGTTCATAGTGAAGATGTTAACATAAGGCGCTAATTATCAGTGCCCTTGAGATCAGAGATGAGATGCATGCTGAACTGATTGGAGAGAACCCTGGTTATTATTCAGCAGTCCTTAGTATCATCCAGCCAAATTGAAAATATGTCCACGTATTATAAAGCAGAGAATAAGTGCTTTAGAAGCTAAGTTTTCTTGCTTTTTTTTTTTTTTTTTAAGATCGTGTATGTAGGAAGGGACCTAAATAAGTTCCTTTGCAGATTTAAACATTTCAAACCACCTATTTCCAAATTCTACCACTTCTCGTGGAAAGTAACAGATTCATATTAAACAGATAATGTCTTGTCCCCAAGAATTAAGGGTGGACCAAATTGAATTTTCTGTAAATGATGAAAGGAAGGGTCAGTCCTTTCTGAAATGCTTTGGTTTGTCAAGCATTGTGCCAAATAATTGACACCATTCTCCTTTTACCATTAGTGGCAATTCAAGATGTGACCAACCTTCTACAATTTAACTGCTGAATGTTAACAACCAGAACACTCCACACTGATCCATTTTACATTTCTTTCTTTCTTTTTTTTTTTTTGCTTCATAGAATTTTCTCTTTAGAAGTGGAATTTATAAAATAGCCTTGCAGATAGGCTTATCTCTAAGTTCTAGGGGTCAATTAAAATTTGTGGTTGGCCTTTAGTTGCATTTAAATTTATTTATGATGTCACATTTACAGGCCATGAAGCTCAGGAAATGGGTGGGCAGGTCATCTTTGATTTTAATAGGCAGATATCTTTAGAGAATCTTATCTGCAAAAAAATGGTGAGAACAAGAAATCCTACATGATGTTATTTCTTCATCTGAGAGTTCATTTAAGGCTGTCTAGATGAACCTTTGCACTGATTTTTGTATAATAGTCGACCGTTCACTATTTGACAAAACGTTTCAGAATGCCTTTAGTAGTGAAGTTGAGATAAGTTCCTATATTTTGCAATTTGAAAGATAATTAGTTAACAAGTTGCATAGATTCCTGAAACTGTTTGAAATGGTTCATGATGTTCTTTGAGGTTTGAGTGAAATGTCTGATTTCAATGTCTGGACTTATGTTCCATGGCGCACATCATTTAAAGAATTGTCATTAACTGATAAAACAGATTGGAAAACTAGGTGCCAAAGGTACATTTAAGAAAATACCAAAGACCCAAAGATGAGTGTTAGATAGACTATGATAATGAAGATAAGAACCTAAAGTAAGGATTATACAGGACATGGAAGAACATTATTAAAGGGATTTGGAATGATTTGCTTACTAACGTGCTTTCAGAGCACTTTCTACATACATGATAGTAATAGTCAAGGGCACTGCTTGGGCCTTCAGTGGTCATATGTTTTCACAAACATATGTGACTTTTCTAAACATTGTGACTTTTCAACACTGTATCTTCCCTTGTTGAATGCCATCTTGTAATCAAGAAGGTCTTTATCTCTTCAAGAGAATTTTGTTTTTAGTTTTGATTCACTACTTGCTCCCTCTAATGAATTATCAGGGTGATTAACATGGATGCTTTTGGTATAAAGAATATGAGTTCCCTAATTAGCATGCATTGTTAAAGACCACATAGGTATATAACTGATAAAATTATCAGGTTTCTATTTAATTGCTCAGTCAGAATTAGAGAAAAATGATTTGGAACAAATTAAAATATTATAGTTGGGGCTAATTTTTAAGGCAATTTAGTATGAATGGTGAGATAGCTTTGACATACAAATATATTTAAAAATTAATTTAAGGGCAAAATTTGTTACCAAATTTCAAAAAATTTATTTCACTACTTATACCATACCTTACTTCCCAGAATGTGTTTATTAAAATGTAGTTTTCTTAAATAATGGAAATATTAATTGAAGACTCTAAATTTTATAGGATAATTATGTACTTTGAAAAATAGAATTAGTTCTCTAATAGTTTAAAACTTCTTATCAATAGGGACATTTGGCTTGGTTTAGAACAGTATCTATAAGAAAAAAACACACCAGTGCTAATAGATATGACTTACAAAAATGCAACATACTGAAACTGTTTGAGGATATAAATGTGTATACTTGGGGATTGAAAAGAGAGGGGGAGAAAAAATTACCAAGAAAGTGTAATATTGTAAAATTTACTATTTGTCCGAAATCTTAAAGCAAGAACTCTTGGGCAATGAACCTGTAACAGACATAAAATCTGTTTTATTTGATGACATCATTAACTGAGCTCTCTGAATTTTACATTCATATACAGAGAAGGAACTGTCTTAGAATTCATTGGTATTTGTGAATATGCTTCTCTTTTTTAAGAAATATGTGTTGATTTCAAACCAGGTTATTTAAAAACTATCTTTTAGAGCATTTAATTTCTTTTCCAATAAACAATTCGTAGATAAGGATCTGACTAATGTTATCTTGACTCATTGAAAAATTATAATTTGTATTTAAACTATTTAAACTTGTCTGAGTTAACCAATAAGATTGCTGTGATTTTACCATGGCAACCTATTACATAAGGGCCTGCTCTACTGTCTCCATCCTGCACGATCTGTTATGGGAGATACAAAGGTAGGAAAACAATGGCAAGTTTTGAAAACAGTGACAACTTTTCTGAACCTGGACACCCTTTCTTTGGTGACAAGAGCCATGCTTAAGGTAAGATAGGATGGGAAATGTATGAATGCCTTTGGTAATGTAGACTAATTTTGTGGGTGCCAAAACAGCCTTAAGTTCTCATAAAGAAGAAGAAAAAGAAACAGAGAGGAAAAAAGAGGAAGAAAAAAGGAGGGGGAGGTGCAGAGATATGAGGAATAGAATTAGTAAGTGAAAGCGAAAGTCGTTTCGTGTGAGGGTTGTTGCTTGCTTGCTATACTCAATTGTTCTTTCCTATGTCTGCTGTACTCCCCAAATCTGAATACGCACAGTATTGATCTTCTCTTTTATTCACTAATGATGCATAAGACTAGATTCTATTCAGTACATAGATTATTTGAAATGTGGTACCACTACAAAATATTCCTAAAATGGAACTCCTTGGGTGGATGAGAAAAGGAAAAATAGAAATTAAGTTGGAAGAAAGACTAAATGGTGAGTGAGCCGGTGTACATGTGGTTAATCTCAAGCACATGAACAGATTTCAGTGTGCATCCCAAGATGTAATAAAGTCAGTGCTAGAGGACTTGGAAATAAGTGCAATTCCCCACCATTTACTGATTAACAGTTATGAGTCGGGCATGGTGCCAGGGTTGAGGATACATAGGTGAATGATGCACAATTCTTTTGTCCAAGCTGTTCATTGATGAGAAAGGAACTCGGAGATATTTGGTTTCATTTTAAAATGTAAGAATTCTTTACTGCGAGTAGCACTTGCATTTCTCTTTTCCAAACTATGGGATGGTTATCAAACATGTATCTCCAAAGGTGTTTGTAGCCAAGAAGAGGCACAGGGAGAAGAGAAGGTATACCGAGCTAGATTTCAGAGTGGAAGAAGAATACATTCTGCTTTGCAGTGTATTTTATACTTGGAAGAATGAGAGAAAACCAGTACTGCGGAAGGGAGGTGTCGCTCATCTCTGGGGCACAAGAGGTTGTAGGTGAGGAAGGGAGACCAGTGAAAGTGCAGAACAATTCCTCCTCCCCGACCTCTCTAGCTTTGATGTACTTTACGTGGCTTATATCAGGTTAATATTGTCAACGATATCCCTGAAGGGATAGCAGAATCAGGAAATCACAGTCTGAGGGTTGTATATAATGTGTTCAAATTAAAGGGCAGTTTTCTTTAATTTGCCTTGTATTGGTAAATTGCTAAAATGAACCTCGGGATTTCTTAACATCAGCTACTAGAGGCATGCTCCTCTCCCAGTTGCTTCCTTTCTGAGTCACAGCTCAGCCAAGCTCTGTCTTTTCAGTCTGTTGGAAGTGGAGCTTATGGTTCTAATACTCTCTCCCCTCTCTTTTTTAAAAATTTTGATTGGTGTATAGTTGATTTACAATGCTGTGTTAGTTTCAGGTGTACGGCAAAGTGAATCAGTTATATATATACATTTATCCACTCTTTGTTTTTAAAGATTCTTTTCCCATAAAGAATGAAGTAGAGTAAAGTTCCCTGTCGTATATAGCAGGTTATTAGTTATCTACTTTATACTCTTGATACTGATTTGTTCAAAACTATTTGGAAGAAAGCAACAATTTGCAGTACTGGTTGAACCCCCTTGAGAAAGGTTTCCAGAGTGTATCAAACTAGAATCCTTCACAGTTTCTTGATAGAATTATTTTAAATACTATTCGACATAGTCATTAAATAACTATCTACTAAGGTAATCTTTATGTTTCTGGAGTTCAATGTAACAGTTATAATTTCTACATGTTTTGCTAAATACCTTAGGTTGGAAACAATGGAAGATCATGTGTAATTAATTCAAGCAGTTGGTTCATGAGTATTTATGTAATATTTGAAATTTAAATTTATGTTCTTTTTTCCCATCAAACTTCATTACTGTAAATCAGCAATGTGACATGTCTCATGATTATTATTTCCTTATTAAGTGGGCCATGTCTAAAAGTTTGTCCCTTCATGGTTGAACCCTTTGGATTGTATTTCTCCATTAAAGTTTCTGTCTTTCCATAAAGATTATTCTACAGTTGAGTGGATAAAGAACATTCCTCTACATTAACACTTTTCAAATCTTGTGCATACAAGTCATGAGACATCAAATTAGAATACAAACTCTTTTTAGTAGGCCTGGTGTGGAGTCTGAGAGTCTGCGTTTCTCAAGTTTCCTAGAGGATATGGGTGCTGCTGGCTCACTGAGTACACTTTGAGTAGCAATGCTCTACATGGCTTCGAGAATGAAAATATACACTCAAGTCTACAGTCTTACTACTTTCAAAGCATATGCATTCATGTCTGCTTTTCCATAGAAATTTTTTCTTCAAAGAAATGAAAGGCAAGAAGTATCATAAGCTAATTTTTCAAATTGGCCACAAATATGACAATATTCTATACAGTAAAATCCCTAGAAAATGATTTATAAATTTTATCTACATCAAGTGCAGAAAGGGGATAAGGAGGTAGTGATGTACCATTCTTGAGGATCCACGTGGGTTGAAGAATTTGGGAAACCTGAACTGAAAATGGTACCTGGAACTTCATCTTCTTGTCTTGAACTCTTTCTTGAGTTTTATGCCATGAAAAGTCCTCCCTTTGGTACAGACATTCTGTTTCTCTTAAGCTGTTGGTGTCTGAGTGAGGGGTGGAGGATTGGTGTGAATGAGGGAGTCACCTGAATTGTCTGATTTGAGCATGCCAAGTGATTTTTGTCAGGCTCTCTTTTGGTCTTAAATTTGGTATAGCTATTGTGAAATATAGTGCCATAAGTTTGTCACAAAATGAAAGGAGAAAAGCAGAAATTTAGTTCTGTGGAATGCACTAAAAAACCAAACAGATGGTGTTCTACAACATTTGTGTGGGAAAATGTGTATCTGTTACATAATCTAAAATATGTCTTTTTCACATTTAAAATATTTGGGTCATGATTTAGTTTTTATTGAATTGTTTTTTAAACTTAGAAGAAGAAGAAAGGTCACTGTATTTTAAGGCATATTTGACATGTTACTAATAAAATTTTATTTCTGGTGAAATATAGGTGCTTTTATTAAGTAGGGGAGGGAGGGTCTTAAACTATGGCATTTGCCTTATGTCCCTCAATTCCAGAGGTCTCATTTTAAATGCATATAGCTATATTTCTTTGAACAGTTTATTTTCATTGCAAAATTTGCCAAAATATTCAGAAGACATTTCCAGTCTCTTAGTGAATTTTTTCACTAGAATTGACCCTGAAATGTTTTTTAGATAGCGTGAGTCATGAGAACACATGACAGAACTCACTCAATTTAGGTCTTATTCAAGTATGAGATCATAAGTCTCAGAGTCAAAGATAATTTTTCTACCCATAGAACAGCAGATGTATCTACTCATCGGTTCCTTATAGCCTTGTTATAGATTTGTTAGGCAAAAGGGCAGGTGGTTCACACCAGGAAGATACGTTAATAGACTGCTTCTCTTTCCAGTAGGAAATGGTGTTTGTTATCAGTTTTGCCAGCCAGTTATTATAATGTCCCCTATAATCCATTGACTTATGTGGGAAATCAGTACCCAAGTATAAGCTATTTCCAAATAACCAACATTGGCATCATGGACTCAATGGACACGAGTCTAAGCAAACTTCAGGAAATAGTGAAGGACAGGGAAGCCTGGTGTGCTGCCATCCATGGGGTCGCAAAGAGTCAGACACGACTGAGTGAACCACAAAAACATTTTTCTGTGTGCATCCAGCAAGACAAAGGCTTGATTAATTTTAGTTACTTGAGCAATCTAGGAACAACTAACCTGTATAAGTTACAGAGACTTTCATGTATGTGTTAATGGAAACTTGAACACATATGGATGAACACATGTAAGAGGGTGACATAAAGAGCCAATTCGTTTCTGGAAGTGAAAAAAAATCTTTATATGTTATGTAAGTGCTTGGACAGTGCCTGGCTTGCAAAATTGATAATAAACACCATTTCCTACTAGAAAGAGAAGCAATCTATTAATGTATCTTCCTGGTGTGAATCACCTGCCCTTTTGCCTAACAAATCTATAAGGAACCAATGAGTAGTGTATTTTATGGTAATAAATCTTGTCTAAGTGATTCTTATTTTTTCCATTTGTGCTCTATTTTGAGTCCAAAAGCAGGTTGTTATAATTTTCTTTCCTAATTTAAGATTTAAGGAACACACACATATACACACTGAGAAATCACAAGTCGCAGAAGGACGGGCTTTTAAAAATTTATTATTATTAAAAAGTAAAAGAAGTGTGAATACTCCAGGGTACTTCTTTTAGGAAGCCTGGAATCTACATGAGAATCCACTTTCCTGGATCCCTGCATAATTGAATGCAATTCAATTGATGTAGTCAGCATAGATGGAGAGAGCATCTCCAGATGACTGCCTGGGGATAAGAAGCAGTCATATTGTGGGAGGCAGAACCACAGAAACAGCTTGGATAAGCCACATTGAGAAGCATAAATATTATAGCATTGTTGAGTTGATGGTAGCATATACAGCAAAAGTTTAACCTCAAAACAAAGACCCAGCACAAAAAAAGGATTTGATGATCTTTTCCCCTTGTTTTTCATTCCTCCAACATTACTTTCCCACCTCCGTCTACCCCAGCCCTGACCCAGGCCCTCTAGTTGTGACTTGATTGCTATTGCCGAAATTAATGGTCATGGCAAGTTCTACCAGGACCTATCTTTATAAAGTCCTGGTTAAATAATCATAATCATTCCTTCGTACTGTGGCAGTTTTCTTAAAATCGTTTGATATGAGTCCACAGAATTAAATATCTTTCACAGTGTGAGGGCCAATCCCAAACATTCACTTCCCTGGAAGGCATTTTTACTGTTGCCCCATGAATTTTACAATTAGAAATGTTTGTAAACGGTACTGTATAAATACAAGTTATGTTAAATTATCATGACTCCTCTCTAGTTAAAAGAGAATATATTAAATAAACTATTGGTTCATACATACAAGCAGAATATGGCAACACTTTGATTACAGTCACAGTATTTATATAGTTTATGAGATGTCAGAAACAAAAGTTTTATCCGTATGTCTCATATTCTCTTTTTTTAAAATCAATTTGTGATACAAACTAGGTCACCATTTTTTACTTATCAAATTAAAACAACTTCATCCTCACTTGACCTCATTGTCAGGAAGTCCAGTCTTTCTTCTGGAAACTTTCTTCTTTTCCAAGGTGTTCCACAGCCATTTTCTCTGCTCAGCTTCAGCCCAACACAAGAAAGGGGGATCCTTTAGATCAGCTCATCTTGCCATCAAACGTGGCAGTAGTTCAAGTGTCAATCTTGTGGTGTCACCATGGAGACCAATATCAGCCAGGGCTAACTAAGCCTTATTACGTGTGGTTGCTGTGAGTAAGGAAATGTCTCCTTATCTTGGTTGCCCTATTTTTTAAAAACACATGTAAGTTAAACTCCTTCTCATGTCAGACTCTCCAAGGAAACTTATACTGTTAATATTAAATAATCAGGAGATCTAAATAAACGAGCAACTGTTGTTTCTATTTAGCTTTCAAAATAAACCAACTCTAAAAACTCTTCACTCTGCCATAGTTGATAGGCCATTAGAAACTGGGACAAATCTAAAATACTAAGTAGTTCACTGTCTCTGGTTTGAATTATGTCCGCTTTCCTGGATCCCTGCATAATTGAATGGAATTCAACTGATGCAGTCAGCATAGATGGAGAGAGCTTTTTGCCGGGGGAGAAGAAGCAGTCATGTTGTGGGAGGCAGAACCACAGAAACCACCTGGACAATGGATACAAAATGCACCAGGGACTTAAATATCTATTTCCATATTTAGTTGAAAAAGGCCCTGGGCATGGGTCCAAAATTTAGTATTGTTGTTTTTCCTTCATTGAGTTTGCTTTACGGGTGTGAGTGCATTTCAGACAGATGGCTAAAGTGATTGCTACTCTCACTTCTATACATACTTCACAATTAATTTCATTGGTTGGGTTTCATCCGAAGAAAGTTTTTTATTTCTTTGCATACTACTAGCCCAAGGTGATGGCAATGGCACCCTACTCTAGTACTCTTGCCTGGAAAATCCCATGGACAGAGGAGCCTGGTAGGCTGCAGTCCATGATGTCGCTAAGAGTCGGGACGCAACTGAGCGACTTCACTTTCACTTTTCACTTTCATGCATTGGAGAAGGAAATGGCAACCCACTGCAGTGTTCTTGCCTGGAGAATCCCAGGGACAGGGGAGCCTGGTGGGCTGCCGTCTCTGGGGTCACACAGAGTTGGACATGACTGAAGCGACTTAGCAGCCGCAGCAGCCCACTGCTTTATAAACTTGTGCCCTACTGCTTTGGAACAAAAACTCAGTGACAGTCCTAGATGTAGAGTTTGACATTACCTGGGAGAATTCAGGTGGCATCCTCAACCAGAATCAAAATTACAGTACTGGAAAACGCTCTCAGACATGGTGAAGAAGCTTATATTTTATATCTGAATTATAGTATGACAATAGTTCAGTAATGGTTCCAGCCCTTTTTCTAATATCCAGTTCTTTTCAAGACAACTCCACCTATAAAACATATCCTTAAAAGAAAGTCTGTAGGCTAAGTATTGTCTTTAAATCTTGACTTTCCAGTTAAAGTTTACTAGGAACACGTATTGCCTTAAATATTTTGCTTTTGGGGTATTTCTTGTTGCCTGAAAAATGCAAAGCTATTTTTTAGAAGTTGCTTTCCATGCTGGTATCTTTCGAGTGGTCTGGAACTCTGACCAGGGCTGCGTCTGCCCCAGTCCATGCCCTGACCATGCATATCTTCTTCTTGGATTAATCCCTTGGTCATATGTAATATCCTTCTTTGTCTCTTGTTATAGTCTTTTTCCTGGAAATACTGCTGGCTCACTGGTAGGTAGAGCCAGGTCCCAGGGCCTCTGGCTATAGGGACCTGAGGGTCCCAGAATTGGTGTGTGGGTTGGGTGGTGGGCTTCTTCAGGACCTCAGGGGGTTCCAAGGCTGGTGCCTGCCCCGCTGGTGGGCAGCGTTGTGTACTGGAGTCTCTAGCTGCAGGGTTATGGGAATCCTAGGGCTAGTGCTTGTGTACTGGTTTGTCAGGCTAGATCTTGGGCTCTCTAGTAGACAGGCCCATGTCTTGGGGTGGTTGTGAGATTAGGAGGTCTTAAGGCAGCCTGCCTGCTAGAAAGTGAGGCTGCAACTCTGCCTGGCTAGTTTCTTGGCCTTTGGCATTTCAGTACTGGTGCTGACAAGCTGGTTGTTGATACCAGGACCCTATGCTAATGGGCTAGAAGGAAGATTCCCAAATGGCACTTACCAGAACCAGTGTTTATGTGGTTGAACAAGCTCCCCAAAATGGGTGAGCTCCAGTTTTCTCTTGCATCTCCAGGATACTCTGCAAGATCAGCAGGTAGGTTTGACCCAGGCTTCTTTCAAATTATTGCCTCTGCCCTGTACTGCCTTTTAAGAGTGGTATCTCTATTTTCCACAGCCTTCTGGGTCTCCTGAAAGTAAGTCTCACTGGCCTTCAAAGCCAAATGTTCTGGGCTAATCTCCCTAGTGTGGACCCCCAGGCAGGGAGTCCAGAGTGAGGCTCAGAGCCATTGCTACTTGTGGAAAGTCTCTGCAGTTGCTTGATCATGCACCGGAAGTCAAGACCATGTGGTATGGTCTTGACTATACCACAACTCTGCTCTCTCATCTGTCTCACTGTGGTTCCTTCTTTATATCTTTCATTGTAGAAGGTCTTTATGCTTTTTGATCAACAGTTGCTCTGCAAATAGTGGTAGTTTTGGTGTGCCTCTGAGAGGAGATAAACTCAGAGTCTCCCTACTCTGGCATCTTGGTCAAGCTCCTCATCTAGAATTGAAAAAAAGACAAAAGAACTTCTTAGACACACAAAACCTGAAAGAGTCCATTAATGCTAAGCCTACCCTAAAATAAATGTTAAATGGTCTTCTCTAAGTGGAAAAGAAAAGGTAAGAACTAAGAATCTATAGGAAAGGAAAAATCCCACTAGTAAAAGCAAATATATATAATAGTAAAGACTGTGACTCAACCACTTAAATAAGCTAGTACAAAGATTAAAAATGAAAAAAAATTATAAAATAAACCATAACTCAAAACAGTGAAGCGATAGACATGGAGGTGTGAAATGTGACATCAAAACACAAAAGATGGGGTAGGCAAGTAAAACAAATGTAGATCTTTTAGAATGTGTTTGAACTTAAATGACTGCTTGTTCAAAATAAGAATATATAGTTATAGGTCAACATGTATGAACCCTATGGTAACCACAAATCAAAAAGTCACAATAGACCTACAAAATCTGAGAAAAAAGAACACAGGCATGTCACTAAAGAAAAACATCAAGCCACAAGGGAAGAAATTGAAGAAGAAAAAAACAGAAAAAACACTTCAAAAACAACTAGAAAACAAGTAACAAAATGGCAATAAATACATAGATATCAATAAGCACTTTAAACATTCAATGGATGAAATGCTCCAGTCAAAAGACATAGGGTAGCTGATTGGATGAAAAAACCAAACCTAGCTATATGGTATTTATAAGACACAAACCTCAGGTCTAAAGACATACACAGACTGAAAGTAAGGAGATGGAAAAAGATATTTCATGTAAATGGAAATGGCAAGAAGCTGGGCAGTAGCAATAGTAAGGAAAAAAGAGAGGACCCAAAGAACAAAGTAAGAAATGAAAGAGGAGACTTAACAATCAATATCAGAAAGATTAAAAAATCATGTAAGTATAACAGTTTTATGCCAACAAATTGGACAACCCAAAAGAAATGGATAAATTTCTAGAACAATACAATCTTCTAAGACTTAACCAGGAAGAACGAGAAAATCTGAACAGACTGATTACTAGTAATGAAATTGAATTTGTAAAAACAAACAAAAGACCAACTTCCAGCAAAGTCTACAACCAGATGGCTTAACAGGAGAATTCTACCAAACATATAAAGAAGAGTGAATAACTATCCTCCTCAAACTATCACCAAATATTGAAGAGAGGGGAACACTATCAAATTCATTCTGTGAGGCTACAATTACCCTGATTCCCATACCAGGCAAAGATTTCATCAAAAAAGAAAATTATAAGCCACTATCTCTGATGAAAAGAGATGCAAAAATCCAAAGCAAAGTACTAGCAAACTGAATCCAACAATACATTAAAAAGAAGTAAAGTAATTAACCTCCAATTAAAATAAATAAATTTATATTAAAAAAAAAGAATATAACATGGTGTATTATATGACCAAGATGGAATTTTTCCACTAATGCAAGAATGTTTCAATATCCACAAATCAATGTGATGTACCACATTAGAGAAAGTAAGGAGAAAAATCACAAGATCATTTCAATAGATGCAGAGAAGCTTTTGACAAAATTCAACATCCATTTATGAGAAAAACTCTCATCAAGCTTGTTATACAGGGAACATATCTTAAAATAATAATGGCCATTTATGGCAAACCCGTAGTTAACATCATACTCAATGGTGAAAGCTGAGAGCTTTCCTCTAAAATCAGGATCAAACAAGAATGTTCTTTTCTGCTTAACATAGTACCAGAAGTCCTAGTCCCCAGACAAGGGGAAAAAAGGACATCCAAATTGGAAGGGAAGTAGTAAACCTATCACTATTTGTAGATGACATGATACTAAATATAAAAAAACCCTAAAGTCTCCACCAAAAATGATTAGAACTAGCAAATAATTCAGTAAAGTTGCAGAATATAACATACAGAAATCTGTTTCTTTTCTATATATTAATAGTGAACTCTCAAAAAGAGAATTAAAGAAAATAATCCCATTTACAATTGTATCAAATAGAATAAAATACCTAGGGATAAATTTAACCAAGTGGGGAAAAACTTTTACTTTGAAAACTGTAAGGCATTCATGAAGGGAAGTGAATATAATATAAATAAATGGAAAAATAGTCCATGTTCATGGAATTGGAAGAACTAATATTTTTAAAATGTCCATACTACTCAAAGGAATCCACAAATTTTATGTAATTCCTGTAAAAATACCCATGACATTTTTCACAGAATCAGAAGAAATAACCCTAAAATTTATATGGAATCACAAAAGACCCTGAATAGCCAAAGCAATCTAGAGAAAGAAGAACAGTTTGCGATATCATAGTCCTTCACTTCAGGCTATCCTAAAAGGCTACAGTCATCAAAATTGTACGTTACTGACACAAAAACCGGCACATAGATCGATAAAACAGAATTTTAAAAAAACAGAAATAAACTGATGCACATACTATCGATTAATCTATCCTATGATAAAGGAGGCAAGTATAAACAATAGGGAAAAGACAGTCTCGTTAATAAGTGTCGCTGGGAAACAGCTTCCCAGATAGCTCAGTGGGTAAGGAATTTGCCTGCAATGCAGGAGATGCAGGTTTGATCCCAGGCAGGAAGATCCCCTGGAGGAGGCACAGCAACCCATTCCAGCATTCTTGCCTGGAGAATCCCATGGACAGAAAAGACTGGCGGGCCACAGACTATAGTATCGCAAAGAGTCAGACACAACTGAAGCGACTGAGCATGTATGCAGCATGCACACACAGAAAACTGGAGAGCTACATATAAAACAATGAAATTAAATGTTTTCTCACACCACATCCAAAAATAAACTCAAAATGGATTAAAGAGTTAAGATCGGAAAAAAGTAAGATTGGAAACTACAAAATTCCTAGAAGAAAACTTAGGCAGAACAGATAAATTATAGTAATATTTTTGGATCTGTCTCCTAAGGCAAAGGAAACAAAAGCAATATTAAACAAATGTGACCTAATAAAACATAAGGCTTTTTCACAGCAAAGGAAACCATTGACAAAACAGTGTAAAGACAGCCTAATGAATGGGAAAATATTTGCAAATGAAATGACTGGTTAATGTCCACACTATATAAAAGCTCATACAACTTAATATCATAAAATAAACAACCTGATTAAAAAAGTAGGTAGAGGACTCAAATAGTCATTTATCTAAGAAAGATGTACAGATAGCCAGGAGACACATTAAAAGATGCTCAGCATTTTAATTAATAGAGAAACGCAAATCAAAACCACAATGAGATATCACCTCACACCCATCAGAATGGCTATCATCAAAAAGACCACAAATAACAAGTGTTGGTGAGTATGTGGAGAAAATGGAACCCTTGTAGATTGTTGTGGGAATGTGAATTAGTGCAGGCACTAGGGAAAACAGTATGGAGTTTCCTCAGAAAACTAAATATAGAACTACCATGTGGTTCAGTTACTAAATCATCTCCGACTCTTTGCAATCCCATGGACTACGGCACTCCAGGCGTCCCTGTCCTTCATTCTCTCCTGGAGTTTCCTCAAATTCATGTCCATTGAGTTGGAGATGCCAACCAACCATCTCATCCCCTGTCACCCCCTTCTCCTCCCACCCTCAATCTTTCCCAGCATCAGAGTCTTTTTCAATGAGTTGGCTCTCTGCATCAGATGGCTAAAGTATTGGAGCTTCAGCTTCAGCATCAATCATTCCAATGAATATTCAGGGTTGATTTCCTTTAGGATTGATTGCTTTGATCTCTTTGCTGTTCAAGGGACTCTCAAGAGTCTTCTCCAGTACCACAATTCAAAAGCATCAATTCTTTGGCACTCAGCCTTCTTTATGGTCCAGCTCTCACATCCATACATGACTACTGGAAAAACCCTAGCTTTGACTATACTGACCTTTGTTGGCACAACGATGTCTTTGCTTTTTAATAAATATGCTGTCTAGGTTTGTCATAGCTTTTCTTCCAAGGAGCAAGCATCTTTTACTTTCATGGGTGCAGTCACCATCCACAAATCACCATCACTAGTGATTTGAAGCCCAAGAAAATAAAGCCTGTCACTGTTTTCACTTGATCCAGCAATCCACTCCTGGGTATATGTCTGAAGCAAACAAAAACACTAATTCAAAAAAAATACACCCGCCACAATATTTATAGCAGTATTATTTACAATAGCCAAGATATGGATGCAACCTTAGTGTCCATCAACAGATGAATGGATAAAAAGAAGTGGTATATACACACAAATACCCACACAATGGAATACTACTCAGCCATAAAAATAATAAAATTTTGCCATTTACAACAAAATAAAAGGTCCTAGAGTGTATTAAGCTTAGTGAAATGTCAGACAAGAAAGACAAATATTTTATGTTATCATTTATATGTGGAATATAAAAAATAAAATGAATAAATGAATATAACAAAGTAGAAAGAGGCTCACGAATATAGAGATCAAACTACTGGTTACCAGCAGAGAGTGGGAAGAAGTATGAAGCTAGACAGAGGTATGAGATTAAGAGGTGCAAACTACCACATATAAAATTAATAAGCTACAAAAACGTATTGTTCAGCGCAGGGAATATATGTTTTATAAAAACTTTGAATGTTATCTATTAAAGTGCTACTACTAATTCAGAAATAATAATAAATCTTTAGTTTTCCATTTATCCTGGAATCCCCTCCAAAAAGGCCTGGTAGAAAATGCCTCCCAATGAATAATTCCGATGCTTCTCAGGAAAGGTCTCAAAACATGAGGCATTTCTTCTCTGTAAAGGATGCTTTGTTCTATTCCAGTGCATATGTATTCATTATCTCTGTATGGGAGGCTTCAAAAGAAGAGTCCCTTTTTCCTGCCAAACACATGCTAGAGAAACCTGAGATATATATACTCATACACACCACAAATGAAATGAGGGCTCTGATGTCAGAGGACAAAGAGTAAAGCATGACTATAGCATTCTCCCCTTGGGTATTTTCCAGGCCAAGTTCTTTTGAGCTAAGTGATATCCACAATCACACAACCACAACCATAGACTTCCCAGCACAAAGCCTTCTCCCAAAAAAGGGTACTGATTAGACAGAGAATCTGACTCAATACCTGTGGCCAGAAGCCTGAGTAACAGCCCTTCTCCCAAGTTTGGCAGTATATGCAAACACACCCATGAGCCAGATGGCTATTGGTCTGATTCACAGGAATGTAGTATGGTGACCAATGACGTGTCCAATTTTTAAGTCCCACCCCCACAGTTCACCTTGAGAGGAGATAAACACAGCTAGGCAATTTGGCAGAGAGCTGGAATTTCAAAGCTGTTTGTTTAAAAGTACATTATTGACAGTTTGCAGTTTGGACTACTAGAAGAGTTTCTTCACTAGCTTTATTTATTATGCAGTTAACATTATTATTAACAAATGCTTGATAATTTAAGGGTTTAGTTTTCATACTAAGCATGTTTAAAGGTGTGTTACTCTTCGTGTAATTCGTGATTTTTTTCTGTCTCCTTCACTATACCTTGAGGTCCCCAAGAGACAGAGTGTCTTTTGCTTTTCTCTTTATCCTCCAGAACTAAATAAATGTTTCTTGAATAAATAAATGAAGAGAGATACACATGGCTATGAAATTCCCTTTATAGAACATTTCACACACAGTGAAACTCAGGTAGGGGATGATAGTCAAAGTAGGTCCTTTGAACAAAACACACAATTCCTATTCACTAGATGTTTACAATCCAAGAGAATCAATATTTCAAATGAAAAACTAACAGACAAATGAAACTACCAAGTAAAAGACCTGCTAAATAAACGCGGATGCTAAAGTAGAACACATTGACAAATGGATGTGCTGCTAGGGAAGGTGTTTTCAGGGCAAGGTAAACAGACCTAATTCCTAATCTCTGTCAGCATCGCCATGGAGAACAACTGGTGCTGGTGTGGTCAGAGGAAATCTTTAAATAGGTAAATAAAAGCTTGCCAAGATTAAATGAGTAGAGGAGGTAAGTGTTTTATATAGTAGTTTTTGAATACACTGCAAAAGATCATATGAATTGATGGAAAGATTAGGATTGACTGTGTTTTTATCCAGACCCTAGAAAGGCTTCAGGGGGAAAAAAAAAAAAAGGAGGTTTTAGGAGCAATCCATGAAAAGTTGTGGGTGCTTCCATGGAAGCAATAAATGAATGATTGTTCAACTTTATATTGAATGTCAGTAGTAAGTAAATATACAATTTGGGGTTCTTAATTTCAAACCCAGGGCTCAGTCCACTGCTCGTAAAGGTAGCCTCTGGTATTGTACACTTGGGCTAGAGTGAGGCTAGAGTTTAACATATTTTTAAAAAATGATATATCGATAAGAATTCTTTTTGTCTCACGTGACAGAAACCCAAATAGTTTAGGTAAGAGTTGGGGTGAGGAGGGGCGGAGAATCAGCCAGGGCTCATTCTATATGTTTAAAGAGACACTATTGGATTCAAAGAACTCGCTCCAGTGCCTGGTCCTGAGAACTGAAGATTATTGTTTCTACTTACACTCTTTTAGAGAGTTTATTTTGAAAGTCAATGTTGGGCAATTCTTTTGTTGTTCTTGTCTGTATCTATCTTTCTTCTGAAACATTGGATGCTTCAGCTTTAATATGTGTTGCCAGCATTTCTGAAAGTAAAAACTACATCAGATAATATTTCAGAACGGCCATCTTATTACACTAATTTGTGATAGACTGGGATTTCTGCTGATGTTTATAAGCCCAAATGAAAAAGGGATGTTCTACTAGCAGTGATTAATATTATTCATAAAATATGAGTAGTTTCAGTAACTTCAACATAAATTAATGGTATTTAATTTGTGTTTTAAATATGAAATCTCTCTTCATTCTCTTCCACCTGATACCAGCAGAGGTTGAATGTGTCTGTATTTTCTTTTACAGTACATCAAGTGATTATCAACTTCAGGACTTTTTAGATAATGGGTGATCTCAACAATTTCTTAACAGATTTATACAGCCTATATGAATAATAAAACTGAATTTTGAGGAAATAATGTGGGGGGAAAAAGCCTTCGAGGTTGAAATGGATATGTCAAGAATTCCTTGACTTAGTTTCAAGTTTCCAATACAATGTCCACTCTAAAGCCACCCTTTCCCTACAGCTCTCCCCAGCCCCAACTCTGCCACATGCACCAGACCAAGAACTCAACATATCTTTAAAACTAAGCTGCACTTTATCTGCTTCCGGCTTCTGGGATTATTTTCTATTGTATAAGACAAATAGAACTGAAATGATTGCTGACATCTTTTTGCCACCTGAAACTTAATGACATTTTACCATCCTCATCCTTGTCTCATTGTTGCTTTCTAACTGGGAACTTTATTCTCCTATTTGAGTACCATTCCACTCCTCTATACTTTGCCTGGAAAATCCCATAGATGGAGGAGCCTGGTGGGCTGCAGTCCATGGGGTCGCTGGGAGTTGGACACGACTGAGCGACTTCACTTTCACTTTTCACTTTCATGCATTGGAGAAGGAAATGGCCACCCACTCCAGTGTTCTTGCCTGGAGAATCCCAGGGACGGGGGGAGCCTGGTGGCTGCTGTCTATGGGGTCACACAGAGTCAGACACGACTGAAGTGACTTAGCAGCAGCAGCAGCCACTCCTCTATTTCCCTGTGCCTCATTAGTACTTGTCTTTACACATTAATTTGAGGACGGAAACTTCCACAAAACAACAGGACAAGAAATGAGCATTTAGGTGGACAGGTGGCAAAGAGTTCTGTTTTGTATTATCGGAGATACAGTTCAAAAAGGCTTTTAGTGCAGGCAAAACCAAAATAGCTGTAAATCTCCAATGGTTCACAATATCAGAGAGTCAAACGGCAGGAATAGGGATGATTAATGATTTCACTGAATCCAGCAAAGTCATAATAGAGAAATATCTGCAAGCTCTGGAAATAGAGTTAGATGCTTTGTATATCACTGCCTTCCACTTGTAAAGGCTCCGTACTAAAGCTCAGTTGGTAAACATTGAGTCTAGACTATTTTCCTCTCTTTCCATGAGGAGTAAACTTAAAAATAAGAATAGATCTCAACAATAGCTGTGGTGTTGCTCAACATGTAAAACTATTTCAGAATAAAAGAAATATTACATAATATTTATACCTCAAAAAATAGAAATCTTTCTAAATGAATAATCGCCAGAGTTAGAAAAGTGTTTAGAAAAAAGTAATGTCCACAGTTACATATGTAACGATGTGGCATCTATAAAAAAGGAAGAGAAAGCTATAAAAAGAGAATAAGTTGCAAACAAAAGATTTCAGTTGAGCTTCAGTTAAAAGTGGGCTTCCCTGGTGGCTCAGACGGTAAAGCGTCTGTCTGTAATACAGGAGACCCAGGTTTGATCCCGGGGTTGGGAAGGTCCACTGGAGAAGGAAATGGCAGCCCACTCCAGTATTCTTGCCTGGAAAATCCCATGGACGGCGGAGCCTGGTAGGCTACCGTCCGTGGGGTCTCAGAGTCAGACACGACTGAGCGATTTCACTTCACTTCAGTTAAAAGTGAAGATGCAGTTGAGTGAGATCAGAGAAGTTACACAATAGTTAAAAATATAAAGCAGATTAAAATTAATATTGGAAACAAAGCAAACTGTCAATATGAAATCCATAATTAGTTTCTACTAAACAATTTAGTGAATCAGCTATATGTATACCTATATCCCATTCCTTTTGGACCTCTCTCCCCGCCAGTCCCACCCCTCTAGGTCACCACAGAACACTGAGCTGAGCCCCCAGTTGCTGGGGTCCTGCCCCGGCTGATCCAGGGTATTCTAAGGAGAGACGGCCTCGGCGACCAGTTCAAATGTTAATTAGAGATATAAAGAGTAATAGAATGAGGATAGCTCAGTAGGAAAATTCAGTGGAGAAAAGAAGCTGAGTAGTTTGGTTTACGCGGAAAATCAATATAACCTGTGACACCTGCTCTGACCACGGAGGCCGCAGGTGCCCTCTCGAATAGCAGAAGGTGCCCCACCTTAGACACCTTCTCAAGTGGGTCTTAGAAGCCCAGGCAAATAAATGGTCGCAGAGGATATCCGCGCTCCAGATGGAGACTTCAGCCAGAATGTGAAAAGAATGACATGGGGAGACCAAGCGTTGGTGAGCAAGGCCCGTAGCTTTATTTTCAACAGGGGCTTATATACCCTAAGTTACACATAGAGGATAATAGGGGATGCAAAGTCAGCAGTCTTTGATCCTTATCAAAAACCAGGGTTTCTTTCCTGCAAATTTACTGTATACAAATGGTTTAGGTGATTTACATCATCTTCTGGCCAGAAGGCTTATTAACATTTTATGACTCTTGACAAAGACTTATCAACAAAGACTTATTTTCCCTAAGAGTAATTATTTTAAGGTTTGGCGCCATCTTCCGAAGATAAAATTGCATTCCTATAGGGCGGATGTGTAATGGGTTTACAACAAAGGAAATAATTTATTACCGTAAGGGTCTAAAGTTACTAACACCAAGGCCGCTACTTATTTTTTCTACATACCAACTATTTTAATTAATACATATTCAAGGATACAATACAGAGGATTTGGAAACTTGGCAGCAAGCATTGGCTCATCAATGAAATCTTTTACTAGTTTATTCTGACAGTTTCTAACTCTCTGAGAGGCTCTAAGCTATTTGAATATCTTAAGCTTCCCGTGCCTCTCGAGGCTGGGAGACTGTAAACAATCGTATGCATAGCTGTAGGAGTCCGGGTAAACTTGTCAGGCGAGTTAGAGAGCCATCTGAGGGGTTTGGATTTAAACACTCTTAGTTGCCCAGGAACTTTATTAATTGGAGCTGTAAGTTAACTCTTTGACACAGAGAGCGAGGTGGTGGTGGGGGACAGCCCCCAGTAAAGTCAGAGGTGAGAGCACAAAGCAATAAAGTGGGCAGACTCTTTTTTGGGGGGTAGATGCTCGAGAATATCCAGGGGGACTCCTGAGGCTCGATCCCGCCTTTGCGTATGCCGAGCCTCCTTCCTCATGACCTTTGTCACGAGCGGAATGTCTCTCGCCGGCTCCCGGCACCCAGTGCTATACAGCATTTTCCCACTAGCTACTCTATACGTGGCAGTGTATGTATGTCGGTCTCAGTCTCCCAGTTCATCCCATTTCTCCTTCTCCCCCTCCTGTATCCATGCACCCATTCTCTATGTCTGTGTCTCTGTTCATCTGAAAACTGCCATGTCTTTGTGTGCCTCAGAAAACTCTTTATCCTCGCCTCTATCGCCTCTGTACCGCTGGCATGTATTGCGTACATCAGGTCAAGAGGAGTCCACGGAAGTCCTCAGCAACATCTATGGTGTTGCTCAACTTGAGCATGATTCCCAGTAACTTTGATCAGATCTCCTTAGGGAACGATAATGGGAAGCTGGTAATAGAGAATGACTTGAAAGTTAGTGGGGCACCAAACTAGAAACTGCATGCTCCACTTGGTCTTGAAGGCAAAGGCAGCATGGCCATAATTGAGAATTGGATAACCCAACACAAGAGACAGCAGAAAGTGTGTTTGCCTAATAAGGGTGACATTAAACCAACTGAATGGGTGCCGTATCCATGAATATACTCTGCTCTGGGTGATCTTTTATAACAGAATTCCCATTAGTTGTGACTACAGCACATGTGGTCTGAGGGCATTGGATATGGGGATTGATTTGAAATTCTGTCAGTATAAATTTAGGGTATTATTAAATTTGAGGAAATAAGAAAGAAAGAAAGTGAAGTTGCTTAGTCATGTCCGACTCTTTGCGACCCCATGGACTGTAGCCTACCAGGTTCCTCCATCCAAGGGATTTTCCAGGCAAGAATATTGGAGTGGGTTGCCATTTCCTTCTTCAGGAGATCTTCCTGACTCAGGGATTGAACCTGGGTCTCCTACATTGTAGGCAGATGCCTTACCGTCTGAGCCACCAGGGAATAATCTTACCAATGAGTCTGGGCTTTCTAAAAAAATGCGGAAGCTGATTTAAGGATCAAAAATACTAATACTTTATTTGGGGAACACAAGCCAAGGATAGTGAGACCTGGAAAAAGTAAAGTGAAGCAATAAAAATGGATCAGTGGTTAATAGCTTCACAGAGAGTAAGAGGAGACTCAGTAGGTCATGTACCAGGAGCATTTACTTGGCACACAAGTTGAAAGGTTGGAAGAAAGGAGCTTCACTTTGGATAGTCCATGGAGGGGAGAAGGGAGAGAGAATTTATCTGCTCAGCTCCTTCCTATTCCCTGTTTCTCATTGGCCAAGGCCACCAGTGCTTCCAAGATTCACTAAGTGAGTACTCAGGCAGGTATGATACCATGCCTATAGTATGTCATTTCTTCTTTTTTTTTTTTTTTTCGCAGCATGTCATTTCATCCGAGTTCAGAAATAAAGAGACCATATGGCATAGATAATCTCAGGAAGGCAGGGAGGACCATTAGAATAAAGTAAAGGAATCTAAGGCATGCCTACAGGGTTTTTGGAGAAGGCAATGGCACCCCACTCCAGTACTCTTGCCTGGAAAACCCCATGGATGGAAGAGCCTGGTAGGCTGTAGTCCATGGGGTCACTAAGTCGGACACGACTGAGCAACTTCACTTTCACTTTTCACTTCCATGCATTGGAGAAGGAAATGGCAACCCACTCCAGTGTTCTTGCCTGGAGAATCCCAGGGACGGGGGAGCCTGGTGGGCTGCCGTCTATGGGGTCACACAGAGTCGGACACGACTGAAGTGACTTAGCAGCAGCAACAGGGTTTTCAGCCCATTCATGCAATAAAAGTGTCATATGGACACTCAATCAACTGAAGTTTCAACTCATCTCATATATAACCTTCTGATTCACTGCAGTGGCAAGGCAGTCGTGGTGATAATAATGAAGTTATAGAGCTTGGCAACATCTATGGGAACACAATGGGCTAGGGAATAGAGAATTCCAACTTTGACTTCTTATCATTTTCAGTATCATCACCGATATCAGAACTAGACCTATTCTTCAAACTACTAAATCAAGAAGCTCACAGACCTGTATTCTGGTAGCAGTTTGTATGTTCTATCGTGTCTGATTCTTTGTGACCCTATGTACTGTAACCTGCCAGGTTCGGATCTGGAAGGCTGGGCGCTGGCCTGGAGCTGTAACCAAACAGTGGGCTCCTTCAGGCATGAGTGCATTTGACCCCCCCATCAGCCCCTTAAGCATCTGTGAGTTTGGAAGCTTTACATCTTCTTAGTCTTTATGAGCCATTGTGTGTGTGCAAAATGTTTTTATGGGGATTCTGGTGGGAAAGCCTAGAGGAGGAATAAAAGGAGCTCTCTGGGCCCCTGTTTAGATGGGTTAACTTTTATATTCTATATCTAATTAATTCCATATTCTTAAAAAAAAAAATTCCCTGTCCAGGGAATTTTCCAGGCAAGAATACTGGAGTGGGTTGCCATTTCCTACTTCAGGAGATCTTCCCTACCGGAGGATTGAACCCACGTCTCCTACGTCTCTTGCACTGACAGGTGAATTCTTTACCAGTGGGCCAGCAGCTTTTTAATCCAGTCAAAAATAGCATCAGTGATTTTGTTACCAGTAGCAAGGTGGTGCTAGTGGTAAAGACCCCACCTGCTAATGCAGGAGAAATAAGAGACACGGGTTTGATACCTGAATAGAGAAGCTCCCCTGGAGAAGGGCATGGCAACCCACTCCAGTATTCTTACCTGGAAAATCCCATGGATAGAGGAGCCTGGTAAACTGTAGTTCACAGGGTCGCAAAGAGTTGGACCAAATGCAGCAACTTAGCATGGGACGTGGGCAGTGTTCACAGGCCTGGTTTCTGCCATGTCTTCCTTGCCAGTGATAAGAAGCTATAGATGGAAGGGCTTCTGGGTTTACTCTATTTTCACCAATAACCATGAGACTTTGAGGCTACAGTTTTGTATTGCTAGGCGATATTTTCCTGACAAGACCATCCTTTCCTGGTTCTTAACATAATAATGCAGGTATCGATATTAAAGTATAAATCCCTAAGCCTGTATTAATGTCAAATACAATTATTTATCTGAGACATATAGGTTCAACTCCTGCTCAAAAAAAGTAGTTTATTTCTGAAGATTTCCAGAAGATTTCCTTTTCTGCTTTTAGCTAAGCTATGTTAAAAAGAAAAAAAACCTGGTGATACTAATTGTTGAGAGTCAGGTGTGTAGTAGTGGTGAGTTTTCCTTTGTCTGCTTACTTTGTAATCTTCACCAGGAGTACCCCAGGCTTTCTGTCCCATCATTTGAAAGACAATGTTTACCTTGAACTAAATTTCCATGTATATGAGAGTCCATTCTTGAATTTGCTGCTCTGTCTCATTGATATGCTTTCCTATTCTTCTGCCATTGCTCCACTACTTTATGATAGCCTTAATGGAAATTTGGATATCCTGTAGAGTAAGCCACCACATACTATTGTTTTTCACATTAAAAAAGAGGTCTGTGTGTTCTTACTCATACAGTTGGGAATCAGCTGTCAGGTTCAGTGATCATTGTAGACTCATTGGAGAGAAGTTATATATTTACAGTAGTAAATTTGTCCATACAGGGACACTGTTGGGGAGGTCGTCTAGAGGACTTGAGTACCGTGTGACCAGTGAGCCTCACCTGGGGTAATCGTAGGCACCTCACCTCCTTTCCTGTCCTTTGAAGGTACATTCTGCCCACCATTCCCACATTAGGAACTATTCCAAGGACATAGCCTTGAGAAAAGAAGGTGTTAATGAGACCATGTGATCTGAATATGTGGCTGAACCCAGTTAAGGCCTCTGTATAAATTCAAGATTCTGGTGGGGAGCTGTGGAGATCTATTCATCTGTGGCTGCCCAGGGCAAGCTTCACAGGTATTAATACATTTATATAAATTCCTTAGCTTGTTAAACCTGCCTCCTACCAATCTGGGGGTTCTACATCTTTCTTTAGTCTCTCCTTGCTTGCCTGGAGAATCCCATGGATGGAGAAGCCTGGTAGGCTGCAGTCCATGGGGTCACACAGTCGGACACGACTGAAGCGATGCAGCAGCAGCAGCAGCAGCCCTCCATGTATGGGGATCAATTTGTAAACCAACAGATACACTAAGTCTTTCTGTTTTTTCAAGTTTCTTTTATATCCTCCAGTGAGCATTTTTTTTTGAAATTGAAATATATTTAATTTACAATGTTGTTTTATCTGGTGGGGTTTTACAGTTCATTTCTCTAAGGCTTTGCACATCTGTTTTAGCTTTATTGCTAATTAGTTCATGGGCTTTGTTGCTATAGAGAATTGGATCATTTTTAAAAATTAAATTTGCTCAGCTATCATTGTTGGGTTATAAGAAATCTGTTGATTGTTTTGTTGTTGATCTTATCTGGCCACTTTACTGACTGTAATAGTTTTCTACTTGATTTACCTCATTTACCTAGATAATAGAGTAACTTCAAAAATGGTAGTTTCATTGCTTTTTTTCTGGTCATTTTAATTATAGATTTTCCTTGGACTTGAGATGTAGTGTTGACTAATAACAGTTCTAATGGGCTTCTTTGTCCTGTTCTTTGTGGAAATATTTTAAATGTTATACAACTAAGTATACAATTTACTGTAGTTTTCCTCAGTTAGATTTTCATTAGGAAGCATGTAAAATTTTATTGAAATTATTTTTGTTATCTGTTGATAAGATGCTTTGATTAGTTTCATTTTTTTATTTAATAGATTTCCTAATGATGAACAATTCTTAACATCTGTAAGATAAATGCTATTCAGTTGTAAAGTCATATTCTTTTAATTCACTTTTGAATTTGAGTTGCTGAGGTCTTGTTTAGGAATTTCCTTTCTCTGTTTGTAGTGAAATGGTTCTTTTTTCTTCTGTTTTGGTATCAAAATTACAATGACTTTGAGCTATTACCCTGGAAAAGGTAAAAGCAAAGGAAATGCACTCCATTTAGGCAGTAGTAGTAGTAATAGTGTTAGTTGTTCAGTCGTGTCTGACTCTTTGCGACCCCATGGACTGTGGCCTGCCAGGCTCCTCTGTCCATGGGATTCTCTAGGCAAGAATACTGGAGTGGGTTGCCATTCCCTCCACCAGAGGATCTTCCTGACTCATTTAGTGATACAAGTTATAAAATAAGTACAAAAACATAAAATCTGAAAGCATGGTATTTTAAGGCTAAATTAACCATTATGGAACTTGACATAATAAAAGTAAATGATTCTATTGGAGGAAAAGATACAGATTATTTTAAAATAAAGAGCACATTGTATGTGTGTATATAAGATATATATATATATATAAAATAAAATTATATACTATGGTGGAACATAACAATCAGAGAAAATATTATAGTCATATATATTCTTTATTTTTTTAAAAAGGCAAATAAAAATAGATGAATAAGGCATTCAATTGCAGAATTTAGAATATTACGGTAAAACAAACATGAAAAAAGCATAAAATTCAGAAGTTAATGTATTATAAAACAGAAATTTGTAGCTTTGGTAAGTAAATTCAATATATAGCTCTCAGAAAAACCAAACCATAAAATAGAGTCATCACTGCCAGTTGGATTAAAAACACAGACAAAAAGATTTACAAAGAGTGCTGCTGCTGCTGCTGCTGCTAAGTCACTTCAGTCGTGTCCGACTCTGTGCGACCCCGTCCCTGGGATTCTCCAGGCAAGAACACTGGAGTGGGTTGCCATTTCCTTCTCCAATGCATGAAAGTGAAAAGAGAAAATGAAGTCTCTCAGTCGTCTCCAACTCTTAGCGACCCCATGGACTGCAGCCCACCAGGCTCCTCTGTCCATGGGATTCTCCAGGCAAGAGTACTGGAGTGGGGTGCCATTGCCTTCTCCAACAAACAGTGCTATAACACCATAAATGGGCAACTTGGAAAAATAGGAGATATGTATAGCTTTGTATGCCCATAATGTGAAAATCAAACTAAAATGGATAACTTTCTGAGAAATTGTAAATAACCACAACTGAATAACATGAATTGATAATCTGAAAATAAAGATGTCTTTTTAATCAAAATTTTATTAAATATTAATTTGTAAAAATGAAAAAACACAAAGTGGATAAGCTGAAGATATAGATATCTAAGAAAAAATTTAAAAAATTATCAAACAAGTGATAGCAATAAAAAAGCTGTGGGTTTAGATGTTCTTACCAACAAATTATTTCAAGCTTTGGAGACATGTATTAATTGTTATGCAATGTAGAAAAAAATTATCTCTTCAGTTCACTTTTCAAAAATATTTTATTGAAATATAGTTGATTTATAATGTTGTATTCAGTTCAGTTCAGTTCAGTCGCTCAGTCGTGTCCGACTCTTTGCGACCCCATGAATCGCAGTGTTAGTTTCAGGTATATAGCAAAGTGATTCAGTTATATATGTAACACAATAAAATAAATACAGAGAAGAAAGAACAAACTCACTTTGTTTATTCTAAATACTAAGTTTGGCAGTAAATTAGGAGAATATTTTACCAAGACCAAATTAATTTTACTTTGGGGATATATGGATGATTTGACTAGGAAACTAGTGATAAAGCATATTACATTGGTAAGTTAAAGGAAGAAAATGGAATATTTAAAATTTCTGATAAAAATGAATCTCTGAGTAAACTAGATGTGTAAGAATTTTTAAAAAGATGATGATATCATTCTATCAAAAATCTATACATTAGGTACTTACTGAAACCCCAGAAGCACTTTCATTATAATTAGGAGTGAGCCAAGAATGTCTACTATTGTCTACTTTTATTTAATGTTGCCCTAGAATTTCTAGGTATGGGTTCAGAAAGAGGTAGACATTATTAGTTTTAGATGGCATTTTTCTACAGACATAATACAAGATAATCTATTAAAAAGCCACTATTAGTAAAGAAAACATTTAAATAAGGAGCTGTTAAAAAACTAGCTTTCTGATTAGTAAATATCAGCTAGAAAAAAAAAAACATGTAATAGAGATACCATTTAGAATTGCAATAAAAACAAATATTTACAGTAATAACGAGTATATAATGTATAATAGAGTTACCATAGTATGAAACGGATATATGAAAGAGCTGGGAACCATATATTTGAGTGGGAGTTCCTGAAAACTATGAACATGTACTTTTTCCCAAATTAATTTATGTTTAATAGCATTTTAGTAAAATGACTTCTGTTTTATCTTTTCACAAAATTTATTCAGACTCATGGGAAAACAATTTTTTTTCATTCACGTTTGCCAGTTTATTGGAGACACTTAGAACACTGAACTTAATAACAGTTACTAATGCTTATTTTGTAAGCACATCCTACTAGAGACACCATAGAACCTCTTCTTTTT
This sequence comes from Bos indicus, assembly GCF_029378745.1. NCBI lineage: Eukaryota > Metazoa > Chordata > Mammalia > Artiodactyla > Bovidae > Bos > Bos indicus. The sequence continues at coordinate 74,090,952 of NC_091769.1, forward strand.
CCTGTTTATTTCCACATTGAGGATTATTTATTACTTTTAAGAGAAGAGTATCTTAAGCATGAATGGAGACAAAATAGTCCCCATATCCAATCAATAGTTTGGCCATCAGGAGACCAGCTTAATTTAATTATAGTTAATTCTTTTAAGATTGAGGCATACTTGCATATAACAGCCTATTAGCTTCACACAGTTGGCTTCCCAGCTGGCGCTAGTGGTAAAGAACCTGCCTGTCAATGCAGGAGACATAAAGAGATGTGGGTTCCATCCCTGGGTTGGAAAGAGCCCCTGGAGGAGGGCATGGCAACCCCCTTCAATATTCTTGCCTGGAGAATCCCCTGGACGGAGGAGCCTGGTGGACTACAGTCCATGGGTAGCAAAGAGTCAGACATGACTGAAGCGACTTAGCACAGCACAGTTTTAGACGTACACTGCAATGGTTCAGCTTTTGTATATATTATGAAATGATTACATTTCTAGCTAGTCTAAACTAGGTAACATCCATCACTACACATAGCTACATTTTTTTCTATTTTAATAAAATCTAGTTTATTAACTTTTGGATTTATGAATCAAGCTTTTAGTGTCTTTTATAGGAAACATCTGCCTGATCCCCAAACTCTCATTTTATTTTTTCATCTAGGAGATTTATCTATGTCTATGATTCAGTTCAGTTCAGTTCAGTTGCTCAGTCGTGTCCGACTCTTTGCGACCCCATGAATCGCAGCACACCAGGCCTCCCTGTCCATCACCATCTCCCAGAGTTCACTCAAACTCACGTCCATCGAGTTGGTGATACCATCCAGCCATCTCATCCTCTGTTGTCCCCTTTTCCTCCTGCCCTCAATCCCTCCCAGCATCAGGGTCTTTTCCAATGAGTCAACTCTTTACATGAGGTGGCCAAAGTACTGGAGTTTCAGCTTTAGCATCATGCCTTCCAAAGAATACCCAGGGCTGATCTCCTTTAGCATGGACTGGTTGGATCTCCTTGCAGTCCAAGGGACTCTCAAGAGTCTTCTCCAACACCACAGTTCAAAAGCATCAATTCTTCAGTGTTCAGCTTTCTTCACAGTCCAACTTTCACATCCATACATGCATGATCACTGGAAAAACCATAGCCTTGACTAGATGGACCTTTGTTGGCAAAGTAATGTCTCTGCTTTTGAATATGCTGTCTAGGTTAGTCATAACTTTCCTTCCAAGGAGTAAGCGTCTTTTAATTTCATGGCTGCAGTCACCATCTGCAGTGATTTTGGAGCCCCTACCCCCCCAAAAAAGTCTGACACTGTTTCCACTGTTTCCCCATCTATTTCCCATGAAGTGATGGGTCAAGATGCCATGATCTTCATTTTCTATGATTAATTTTAGTTAATTTTTATATGGTATAAGGAATGGATAAAAATTCTTTTTCTTTTTTGCCTATGGATACGCAATGTTTCTAGCACCATTGGTTGCAAAGACTATCCTTTTCACTGAATAAATGTCTTGTCTTTCTCAAAATTCAATTGCTTGCATAGATATGGGTCTAACTCTGGACTCTTTTTGATTCTAGTTACATAGTTATCTATGTTTACAAAAGTGACACACTGTTGTATAACTTTATGAAAAGTCTTGAAATTAGGTAGTATCTGTCACTTAACTTTTTTCTTTTTTTTCCTCAAGTTGTTTGGTGATCCTCAGATCAGATCAGATCAGTCACTCAGTCATGTCCGACTTTTCATGTATCTGTTGCTGCTAAAAAACCTGCCAAAATTTTGATTGGGATTGTGTTGATGAATGTAGGCATAATTGATACTACCTTAATTATCTTACTGAATATATTAATTGAATTATCTTACTGAATATATTAACCCATATACATACAATGTACATTTCTCCACTCATCTTTTTTTTTTAATTTTATTTTATTTTTAAACTTTACATAATTGTATTAGTTTTGCCAAATATCAAAATGAATCCGCCACAGGTATACATGTGTTCCCCATCCTGAACCCTCCTCCCTCCTCCCTCCCCATACCATCCCTCTGGGTCGTCCCAGTGCACTAGCCCCAAGCATCCAGTATCGTGCATCAAACCTGGACTGGCAACTCGTTTCTTACATGATATTTTACATGTTTCAATGTCATTCTCCCAAATCTTCCCACCCTCTCCCTCTCCCACAGAGTCCATAAGACTGTTCTATACATCAGTGTCTCTTTTGCTATCTCGTACACCGGGTTATTGTTACCATCTTTCTAAATTCCATATATATGCGTTAGTATACTGTATTTATGTTTTTCCTTCTGGCTTACTTCACTCTGTATAATAGGCTCCAGTTTCATCCACCTCATTAGAACTGATTCAAATGTATTCTTTTTAATGGCTGAGTAATACTCCATTGTGTATATGTACCACAGCTTTCTAATCCATTCATCTGCTGATGGACATCTAGGTTGCTTCCATGTCCTGGCTATTATAAACAGCGCTGCGATGAACATTGGGGTACACGTGTCTCTTTCCCTTCTGGTTTCCTCAGTGTGTATGCCCAGCAGTGGGATTGCTAGATCATAAGGCAGTTGTATTTCCAGGTTTTTTAAGGAATCTCCACACTGTTCTCCATAGTGGCTGTACTAGTTTGCATTCCCACCAACAGTGTAAGAGGGTTCCCTTTTCTCCACACCCTCTCCAGCATTTATTGTTTGTAGACTTTTGAATAGTGGCCATTCTGACTGGCGTGAAATAGTACCTTATAGTGGTTTTGATTTGCATTTCTCTGATAATGAGTGATGTTGAGCATCTTTTCATGTGTTTGTTAGCCATCTGTATGTCTTCTTTGGAGAAATGTCTATTTAGTTCTTTGGCCCATTTTTTGATTGGGTCGTTTATTTTTCTGGAGTTGAGCTGTAGGAGTTGCTTGTATATTTTTGAGATTAGTTGTTTGTCAGTTGCTTCATTTGCTATTATTTTCTCCCATTCTGAAGGCTGTCTTTTCACCTTGCTAATAGTTTCCTTTGATGTGCAGAAGCTTTTAAGGTTAATTAGGTCCCATTTGTTTATTTTTGATTTTATTTCCAATATTCTGGGAGGTGGGTCATAGAGGATCCTGCTGTGATGTATGTCAGAGAGTGTTTTTCCTATGTTCTCCTCTAGGAGTTTTATAGTTTCTGGTCTTACGTTTAGATCTTTAATCCATTTTGAGTTTATTTTTGTGTATGGTGTTAGAAAGTGGTCTAGTTTCATTCTTTTACAAGTGGTTGACCAGATTTCCCAGCACCACTTGTTAAAGAGATTGTCTTTAATCCATTGTATATTCTTGCCTCCTTTGTCAAAGATAAGGTGTCCATATGTGCGTGGATTTATCTCTGGGCTTTCTATTTTATTCCATTGATCTATATTTCTGTCTTTGTGCCAGTACCATACTGTCTTGATAACTATGGCTTTGTAGTAGAGCCTGAAGTGAGGTAGGTTGATTCCTCCAGTTCCATTCTTCTTTCTCAAGATAGCTTTGGCTATTCGAGGTTTTTTGGATTTCCATACAAATTGTGAAATTATTTGTTCTAGCTCTGTGAAGAATACTGTTGGTAGCTTGATAGGGATTGCGTTGAATCTATAAATTGCTTTGGGTAGTATACTCATTTTCACTATATTGATTCTTCCAATCCATGAACATGGTATATTTATCCATCTATTAGTGTCCTCTTTGATTTCTTTCACCAGTGTTTTATAGTTTTCTATATATAGGTCTTTAGTTTCTTTAGGTAGATATATTCCTAAGTATTTTATTCTTTCCGTTGCAATGGTGAATGGAATTGTTTCCTTAATTTCTCTTTCTGTTTTCTCATTATTAGTGTATAGGAATGCAAGGGATTTCTGTGTGTTGATTTTATATCCTGCAACTTTACTATATTCATTGATTAGTTCTAGTAATTTTCTGGTGGAATCTTCAGGGTTTTCTGTGTAGAGGATCATGTCATCTGCAAATAGTGAGAGTTTTACTTCTTGTTTTCCAATTTGGATTCCTTTTATTTCTTTTTCTGCTCTGATTGCTGTGGCCAAAACTTCCAAAACTATGTTGAATAGTAATGGTGAAAGTGGGCACCCTTGTCTTGTTCCTGACTTTAGATGAAATGCTTTCAATTTTTCACCATTGAGGATAATGTTTGCTGTGGGTTTGTCATATATAGCTTTTATTATGTTGAGGTATGTTCTTTCTATTCCTGCTTTCTGGAGAGTTTTTATCATAAATGGATGTTGAATTTTGTCAAAGGCTTTCTCTGCATCTATTGAGATAATCATATGGTTTTTATTTTTCAATTTGTTAATGTGGTGTATTACATTGATTGATTTGCGGATATTGAAGAATCCTTGCATCCCTGGGATAAAGCCCACTTGATCATGGTGTATGATCTTTTTAATGTGCTGTTGGATTCTGATTGCTAGAATTTTGTTAAGGATTTTTGCATCTATGTTCATCAGTGATATTGGCCTGTAGTTTTCTTTTTTTGTGGGATCTTTGTCAGGTTTTGGTATTAGGGTGATGGTGACCTCATAGAATGAGTTTGGAAGTTTACCTTCCTCTGCAATTTTTTGGAAGAGTTTGAGCAGGATAGGTGTTAGCTCTTCTCTAAATTTTTGGTAGAATTCAGCTGTGAAGCTGTCTGGACCGGGGCTTTTGTTTGCTGGAAGATTTTTGATTACACTTTCAATTTCCGTGCTTGTGATGGGTCTGTTAAGATTTTCTATTTCTTCCTGGTCCAGTTTTGGAAAGTTGTACTTTTCTAAGAATTTGTCCATTTCTTCCACGTTGTCCATTTTATTGGCATATAACTGTTGATAGTAGTCTCTTATGATCCTTTGTATTTCTGTGTTGTCTGTTGTGATCTCTCCATTTTTGTTTCTAATTTTGTTGATTTGATTTTTCTCCCTTTGTTTCTTGATGAGTCTGGCTAATGGTTTGTCAATTTTATTTATCCTTTCAAAGAACCAGCTTTTGGTTTTGTTGATTTTTGCTATGGTCTCTTTTGTTTCTTTTGCATTTATTTCTGCTCTAATTTTTAAGATTTCTTTCCTTCTACTAACCCTGGGGTTCTTCATTTCTTCCTTTTCTAGTTGCTTTAGGTGTAAAGTTAGGTTATTTATTTGACTTTTTTCTTGTCTCTTGAGGTGTGCCTGCATTGCTATGAACTTTCCCCTTAGGACTGCTTTTACCGTGTCCCACAGGTTTTGGGTTGTTGTGTTTTCATTTTCATTCGTTTCTATGCAAATTTTGATTTCTTTTTTGATTTCTTCTGTGATTTGTTGGTTATTCAGCAGCGTGTTGTTCAGCCTCCATATGTTGGAATTTTTAATAGTTTTTCTCCTGTAATTGAGATCTAATCTTACTGCATTGTGGTCAGAAAAAACGCTTGGAATTATTTCTATTTTTTTGAATTTACGAAGGCTAGCTTTATGGCCCAGGATGTGATCTATCCTGGAGAAGGTTCCATGTGCGCTTGAGAAAAAGGTAAAATTCATTGTTTTGGGATGAAATGTCCTATAGATATCAATTAGGTCTAACTGATCTATTGTATCGTTTAAAGTTTGTGTTTCCTTGTTAATTTTCTGTTTAGTTGATCTATCCATAGGTGTAAGTGGGGTATTAAAGTCTCCCACTATTATTGTGTTATTGTTAATTTCTCCTTTCATACTTGTTAGCATTTGTCTTACGTACTGTGGTGCTCCCGTGTTGGGTGCATATATATTTATAATTGTTATATCTTCTTCTTGGATTGATCCTTTGATAATTATGTAGTGACCTTCTTTGTCTCTTTTCACAGCCTTTGTTTTAAAGTCTATTTTATCTGATATGAGTATTGCTACTCCTGCTTTCTTTTGGTCCCTATTTGCATGGAAAATCTTTTTCCAGCCCTTCACTTTCAGTCTGTATGTGTCCCCTGTTTTGAGGTGGGTCTCTTGTAGACAACATATGTAGGGGTCTTATTTTTGTATCCATTCAGCCAGTCTTTGTCTTTTGGTTGAGGCATTCAACCCATTTATGTTTAAGGTAATTACTGATAAGTATGATCCCATTGCCATTTACTTTATTGTTTTGGGTTCGAGTTTATACACCGTTTTTGTGTTTCCTGTCTAGAGAATATCCTTTAGTATTTGTTGGAGAGCTGGTTTGGTGGTGCAGAATTCTCTCAGCTTTTGCTTGTCTGAAAAGCTTTTGATTTCTCCTTCATGTTTGAATGAGATCCTTGCTGGGTACAATAATCTGGGCTGTAGGTTATTTTCTTTCATCATTTTAAGTATGTCTTGCCATTCCCTCCTGGCTTGAAGAGTTTCTATTGAAAGATCAGCTGTTATCCTTATGGGCATTCCCTTGTGTGTTATTTGTTGTTTTTCCCTTGCTGCTTTTAATATTTGTTCTTTGTGTTTGATCTTTGTTAATTTGATTAATATGTGTCTTGGGGTGTTTCTCCTTGGGTTTATCCTGTATGGGACTCTCTGGGTTTCTTGGACTTGGGTAATTATTTCCTTCCCCATTTTAGGGAAGTTTTCCACTATTATCTCCTCAAGTATTTTCTCATGGTCTTTCTTTTTGTCTTCTTCTTCTGGAACCCCTATGATTCGAATGTTGTAGCGTTTAATATTGTCCTGGAGGTCTCTGAGATTGTCCTCATTTCTTTTAATTCGTTTTTCTTTTATCCTCTCTGATTCATTTATTTCTACCATTCTATCTTCTAATTCACTAATCCTATCTTCTGCCTCTGTTATTCTACTATTTGTTGCCTCCAGAGTGTTTTTAATTTCATTTATTGCATTATTCATTTTATATTGAATGATTTTTTTTTTATATCTTTTATTTCTTCTAGGTCCTTGTTAAACCTTTCTTGCATCTTCTCAATCCTTGTCTCCAGGCTATTTATCTGTGATTCCATTTTAGTTTCAAGATTTTGGATCAATTTCACTATCATTATTTGGAATTCTTTATCAGGTAGATTCCCTATCTCTTCCTCTTTTGTTTGGTTTGGTGGGCATTTATCCTGTTCCTTTATCTGCTGAGTATTCCTCTGTCTCTTCATCTTGTTTAAATTGCTGAGTTTGGGGTGTCCTTTCTGTATTCTGGCAGTTTGTGGAGTTCTCTTTGTTGTGGCGTTTCCTCACTGTGTGTGGGTTTGTACAGGTGGCTTGTCAAAGTTTCCTGGTTAGGGAAGCTTGTGTCGGTGTTCTGGTGGGTGGAGCTGTATTTCTTCTCTCTCCTTTCGAAGAGTTGGGTTGCTTTTCTGGGTTCCTGATGTCCTCTGCCGGCATTCAGAAGTTGTTTTTTGGAATTTACTCGACGTTTAAATGCTCTTTTGATGAATTTGTGGGGGAGAAAGTGTTCTCCCCGTCCTACTCCTCCGCCATCTCGGCTCCTCCCCCCTCCACTCATCTTGTGTTGAGAACTTTTAAGATCTACTCTCTTAGCAACTTTCAAATTTGCAATCCAGTGTTATTAATTATTGTCATCCTGCTGTACATTATTTCCCAAGATTTAGTTATTTTGTCACTGGAAATTCATATGTTTGATCCTCTTCACTTATTTCATCCACCCTCCACACCCTACCTCTGGCAACTGGCAATTCTCTGTATCTAAGAGCTCTTCTATTGTTTCTTTTTTAGATTTCACATAGATCATATGGTATTAAAAAATTGTTGCAATGAACATGGGAGTGAATATGTATTTTGCAATCAGTGTTTTCATTTTCTTTTATGACTTCTATTTGGGACTTTCATATATTTTAAAAATCTCTTTGTACAAGTTTGCACTGTATTTATCTGTTTTCTCCTGGGTTTGGTAAATATCTTTATGACCATTACTTTGAACTCTTTATCTGATAGATTACTTATCTCTGTTTCATTAACGTCTTTTCTTCTGAGATTTTGATTTTGTTTCTTCATTTGGAACATATTCCTCTGTTTTTTTTTTTTTTTCATTTTGCTTGATTCTCTGTAGTGGTTTCTATGAGTTAGATAAAACAGCCACTGCTCCCAGTTTTGAGGGAGTGGACTTGTGTAGGAGATGAAAATTACTGCTTAACCCTGCTCTTGCTCTTGTTCGTCTCTCAAAGCTTTGTGATTTTCTAAGCAGCCTATCGCATTTTTAATGGTTTCCGGTAATTGAGGGTATGCCAAGACCTGTCAGTGTCCCAAAGGGAAGGGTATCATTTAGCATCTAGATTCAGGCTGATTGGAAGCCAGACCTTCAGGCAACAGTTTTTAAAGTATGAAAATATATGTTGTCAAATACATGCAGTCTTATAGGCTACATAAGCCTTATAAGTCTTATAGGCATCAGCCCTGCTGGCCACCAATGTCAAGTGATCTAGAGGCATCTTCTGGGTGACTGTCAAAAAACTAGGGCTCCAGATGAGTGTATAAGCTCCAGTCTGGGAGGTACTGGTGCTCTGGAGGGCAGCAGAGGGAGAGTGTCCACTTGCTGTAACCTGTGGAAGGGATTATAGTCAGCCCTTAGATGTGTATTTAATGAGAAGCCTGCTTCTTAGGCTGCAGCTCTAATAGGCCTCTCTCACAGGAAGACTTAACTCCTGGGTCTGTTGCTGCTGGCTGGCCCCATGAGTGGTAGCTTTTTCAGAGCTCAGAGAACTTTTTCTCCATTGTTTATAGTCCTATAAGACCTTCAAGTGTGTCCCACTGGCAACATAGCCAGGAGATGTAGAGGCATCCCCTGGCAGCAGCAAAAACTGGGGCATCAGATATAAAAACGGACAACAGTATGTGTGTAGAACTACTATAGATCACCCCAGTTGGAAATATGCACCAAATGAGATGCTGCCCTTCAGGTTAAGGTTCCAAGACAAGCAAATGAGCCTCTCTTAAAAAGTCTAGGCACTCCTCCATTGGTTGCTCCCGTGCTGGGCCCATGTATCTGAGCAGGTAAACCTTTTAATAGCCATTTCTCAGGTTGCTACAGACTGTAGGTCTCAGGGGTGTGATCCCCATTGGCTTTCAATGTTTTGGCGATACATGTCTTAAAAGTTGGGAAGTCCCTGATGCAGGATTGAAACCCTTGACTCCTCAGAGAGACTCTGGGTTTTGAGGTCCCTCCCAACTGTGGGCATCTGCACCAGGAGTGGGGTTTCTAGTGAGATTGTGTAACAGACCCTCTTATCTGCTTTGATGTGGGCTGTCTCCTTCAATGGGCTTCCATGAATTGCATCGGTAGGCGGATTCCTTACCACTTGCACCACCTGAGAAACCTGGTGACCCAGTGGTAAGGAATCCACATGCAATGCAGGAGATGTGGGTTTGATTCCTGGGTCGAGAAGATCTCCTGGAGAAGGAAATGGCAACCCGCTCCTGTATTCTTGCCTGGAAAACCCCATGGACAGAGGAGCCTGGTGGGCTACAGTCCATGGGGTCACAAAGAGTCAGACACAACTGAGCGACTAAGCACAGCACAGCACAAAGACAAAGGAGAGGAATTTATGCTTGAAGTGACAGATGGCAGAGAGTCACTGTAGCTTCTTGAGCAAGGGGCGAGCGGGATGACAATGATTTTGTAAGGATGTTTAGTCTGACAATAGTGTACAATATGCTGAAGAAGTGATAGTGAAGGGAACCAGCAGGGCATCACCTATCAATCCCAGAGTCAAGTGCTGAACAGAGGAAATGGCATGATAGGGGAGCCTTTGCAGAGGAACCAACTGCTGGATAAGTAATAGGTTGATCGGATTGAAAGAAGAGAAGAGAATCTAGAATAACTCCAAAATTGCTAGGAGATCAAAATAAGGGTAGACTTTTATTGAGTGAATTGGAGGTGGTTGGCAAGGCAAGATGAGCCAGGGCATTATTGTTTTTCAGTCATGTCCAACTCTTTGTGACCCTATGGACTACAGCATGCTAGGCTTCCCTATCCTTCCCCGTTTCCTGAAGCTTGCTCAAACTCTCGTCCATTGAGTCAGTGATGCCATCCAAACATCTCATCCTCTGTCGTCCCCTTCTTCTCCTGCCTTCAATCTTTCCCAGTGTCAGGGTCTTTTCTAATGAGTCAGTTTTTTGGATCAGGTGGCCAAAGTACTGGAGATTCAGCATCAGTCCTTCCCATGAATATTCAGGTTGAGAGGGCTCTCCATATCATACCAATAGAAAATGGGGAAAGAAAATTGGGCTTCCCTGGTAGCTCAGCGATAAAGAATCTGCCTGCAATGCAGGAGACCCAGGTTCAATCCCTGGGTCGGGTAGACCTCCTGGAGGAGGGCATGGCAACCCACTCCAGTATTCTTGCCTGGAGAATCCCATGGACAGAGACTGGTGGGTTATAGTCCATTGGGTTGCAAAGAGTTGGACACAACTGAAGTGACCGAGCACAACACAGCACAGGAAAGAAAAGCATTGTTCTATTAGATGATAGCCATCTGGGCCTGTGTGCTCAGCTGAAGAATCTCAGTTTGCTTTAGCTGCTCACTCATCCCTGGTGAGAGCCAGTGGGCTGAATTAATGAGAAACCCTGGCTTTTGAGGAAGAGCCTCAGTGGCCTTGAAGGCAAATAGATCCTAAAATGATCTCAGGTTACCACCTGGAATGAATGCTCCCTCCAGCCAAGCACTCCCACCCCCGCCTTTGTAAGTATCCCTATCTCTGACACCTGCTCTCTCCCCATTCCCTACCTGGTGAATGTGGTAATCCTCTAGGGCAGTGGTCCCCCACCTTTTTGGCACCAGGGACTGGTTTCATGGAAGATGATTTTTTCCACGGTGGGGGTGGGGAGTAGGATATGGTTTCAGATGATTTAAGCACCTTATATTTACTGTACACTTTATTTCTATTATTATTACATCAGCTTCACCTCAGATCATCAGACATCAGATTCCAGAGGTTGGAGACCCCTATTAGGGTTTCTTCCAGTCCTAGGATACCTTGAGTCCATGAGTTAGACATGAGAGAGGAGATACTGAAGTAGAAATACTTTGTAGATAAGTGGAAAAATTCTAAACATCTCCAAAGGTGCTATATTTGGTGGCATACAAGACCAGATCTGAAATCCTATGAATCTTGTCCCAACACCCATGGGGCTCTTTAGGTTGGCTGGGACCAACTTAATGAATAGACTCCACACCCTCTGGGTTTTGTGGTAACTGGCTCTGCGTGGTTTGTGAGAAATGCAAGAACCAACACCGCCAAGGGAGGATGTATGTGCCTTTGCAATTGCTCCTCTCAACATCAGTGTGAACTCACTGGTCTTCAGATTTAGGCTGTTGGTGATTGTATTCAGGCAGCTACTGGAGATTAAAATTTTCAGGCATTTTCTGTGTGATTAAAAAAAAAACAATTATAGTAGGAGCTTATGCTATTTTTTTCCCTCAATCAAGTGAAAACTGTTGTTTGTGAAATGTACTCTCAACTTGATTGTCCCTTCCCACTTTCCAGAGTGTAACAGAACATCTTCTGAGGTGACGTATGGACATGTCTTTCACCAATGGCTGCTTGTATCAGTACATCAGGGAACTGAATTGGGGAAATATATTTAATCCATTTCTCATCTAATTCCTACAAACTAAAAGCTGAATCAACAAAGAGATTGAAATGAGCATAGCTTGTTTTCCCAGAGTCAAGACTATGCCCTACTTGCAAATTTGTATTCAGTTGTTTCACTTACTGTAGCAAAATGTATTCTATTATCATCGAAAAAGCAAGAGAGTTCCAGAAAAACCTCTATTTCTGCTTTATTGACTATGCCAAAGCCTTTGACTGTGTGGATCACAATAAACTGTGGAGAATTCTGAAAGAGATGGGAATACCAGACCACCTGATCTGCCTCTTGAGAAACCTATATGCAGGTCAGGAAGCAACAGTTAGAACTGGACATGGAACATCAGACTGGTTCCAAATAGGAAAAGGAGTACGTCAAGGCTGTACATTGCCACCCTGCTTATTTACGTTATATGCAGAGTACATCATGAGAAACGCTGGGCTGGAGGAAGCACAAGCTGGAATCAAGATTGCTGGGAGAAATATCAATAACCTCAGATATGCAGATGACACCACCCTTATGGCAGAAAGTGAAGAAGAACTAAAGAACCTCTTGATGAAAGTGAAAGAGGAGAGTGGAAAAGTTGGCTTAAAGCTCAACATTCAGAAAACGAAGATCATGGCATCCGATCCCATCACTTCATGGCAAACAGATGGGGAAATAGTGGAAACAGTGGCTGACTTTATTTTTCTGGACTCCAAAATCACTGCAGATGGTGATTACAGCCATGAAATTAAAAGACACTTACTCCTTGGAAGAAAAGTTATGACCAACCTAGACAGCATATTAAAAAGCAGAGACATTACTTTGTCAACAAAGGTCCGTCTAGTCAAGGCTATGGTTTTTCCAGTAGTCGTGTATGAATGTGAGAGTTGGACTATAAAGAAAGCTGAGCACAGAAGAATTGATGCTTTTGAACTGTGGTGTTAGAGAAGACTCTTGAGAGTCCTTTGGACTGCAAGGAGATTCAACCAGTCCATCCTAGAGGAGATCAGTTCTGGGTGTCATTGGGAGGACTGACGTTGAAGCTGAAACTCCAATACTTTGGCCACCTGATACTAAGAGCTGACTCATTTGAAAAGACCCTGAGGCTGGGAAAGATTGAGGGCAGGAGGAGAAGGGGACGACAGAGGATGAGATGGTTGGATGGCATCACCGACTCAATGGACATGGGTTTGGGTGTATTCCGGGAGTTGGTGATGGACAGGGAGGCCTGGCGTGCCATGGGGTCGCAAAGAGTCGGACACAACTGAGTGACTGAACTGAACTGCTTCTTAACTTTTGATAAACATCCTTTGGTATAAAATATTCATTCAATTAGAAGTTACTAATGTTACCTTTCTGTTGGATATTTAAATTACTTTAATTTTTGATATTATAAATATCAAAATATTACAAATATGGTGATGTTGTCTATATCATACCTAAAGCGTTTCCAATTTCTAGGAGTAGAATTACTAAGCCAAGTTAATATTTATAAGACTCAATATGTATTCTCAAATTATTTTATAGAATAGTTGTGTTATAGTATCTAAAAGTGCTCATGTTAGCACACCTTATTATTTCTATATCTTTCATTGAAAAAAAGCATAATAAATGACCACTGTTAAAGCATGAAACAACCATGGAATGTGTACGTGTGTGCACAAGTGTGGTGAGAGTATGTCTATCTCTTACTTATTCTGGAAAAAGAGCCTGTCAGTGGGAGTCTGGTATATGTGCATTTTCTTTGTGACTTGCATCTGATTTCTTTCATATCTTTTTGTTTGTTTCTTTTCCTTTTTTACCACATGGACTTCTCACACTTTCACACTCATTAAGAACGATGAGGTTGTTTTGGGGGCTTCAAAATCTTGCTTTGTTTCATCTGAAAGTGAGGAATGCACATGAGGCCCAATTCCTAGTACATATATAGATGAAAACAGTTGCAGGCAGCGTGTATCAGGTGACAAATGATAGTCCAGGCTCCCTGCTCCGTTGACCGTTAGGCCTGTGTATGCTGTTCCCTCTTCTGGGAGCATTTCCCCCCTCCCCTACTTACTCTGATGAAATTTTAGGAACTTCAGGGCAAACTTCTTTGGTTACTGTAAATTGCAATGGCACGCTGAATGAACTTCACCTATCCATTTGAACATTTTCACACAATCCAAATACGGAAAATATTGACTTAAATGAATCACAAATGCTGGAATTATAGCTGGGTTTGCAGGGGAAACTGATGAGGGCTCAGACAAACTCTAACACAGGCGCCGGTGCCCTGCAGGCTTCCACTGCGCTGCCTGCTCACCATCTCCCCCTGGTGGTGGTAAGGTCCTGCCACCGTCCAGCCAGAAAAGAGTGCCCTCTTCTCTGATAGCTCAAACCAAAGTTTGGAATTTGTGCCTTGTTAGTTCTGACTGGCTTTCCCTGGACTCTGAACCCAATCCAGAACCTGTCCCTAAACAGAGAGGAATGAAATGAGCCGACTGGTTGCCTTTAGGTCACATGTCCCACCCTCAGCTGGACTGTGAGGTGGAATAGATGCCAGATAAAAATCAGGACACAAAAGTGGCATGCCTGGCAACCATGGATATTATAACTCGTAGAGCTCTGCATTCTAAACATCAGTTTCCCCAGTAATCTATTAGACTATTAGACCCCTGATCCCAGGGACAATGCCTGTCTTGTTTTTCATCACTAGGCTACAAGCTTGTGCGTGGTAAGCACTCAGTGATATTTGTTGAATAGGACTAGTGGATTAATATCTCTGAATTCAACCACCTGCTATTTTTGTTAAGTCTGAAATTGTGGCAGTGGTAGAGTCTATGACATTTTCAAACCATCTTCGTGAATTATTAAAACTTATAAAAGTCTTACAAAAGGGGCTCTTTTTATTTTCTCCCGTGTAAAAGCTGATGATTCAACTGGTAACTTGATCTGTGTTGGATTCTGTAAATGCGAACTTCCCTTCCTTGGCGCTGTTTGTACTTGGGAAGCCCATCTTCATCACCTTTTATTTTCTCCTGGGCTCTAGGCCTGGTTACATCACAGCCAAGGGGCACTTGGCAGCCTCCTTCAGCCCTGTAGATGCAGGGACACTGTTCAGAGCATTGGGTGAGCTTCCCAGCATGCAACATCCACAGACAAAGCAAATGTTAAGACTCCTAAAGTCAAATGGCATAAGAGGAAGTTAGATAATTCCAAAGGCAGCAAATAGAAGACTACCAACCTTTCTAATACTACAGGGAATATTCAGTGTCACCAGATGTGGCATTAAAACGTATAATGGCACCATCAAAAAGGGCAACAGGCACCAATGATAGGAAAAAAAGGGAACAAGCATTTAGGCAAATTTGTACATTTTCCTCCAGTATTGGTCTCAAAGTGCTCCACAATTTTTAAAAGCCTCTATTGTTGGACATTGCTATTCTTTTGGTTCTTCTGGTGTCACAAGCATCTCCCTGATGAGAAATGTATAAATCTTTGTGTCCATTCATTGCTTAATTTTTAAGATCATTTCATAAACTTCAGAATTTACACACCTGTACAGTCTCGAATGATTTCTAGACTGTGGTTTGTTGACCTCAGCTTGTGAATAAATCCTTTTGTATACATTCCTGAATGGAGGTATTTCCATCTCAAAAGAGACGCAGGAGGTAAAGATTTTCATTTTGTTCCATATGGCCACTTTGCTCTCTGCAAGTTTATGAACTGTGATTCTAGGATTCTGCGGTCAGATCCGCTTTTGGGAGACATGCTGCAGTGCACGCTCTTCTACTCTAGATGGCGATGTTTAATCACGTTGAAAGCCTGCTCTGCCACTACACGGAGGAGAAGGATGCTGCTGCTGCTGCTACTAAGTCGCTTCAGTCGTGTCCGACTCTGTGCGACCCCATAGACGGCAGCCCACCAGGCTCCCCCGTCTCTGGGATTCTCCAGGCAAGAACACTGGAGTGGGTTGCCATTTCCTTCTCCAATGCATGAAAGTGAAAAGTGAAAGTGAAGTCGCTCAGTCGTGTCCAACTCCCAGTGACCCCATGGACTGCAGCCTACCAGGCTCCTTCGTCCATGGGATTTTCCAGGCAAGAGTATTGGAGTGGGGTGCCATTGCTTTCTCCGTTGTATGCAATTGTATATAAATCTGTTAGAAGAGAGACAACAGTGGGGAAGTGGTCACATAAACTTTGTCTCTAAAGCATTTATTCAAGGCCAGGACTCCAAGAATTCTATCTTGGCATTAGCTCTTTGTGACATGCCTCTGGGGAAGAGGGTGCGTGCGTGCACGCTAAGTTGCTTCAGTTGGTGTCCAACTCTTTGAGACCCTATGGACTGTAGCCTGCCAAGCTCCTCTGTCCAGGGCATTCTCAAGGCAAAAACACTGGAATGGTTTGCCACGCCCTCTGCCCTGGGATCTTCCAGACCCAGGGATTGAAGCTGCGTCTCTTATGTCTCCTGCATTGGCAGGTGGGGAAGGTGGCAAAGGGTTGGACAGGACTGAAGCGAATCAGCACGCATGCATGCAAGTATTTTGGGGGTTCACAAAGAATGACACGCATGGTTTCTGCATTTCAAAGCATGGTAGTTAATGAAATGTTATTTGATTATTAACAATATTTTTAAAATATCATAAAGGGCAATTTTCTTATAAGGTTTACAAATAAATTCTTATAGAATTTAAAACAATCTAGTTTGGGAAGCCAAGAAAGACTAGGAGTTAATTTGGTGTACACAAGAAGCAGGGTGATGGAGCCAGGCAGGGAGAAAAACAGGTCACAGGACCCCAGGATGAGGGAACTGAGAGTCCAGTGGAAAGTGCCATGATATGAGACTAGGGCAGTGTGTGTAGGGGGACATCTCCTACCTCTTGGCCATTCTGTGGACTTTGAATTTATCTGAGAGCATCTGAAGAACTGTGTGGAGGTTTAAAATAAGAAAATAATAAGAAAATAATGGGATCAAATTTGATTTAGAGAAGATCATTGGCAGATATATAGAGAACAGCTCAGTGTGTGAATAATGGGAGATTAGGTGGGAAGCCATGCAATCTTCTAGGGAAAAGGATTTGATAGTGGTGGGGAGGAAGGTGATGTATTTGAGAGATATGTGAGAGGTGAAAAAATCAGGAGTTGGTAACTGATTGAGGAGTGAGGTGCATGAGTGCTCAGTTGCTTCAGTCGTGTCTAACTCTTTGTGACCCTATGGACTGTTGCCTGCCAGGCTCCTCTGTCGCTGGAATTCTCCAGGCAAGAATACTGGAGTGGGTTGCGGTGCCCTCCTCCAGGGGATCTTCCCTATCCAGGAATCAAACCCTGAACCTATGTCTCTTACATCTCCTGCATTGGCAAGCAGGTTGCTTATCATTAGCACCACCTGGGAAACCCTGTGGGGAGTGAGGGATAGGGAGTAATCAAGGATAGCATCCGGTGTCTGGCTTCAGCAAATAGTTGAGTTGATGAAGATATACATAACTGGATGAGAAACAGATGTGGGTACTAGATGATGACAATAGCTTTAGACAAGTAGCATCTGCGGCACCTGGAAGCATCCAAATAGTTTTGTTAAATACATATATCTGCAGTCCAGAAAAGAGTCAGGTAGGATGATGATTCTTGAAGTATGATTCCTAGACCAGCAGCACCACTTGGGATTAGAAATGCAAATTCTTGGGCTCCATTCCAGACCTAGTGAATCAGAAACTCTGGGGATGGAGCCCATAAATGGTTTAAGAAACCTTCCAGGTGATTCTGATTCATGCTAATATTTGAAAACTAGTAGACTAACTCTCCAACACTGAGTAATTTTGTAGAGGAGGATGAGTAAGCAAAGGATCTAAGAAGTGACAAGAGTTGTTGCACAAATACTGGGTAAGTATGGAGCCATAGAAGACAGACAAAGGAGAGGTGAAATGGGTGGGTTGCTCCCTAGAAGTCATATGAAACTAGGAATGAAATAAATCCACTATTTAACAACATGAATGTCATTGGTGATGGTAACTAGACCCATTAAGAGGAAATTGTGGGGCAAGCAGCCTGATGAGTGTGGCCCGTGACCCAATCTGTGGCAAAACCACGAGAGAACCTGGGATACTTTCATTGTTTTCCTTTCCACCCTTTGATCTCCTGTTGTTCTCCCTTGAGAAGCCAGTGGGCAAAAGGGGCTTAGAGGACACAGTCCAGAGAACAGAAGCAGGGAGAACATACCTGGAGGAGACTGCATACAAGGAATTGCTCATTTCCCACCAGTTTCCCTGACTTGCCCAGTGCTGCAGATTGGTTAACCTCAGAGTGGACTCTGAGAAGATGAACTTGTAGGGTATTCAGTATGAGGTGTTTCTGCAATTGATACGCATGGATGGGAGGGAAGGAAGAACTGGGCAGAGAAGGATGAGATGCTGAGTCATCCCAAGGAAGGCCTCATCCAAACACATGGGGAGCTCTGGGCTTCAGTGCCCCTCCAGAATCCCCTTGAGTTTGGAGTAAGGGCCCGGTAATTTTTTTCAACCATTAACTTACAGGCTGTATTCATTTATGGCTGTGCAGGTTTTCTCGAGTCGCCGTGAGCAGAGGCTGCTCTTTGTTGTGGTGCACGGGGTTCTCGATGCGGTGGCTTCTCTTGTTGCAGAGCACAGGCTTTGGGTGCATGGGTTTCAGTAGTTGTGTTGCTTGGGCTTAGTTGTTCCACAGCATGTGGACTCTTCCCAGACCAGGGATCGAACCTGTGTCCCCTGCATTGGCAGGCAGATTCTTAACCACTGGACCACCAGGGACGTCCCCTGGTCGTGTTTTAGCTGTGTTGATCAGTCACTGGATGCAGACTGAGTATCCAAGTGTCACTGTGAATTCAGACCCCTTGCAAAGGTCCTTAAAAGGTTTGGATTTCCCTTTCTTGAGAGTTCAGTTCCCTGAATCAATTGCTTAGGTCTCTGGGGAAAAGTTGAGGGGAATCATTTCTTGATACTTGCCACAATGTCACTGGGTGCTTTCTCTTGGAAATCCAGCGTCTCCTTCAATCAGTGGTTTCTGATTCTGAAACCTGACTCAGGTTTAGAAACTGATAAAGGAATCATGACTTTGATTGGGGTAACTGCCTTCAGATTCTTGATTAGCCATCTTGGATTTCTTTGAATAATACAGATTGAAAAGCACCCTTGTTGACTGCCCATCTAGTTCACCCCTGCTGCTGCTGCTAAGTTGCTTTAGTCATGTCCGACTCTGTGCGACCCCATAGACGGCAGCCCACCAGGCTCCCTCGTCCCTGGGATTCTCCAGGCAAGAACACTGGAGTGGGTTGCCATTTCCTTTTCCAATGCATGAAAGTGAAAAGTGAAAGTGAAGACGCTAAGTCGTGTCCAACTCTTAGCGACCCCATGGACTGCAGCCTACCAGGCTCCTCCGTCCATGGGATTTTCCAGGCAAGAGTACTGGGGTGGGTTGCCATTGCCTTCTCTGAGTTCACCCCTAGCAAAACTCTTTTCTCTTAGGGATCTACATATCCCCCAGTTGGTCAGCCCTCCGTCCGCCACCACATTGACCTTGCCGCTCATCATGATGCGTGCATCCCCCTGGCTTCTACTGGTTAAGTGCTGATGTGGGGGCTGGCTTGCTTTCAAGTTAGCATGCTCAGTGGTCATCAGATATGAGCCCGTGTTTGCGTGTCCTGCCACCTTCTCTGGCCTTCATAAGGGAGCCACCACCAAACTTCTCGTGAAGTCCTTGTCCCTCTCACCAGTCACTCCTTGTTACTTTAGTAAATGGTATCCCCTCTAGCTCTCCTGAGAAACAAAGTGATCTGGTGGATTTTCTTCTCTTATGTAGTATATCCAAAGGACATAACAACGTGTCTACATTTTCAAATCCCTTTTCCGTTGTCTGGCACAGTAATTCTGCGATTTCTATCTCACTTAGTCTGGGCCATCACCTTTTTCACACCTCTAGGGGGCTGGTGTGCCGTGGGGTTGCCAAGAGCTGGACATGACTGGGCGACTGAGCAACAACAACAGAGGCCATCCTAGCTGTGTTTGCATCATTTCCGATGGTTCTTGCCAGATTGTTAATTGTTGTATCGTGAAGGAGGACTCCAGTATCAATGCTTCTATTCCCATTTATATTTTAGCCGCCTTGGTCCAGCACACTAAGAACCCAGCCCTACTTATACTTTTCGAGCTACAACTGCACTAGGCAGTTACTCTGGGATATTGTCTCCCTCCTTCTAGCCTGTCTCCAACTGAGTTATGTTGTGATTTTACCATAGTTACTGGTCAAGTGGGCAGGAGGGGGAGAATGGAGTCAGACCCTGAGCTGGCACTTTTTTTTTTTTTTTTTTGGTATGGATGAGATCTCTATGTGACTTTCAAACAAAAGATGAGGGTTTACTCTTCACTGTGAGGATTGGACCACTTAAGCAGGCTTATAGAATTTGTAGCAGTGATTCAGGATTTTTGAGTCCATCAGGGTAGATGTTGCCATTCCATGTGTCAGCATCTCATTCCTTCAAAATCAGGGCTCTGTCTGTGGCACACCTAATCGACGGTAGTTGAGAATTTAGTCTATGAAACTTGACTATTCCTAAGTGAGGTCCATAGCTTTCTCTGCCCTCCTGCTGAGGAGATAAGGACCACTTCATTCAAGACCAAAGAAGTACTCTGCCTTTTACACTTAGCTTTTAACTGCCAAATTGTCCATCTCAGCTTTTTGTTATCCTCATCCAGAGCATAAAGAGATGGCGACAGCCACCCTATTTCAGCCTCCTTTGTTGCTGTTGTTTAGTCACTAAGTCGTGTCTGACTCTTTGCAACCCCATGGCCTGTAGCCCGCCAGGCTCCTCTGTCCGTGGAATTCTCCAGGCAAGAAATCTGGAGTGGGTTGCCATTTCCTCCTCCAGGGGATCTTCCTGACTGGGGGATTGATCCCACATCTCCTGCATTGGCAGGCAGATTCTTTACCACTGAACCACCAGGGAAGCCCTTCACTGTCCTTAGAGTTGCTATTTCCCCTCAAACTTAGCTAATGCATTTCCTTCCACAATTCTTGTTCACCAGGTGTACAAGTTTCATCAACGGCACTGTTAGCCTGTGCCAGGGACTGTCTATGCTGCTCCAATGGTCAGAGATAGATCTGCGTTGCCAGCAGGTGGGCACATGATCCTGTTTGAAATTCTCATCTTGGCATTTGTTTTCTCACTCCTGATACAAAATGTGTTGCCATTTGGGTTCCCTGGGAAGGCAAATGTTAAACAGAGAAAGGCATATAGGAGGCATATTACTGATTGTGTTTGGTAATGCTGCTGGGACCAATTCTTAAGGAATGAAGCAGAAGGGATAGTTGAACCCCAATGTAGAGTCTCTGCTGATGTGTCCCATGTCCCAAATTTTATAATTAATTGGTCTTTGGCTATGGGCTGCCCCAGAAGGAGGTCTGATTTTAGGGGAACCAGTTTTCTTCAGCTAGTTAAAATCTCTAAAGAAGGTGGACAGCTACATGCTTAGCAACTGAGGAATAAATCCTTTATTATTTTGTTCCCAGTTTATTGAGATATAATTGACATACAATAGAGTATAAGTTTAAGATGTAGGAAGTGCTGAGCTTATGCACTTATATACTTTAACATGACGATGACTGTAGCATTAGCACCTCCATCACGTCACACAACTACAATTTCTTTTTTGTGGTCAGAACATTTCAGATCTACTCTCACCAACATTCAAATATACAGCACAGTATTGTCAACTATTGCTGCCTTGCTATACATTAGATCTCCAGAACTTATTCATCTTGTAACTGGGAGTTTGTGCTCAGAGTCCAATTCTTTATCCATGTGTGGATCTCAGTGACTTGTTAGAGCGAGCTCCACACCCAAATACAGTGGACGTGGACACTGTATTGTCTAAGCATGGACAAGTTTAAGCCAGGATGAAAAAGATGACCTTCAAATGTGGACAACATGAGGGCAGTGATTTTTGTTTTGTACCTTGCCTTCTTCCCAGCGCCAAGAACACTGCCTGCCCTATAGCACAGGCTTCAGAAAGATTCACTGGACCAGTGCTTGTCACTCTTGGATTCACAGATGCTGACATAGTATGTAGTGTGCTTTCTCACATTTTCAGGCAGAACTACTTCTAAATAAGATATTTTCCCATGGCCATACATAGTCTGGCTATCAATTTCAAACCATTATATATCGATGTTAGTGAGTTAGTATGTACTGCTGCTGATGCTGCTGCTAAGTTGCTTCAGTTGTGTCCGACTCTGCGCGACCCCATAGACGGCAGCCCACCAGGCTCCCCCGTCCCTGGGATTCTCCAGGCAAGAACACTGGAGTGGGTTGCCATTTCCTTCTCTAGTGCATGAAAGTGAAAAGTGAAAGTGAAGTCGCTCAGTCGTGTCGGACTCTTAGTGACCCCATGGACTGCAGCCTACCAGGCTCCTCCGTCCATGGGATTTTCCAGGCAAGAGTACTGGAGTGGGGTGCCATTGCCTTCTCCGGACAGATGTTAAATTGGAAAAAAAATTCTGATTTTTTTAAATTGTTTTCTGAGACATTATTCAGATGACTGAGTCAGTGTTATTCCTGGCTTTTTTTGCTTGAAGATTACTAGGCAACTTAAAATTCATTTGAATGCATGTGGCTAAGTTTTCTTTCACTTTTTAGAGTTAACGATGCATCCACAATGAAAAGTCCAACTTGTGTTAGACTTAAAATACCTGACCTCTTTAGAAATTATTTTGGTAAGACAGCCAACTGATAATACTCATTTTATATAAAGAGAGGACAAACACACAAACTGACATAAAATAGCTTTCCTGGTAGGTATTGTCAAACTAATAAAGAAATGTAGTAAAAGTAGCGGAGAAGGTGATGGCACCCCACTCCAGTACTCTTGCCTGGAAAACCCCTTGGATGGAGGAGCCTGGTGGGCTGCAGTCCATGGGGTCGCTAAGAGTCGGACACGACTGAGCGACTTCACTTTCACTTTTCACTTTCATGCATTGGAGAAGGAAATGGCAACCCACTCCAGTGGTCTTGCCTGGAGAATCCCAGGGACGGGGGAGCCTGGTGGGCTGCCGTCTATGGGGTCGCACAGAGTCGGACACGACTGAAGCAACTTAGCAGCAGGAGCAGTAAAAGTAGAAATGTAGAAAATCTTTTAGGAAGCAACATTACAAAAATTTGTTCACAAACAACTGTTGTTTAACAAAAATCACACCCTCCCATCCCCTATGTTTCTTTTATATTATGAATATTTGCTACAGGTAGAGATACACATATATGTATATATTCATTATACAGAATATAATTTAGTCTATGAATTTATTATGAAAATTTACATAAATTTGTAAATCTAATTGTAGATTTAAATTCTTTTGATATATTACTAGATAATTTCATTTTACTCGTGCTAACTCATACCCTTGTCCTGCAGATTTAAATGTCTTAATGAATACCAAAATTCATTGCTACCACAAAGTCATTTTAGCATATACCTCTAAATAACAACTATAATTATATAAATAACAGTGATAGCACCTGATCTTTAAGTGATTTTGTGCCAGACATTATGCTAACTACCTCATCATGTCATTGTCCTGCATAATGCTCACAGGCATCTTGGTTCCAGAGCCCACATTCCTATCCTCTGCCCTGCATCCTATTCCAGCAGATCGTTGAGGGCCACTGTTCTTCACTGCATCAGCTCACTGAATTAATTGACAGCCATCACCGATAATGGTCATGAAAAGAACCTTCTGAGCCCAGTGCTTTTACTCTTTTATCTTAGATGAATGCATTGGGATCATTCCATGAACCTGCTCGTTGTTCATCTAGAGTCAACCAAAGAGGAAATAAGAAAATGTTGACTGGTCACAGGATTTCAGTTCTCTGAAGAGCTCTGCTATCTTATGCCTTTGGATCTCTACAGATGGTGTTCCTTTAGCTGAATGTGGCTTGCCTTGTCCCCTCCATTGCTGACCTGAGAAATCTTCCTGCACTTCAAGTTTTGTTTCAAACATTCCTTCCCATTTCTGTGATACCTCCCCAATTTCCTAGGCTAACAGAGACTCCTGTCTGTGCTCTTTGTTTGTTCACCCTCTCTCTCCTCCTCCCTCTATGTGTGTGTTTGTGTACATATGTGTGTGTATGTGTGTGTGTGTGCATGCTTATATACATGTATATATGTATGTATTTAATAGGAATGATTTTCTTTCTGAAATGGGATTATTTGTAGAGCTGTCTATTATATTGTGAGACACTTACGGGGGGTTCTGGGTCTTTTAATCCCTTCTAGCATTTTGAACCATATTTTGCCCAGTTGTTGGTTGAATTAGTAAATGCAAGAATAGATCAAAGCTTTGAGAATGCTAGGATGGAAGGGACATTTAGGCAAAAATAGCCATCTCAGGGGATAAAAATGTAGGGCATGTGGCTTAGTTATTAGTGCAAAAAAATAAATCATGTGCCATCAAAAACTTCACTCTCCATCCAGGAAGGACTGCTCGCAGCTTGTGATACTTGCTTCTCTAGATTGGAACAGGAATCTCTTCTTTAGTAGCTCACATGCATCATGTACAAGATGCCAAATGGCTAGTTTAACTCTCTTCAATGATTTCTCATCTGGCTGACTGAATTAGTGTCACTGTGAACTTATAAATGCCAATTCATTGTAGAAGTCTTCATTTACTGCCAGCTGTTAAAGACAGAGCAGAACATTTTTTCTTGCTTTATAGTGCATATTTAGATATTTCACTAAAGACATGCTCCCACTAATAGGTTCTATCAGGCCTATAGTAGCTGTCTGCATTTTTTCTTCCTTCTGCCATTAACCACATATGCATTAGGAGGAGGAGACCCTTGTATTATGTGAATTTAGAAGGAAATCAGTCCTAGCCCCCATCTCTAATTCTTCATGTGATTAGATTACCCCCACTTTAGAGATTTTTCTATAAAGAAGAGGAAATAAATGGGAGATGAGAAAGAACAGGACACTGGAAAGAATCTTTGGGCAGAATCTTTAAAAAGTGGCATTTAAAAGAGGAGAACTCCAGAGACCTACTAGAATCTCATCCCACTCACAATCCACATGGCATTACAGTTGGCATTCTGCTAGGAGATGATGAGTTAGTGGCTGTGCTAATTAATGAGAGGAAGAGAAAAGTTAATAGAACTTTTCTTTTCCTTCCACTGAAATATTTTTTCCCCTCAGCATGTTTCCTCTGTGTTCTCTGAAAGAGACAGTGTTATATTGGAGAGTCTGAGGTTCCTTTCGTCTGAATCGCTAACGAGGGCTTTGTGACATGTGGTATCTTGGCTCTGATGCATAGATGCTGAAGGGCGAGCTGGGGGCGATTCATCTCAGATGTGCAGGACAGTTATTCAGATGATGAACTCGACTCTATTCGGGTTGGGAAATAAACGCTAGCCTGAGCCTTCCTCAGTCCTGTCACAGGTCAAGAGTATTCACCAACCAAGTTTGACTGAGCAATTCATTAGTGGGTGCTTTCGACCTCACACTCTCAAATTGGAAATTCTTGCTTAGTCTAAATTGATAGCAATTTTTCCGTTTCCTGTATTATTTTAAATGAACATGAAGCAGGGTGATCTCTTCATGCAATGCCACATCAGCTCTTCTTTATGATGAAAATGATGACTTGGAGTCTGGCATTTCCCTCCATTTCCAGTAACTGCCTTCATTAGAAATGTTGCTAGGACCATGATAAATATTTTAGTATAAAATTTAATGTGAAAGTCTATTAGGATTCAGGGTGAAGGTGATAAAGTGGTAGGCAATTCTGAGAACTATTATGTGGGTAACCTCAGTAGAATTGGGAATAAATCTGTCATCCTTCAAGTGAGCTGAGAAGGGGCTTATTTCTTTATTTAGTATAAAAAAGCAATGTTGGGACAAACTGTCAAGCCATTAATATAGAGTCTGACGCTAAGGAGTTGACATTCTCTAGGCACTAATTTCTATTTCTTTTCATGTCACATTGATGACCAGTTTCTATGACACTCACTGGGTCAGAAATCCACTGCTTCTTACTAGGTCATTGAGATTTGTTTATCAGTCTGATGACTTAAAAATTGCACTTGGGGCATAAAAATATAGTCAATGAAGGCTAAGTATAATGTGTCACATACCCAGGCAGGAATGGACTTGTTTTATGCATCTTTTTAAATTTCATGGAATTAATTTAAACTTGGGATTTTTATGAAGACCAAATAAGTGATGAACTGAGATGGAAAAAGACCTTGGAAAGATGTATGTTCATTTTCCTTAACACATTTAAATACACCTAGAAAACACATTATAAATAACACATAGCTATAACTACATCTACATGTAGGTCCTCCCTCACTAAAACCTGGGGAAAGAATTTCACCCAGAGGACATGTCTCATTTGTGGCTCTCTGAGCATCTCCTTCCTTTGTCAGGGCCCTTCTGGTCCTGCCCCAATTCTCTTCTGCTTTGCCTTGTGGTCTGAAATTACTCATATTCAACAGGTCAACTGCTAGGATCAGTTTACCAATTCCAGATCATTCTTAGTTTCTCCATCTGCAACTGTTCAAAACTTAAACTTTAAATTGAGCTTTTACCAGCTGTGTTTCTCTGTTTGGGGACATAAAACTGGGGATTTCAAGGCACCTCCGCTCTGACTCTATAAAATGCTTATTGTAGATGCTGCTGACAAAATATGTACTCGACAGAGGTGGACAGGCTTTATAAGCCTCCGTTGTTTTTGGAGGAGGAGGGAATGACTTTCAGCCAGAGTACATCTAAAACGATCTCTCCCAGCCTGACAGTGAAGTTTATTTCTGTGTCGCTCTATCAGTTTCCCTAACTGACACCAGCACTTAAAATGACCCATTTGCTACTTCATGGGGTTTTGCTTCTTAATCAGTTCATGTGTCCTCTGCTTGTGACCCATAAACTCTCAGGATAGAGACCTCTTAAGAGGCAAGTGGTAAAGAATGTGCGGAGGTTATTCTAGGCTACAGACTGTGCTATACTGACTACAGGTTCCAGCATCCGCTTGTTCAGTTCAGTTCAGTTCAGTCGCTTAGTCGTGTCTGACTCTTTGCTACTCCATGAACTGCAGTACGCCAGGCCTCCCTGTCCATCACCAACTCCCAGAGTCCATCCAAACCCATGTCCATTGTGTCGGTGATGCCATCAAGCCATCTCATCCTCTGTTGTCCCCTTCTCCTCCTGCCCTCAATCCCTCCCAGCATCAGGGTCTTTTCAAATGAGTCAGCTCTCCACATCAGGTGGCCAAAGTATTGAAGTTTCAGCTTCAACATCAGTCCTTCCAATGAATACCCAGGACTGATCAGAATGGACTGGTTGGATCTCTTTGCAGTCCAAGGGACTCGCAAGAGTCTTCTCCAACACCACAGTTCAAAAGCATCAATTCTTCTGCACTCAGCTTTCTTCACAGTCCAACTCTCACATCCATACATGACCACTGGAAAAACCATAGCCTTGACTAGATGGACCTTTGTTGGCAAAGTAATGTCTCTGCTTTTGAATATGCTATCTAGGTTGGTCATAACTTTCCTTCTAAGGAGCAAGCGTCTTTTAATTTCATGGCTGCAGTCACCATCTTCAGTGATTTTGGAGCCCAGAAAAATAAAGTCAGCCACTATTTCCCCATCTATTTGCCATGAAGTGATGGGACTGGATGCCATGATCTTAGTTTCCTGAATGTTGAGCTTTAAGCCGACTTTTTCACTCACCTCTTTCACTTTCATCAAGAGGCTCTTTAGTTCTTCTTCACTTTCTGCCATAAGGGTAGTGTCATCTGCATATCTGAGGTTATTGATATTTCTCCCAGCAGTCTTGATTCCAGCTTGTGCTTCTTCCAGCCCAGCGTTTCTCATGATGTACTCTGCATATAAAGTAAATAAGCAGGGTGACAATATACAGCCTTGACGTACTCCTTTTCCTATTTGGAACCAGTCTGTTGTTCCATGTCTTGTTCTAACTGTTGCTTCCTAACCTGCATATAGGTTTCTCAAGAGGCAGATCAGGTGTTCTGGTATTCCCATCTCTTTCAGAATTTTCCACAGTTTATTGTGATCCACACAGTCAAAGGCTTTGGCATAGTCAATAAAGCAGAAATAGATGTTTTTCTGGAACTCTCTTGCTTTTTCGATGATCCAGCAGATGTTGGCAATTTGATTTCTGGTTCCTCTGCCTTTTCTAAAACCAGCTTGAACATCTGGAAGTTCATGGTTCACATATTGCTGAAGCCTGGCTTGGAGAATTTTGAGCATTAATTTACTAGCATGTGAGATGAATGCAATTGTGCGGTAGTTTGAGCATTCTTTGGCATTGCCTTTCTTTGGGATTGGAATGAAAACTGACCTTTTCCAGTCCTGTGGCCACTGCTGAGTTTTCCAAATTTGCTGGCATATTGAGTGCAGCACTTTCACAGCATCATCTTTCAGGATTTGGAATAGCTCAACCGGAATTCCATCACCTCCACTAGCTTTGTTCGTAGTGATGCTTCCTAAGGCCCACCTAACTTCACATTCCAGGATGTCCGGCTCTAGGTGAGTGGGAATGATCACACCTTTGTGATTATCTGGGTCGTGAAGATCTTTTTTGTACAGTTCTTCCGTGTATTCTTGCCACCTCTTCTTAATAAATTCTGCTTCTGTTAGGTCCATACCATTTCTGTCCTTTATTGAGCCCATCTTTGCTTGAAATGTTCCCTTGGTATCTCTAATTTTCTTGAAGAGATCTCTAGTCTTTCCCATTCTATTGTTTTCCTCTATTTCTTTGCATTGATCGCTGAGGAAGGCTTTCTTATCTTTCCTTGCTATTCTTTGGAACTCTGCATTCAAATGGGTATATTTTTCCTTTTCTCGTTTGCTTTTCACTTCTCTTCTTTTCACAGCTATTTGTAAGGTTTCCTCAAACAACTGTTTTGCTTTTTTGCATTTCTTTTTCTTGGGGATGGTCTTACTCCCTGTCTCCTGTACAATGTCATGAACCTCTGTCCATAGTTCATCAGGCACTCTGTCTATCAGATCTAGTCCCTTAAATCTATTTCTGACTTCAACCCATTGGTTAATATGAAGAAGCCATTGAACTCTCAGTAGAAATTTTGGTTCATTCCCTGATTGCAGGTGCCTGACAGAATGGGCATTAGGGAAATACACAAACATACAGGCATACACAAGCACAAACAATTTGAGTGTTTACTATATTCCAGACACTGTTTAGCTACTTGACATATTTTAATCCCTCAAATTCTCTGATTATTTCCATCAGAATAATAATAATTAGTACTAGCCCCTTGCACTTTCAAGGGCTTCCCTGATTGATTCAGTGGTACAGAATCTGCTTGCCAAAGTAGATGTGAGTTCAATCCCTGGGTCAAGAAGATCCCCTGAAGAAGGAAATGGCAACCCACTCCAGTACTCTTGTCTGGAGAATCCCATGGACACGAGGAGCCTGGCAAACTGCAGCCCATGGGGTTGCAAAAGAGTTGGACAGGACTTAGTGACTAAACAACAACACTGGCACTTTCAAAGTATCTTCACCTCTGAGGAAGGCTATATTGTTACCATTATTTTATAAGCAGTGAGACAGGCACAGAAAGGTAGGTATTTGTCAAAGGTTACATAATTCCTAGGCAGTGAAGATGAAGTTCATACCTTGAAGGCTATACTAATCATCCACAGAATCCAATTTGAGAAGCCCTCTCAATTCAGTCCTCCAATGCAGCAGTTAAGGTAACGAAGCAAAAACCAAAACCTATTTGAGACCTCATGGCATTTTTCTCTTTAATATGTATTATGCTTACTCTGTTCTGCTTTTCCCACCTCTCCCTCCTCCTCTAATTCCTTTACTGCAAACATACTTGGAAAGGGTTTAATTTTTACGATTTAGAAATAATTTTGTAAGTTTAGCTTCCTTTCAATCTGAGACAATTGGGTACCTGTGTCTGATGGTAATAGAACAAAAGGTAGAGGTCATAAGGAAAGTAGAAGCAAGAAGTAGAAATAAAGATGATTATTTATTTATTTATCCACTAGGATTAGTTTCTGTGTGGCACATTCATTGTTTCCCAATCAAAATGACACGAGAGAAATTACTAGAACATGTATCATTCTTGGGCATCTCCTAAACATTTCAACATATCAAGGCATAGGCTGTTGTGTATGTATGTGTGTATGTGTGTGTGTACGATACAAAGATGATTATACAATGTTTCTGCTCTCTGTCCTCCCATGAAATAAATTTCAACTATTCAAAATTACAAAGTACAGGAATCTTAATCATCTTACTGTTTCCTCCCCTGGCTTAGGGTGCAGCTGGCTCACGGTAAGTGCTTGTTGAATGAATGCTTGAAATGGTCACTCTGTGGTTCAGCACTGGTATAAGTTCAGTTCAGTTCAGTCACTCAGTCGTGTCCGACTCTTTGCGACCCCATGAATTGCAGCATGCCAGGCCTCCCTGTCCATCACCAACTCCCGGAGTTCACTCAGACTCACGTCCATTGAGTCAGTGATGCCATCCAGCCATCTCATCCTCTGTCGTCCCCTTCTCTTCCTGCCCCCAATCCCTCCCAGCATCAGAGTCTTTTCAAATGAGTCAACTCTTCCCATGAGGTGGCCAGAGTACTGGAGTTTCAGCTTTAGCATCATGCCTTCCAAAGAAATCCCAGGACTGATCTCCTTTAAAATGCACTGGTTGGATCTCCTTGCTGTCCAAGGGACTCTCAAGAGTCTTCTCCAACACCACAGTTCAAAAGCATCAATTCTTCAGCGCTCAGCCTTATTCACAGTCCAACTCTCACATCCATACATGACTACTGGAAAAACCATAGCCTTGACTAGATGGACCTTTGTTGGCAAAGTAATGTCTCTGCTTTTGAATATGCTATCTAGGTTGGACATAACTTTCCTTCCAAGGAGTAAGCATCTTTTAATTTCATGGCTGCAGTCACCATCTGGAGTCATTTTGGAGCCCCCAAAAGTAAAGTCTGACACTGTTTCCACTGTTTCCCCATCTATTTCCCATGAAGTGATGGGACCAGATGCCATGATATTCGTTTTCTAAATGTTGAGCTTTAAGCTAACTTTTTCACTCTCCACTTTCACTTTCATCAAGAGGTTTTTTAGTTCCGCTTCACTTTCTGCCATAAGGGTGGTGTCATCTGCATATCTGAGGTTATTGATATTTCTCCCGGTATAAGTTGAGTCCGGATTCCTGAAGGCATCCCCAAGCACTCAAACGCAGGGAGCCCGCCTGCAGTTCTCTCCTTGGCAGAGACTCACTTTCACCAGCAGGGGGCAGAAAACCATCGCATTTGCTCGATACCGATGTGAAAGTGTTTCCAGCCCGATTTGAAGGCTCACAAGGGACCCAACTTTTCTATTTGATGCCTTAGTTTGCTAAGAAATTCACCTCCATACCCGTTATCCTTGACCAGCACCCACTTCAGAAGAAATCAGAGTTTGAAAGAAGGAATTAAAATTGAATTAAGACTAGCCAATCTGCTTGGCCAATTGTTGCCCTTGTAAGTTCCTTGTGCCAGTGATGGTGGAGAGATTCAGAGAGAGTGGACACTCTGGACAGAACCCCTACTGGGAAAGAGCCTGTTTCTGCAAGTGGGCCGTTTGCCTCCACTGCCCATTAAAAATCTGTCGTGCAGAGAAGGCAACAGGGAAATTTTACAGGGTCTGTTGGAATGTACCAACATATTTATTAAGATCCCCTTACACTTATCAAAGTGTCCTTGTTTATATGATAAACGAGGTGGTGAGTGGTCTTCAGCTTGGTCATCTGCTAAGAAAGGGGGTGGGAAAGACTCTAGGACTTGAGAGGTTGGGTGAGGAGATGTCAGAGTATAAAAGTGAGATTCCTCAAGAGAGGAGAACCTGGGCTTGAGGACACTGTCCCTCTTTTGTCTTCAAAGTTGGGCTGGTTTGTGGCAGAGCTGTGAGAGAGATGGTGAGGTTGCCCTGTCCTCCAGTATGGCATGCTGCTTCCTGTTTCCTGCTGAAGGCATCCCAGGTACCAACTAACAACCAGCACTTGCCATCTACCCCTCGACAAGGATTAAGTCATGAGCCACTGCAGCCTCTGACCTTTAGCTCACCCCAAAATGAGCTCAGGGTGGAGAACAGGTATGAGGCACTCTGTGCTCTGGGACAAACTGGCAGAACAGCCCTGCTTATAGGTCAATATTTTCAGGAGAAGATTTATGAGCCCCAATTCTTGCATCTTCTCATACCTAGAAAAGCACTAAACTCATTAACAGTGACATCTGCTCCTCATGACTAGCAGCAAGCCTCTGCCAAAATGTGTGTTTGACTGCAAGTACCCCCTGGTAGCTCAGACAGTAAAGAGTCTGCCTGCAGTGAGGGAGACCCATGTTCGAACCTTGGGTTGGAAAGATCCCCTGGAGAAGGCAATGGCACCCCAATCCAGTACTCTTGCCTGGAAAATCCCATGGATGGAGGAGCCTGGTAGGCCGCAGTCTATGGTGTCGAGAAGAGTCGGACACGACTGAGCGACTTCACTTTCACTTTTCACTTTCATGCATTGGAGAAGGAAATGGCAACCCACTCCAGTGTTCTTGCCTGGAGAATCCCAGGGATGGAGGGACCTGGCAGGCTACAGTCCATGGGGTTGCAAAGAGTCAGACACGACTGAACAACTTTACTCACTTTACCTCCTTCACTAAGATCATATATAATACAGATCTTTCCCCTTTCCTCTTCAGAACTGGTACCCCAGAGCTATCTGAGGTGCTGTCTTCTTGGCCATGGAAGTCATTTTGTCCCAAATAAAGCTTAACTCACAACTCTCATGTTGTGCAGTTTTGTTTTGTTTTGTTTTCAGTTGATATAAGCAGTGTTCTTGCCTGGAGAATCCCAGGGATGGGGGAGCCTGGTGGGCTGCCGTCTATGGGGTCGCACAGAGTTGGACACGACTGAAGCAACTTAGCAGCAGCAGCAGCAGCAGCAGCAAGTATCTATGCCTGAAATCTACAGGAAAGTCTGTCATCCAATGGGGACAATCTAGCCATCTGGTAGCCTTTAGGAATAGTGTTTGCCCTGGTTGGACGGTGTGTAGGTTCTTCCAATGGTAAATCGAGAGTGGATCCTGGAGATCAGGAGTTGGGCAGCAGCGTGTGGGTGTGTGTGGGGATTGGAGGCAGATCACAGGGACAGGGTGGGTCTACTTTTGAAGGATTTTGAGCTAGCTGCAGGACTCTAAAGAAATCCAGCCATCTACGGAGGGTGATGTGGTTCTAGGAGGTGATGTAGAATTATGGTTAAGAGAGTTCACTCTGAACACAAAGTGACCTGGATTCAGATTCTGCCATTACTAGTTAACGAACTCTTCACCTAGTATCCATACCCAGTTACTTAGTTATGCAGTTACTCAGTTACTCCTCAGCCTTAATTTCTAAAATGGGGTTAGCAATGTCCATATTCTTAGCACAGTGCTTTACATGTGGTAAATATTCAGTGAATTGTACTTGTTGTGATAAAGCTGGTTCCATAGGAAAACTTGATGATGTGAATATTTTTATTATTTGTGCATTATGTGATATCAAAGGGTTTTTATGTGTATTTAGAATGTTTTAATTTTTGCTGAAGGCATATCATTCTTAATTGCTTTCATAATCAATACAAGTTTAAACCTAGGAGCTGCAATTGCCCTACCTTGGGTAATTGGTCCTGGCTCTGTCACTAACTAGTTACATCACCTTTTCCAAGTTGCTGAACTTCTCCAGGCTTTAGTCCTTTACCTTCTGATAAGTGTGAAAAGTGAAAGTATTAGTCACTCAGTCTTGTCCAACTGTTTGTGAGCCCATGGACTGTAGCCCACCCCTGTCCATGGAATTCCCCAGGAGTGGGATAGCCCTTTCCTTCTCCAGGGGATTTTCCTGATCCAGGGATCAAACCTGGGTCTCCTGCATTGCAGGCAGGTGCTTTCCCATCTGAGCCACCAGGGGAACTGAGAAGTGTAGGGTCTGACAATTGCTTCAATCCCTGTTGGCACCAACAGCCTGCATTTCCCCTGAGATGCCTTCATACAGTGTGGCAGGGGTGCTCTGCCCCCTGATTGGTGACTGTTGAGGTTATAAGAGTCTGGAGTTGGAGAGGCTGGGATCATAGGCTTGATTCCTGTGTGGTTGGGTTTTCCATCTCAAGGAAAATTTTCGGAATTTTGTATTTCAAGATTGTCTGACCTCAGTTGTATGTCTGACTAGCATTTCTGGAAGTATGGGGTTTTCAGCCATGCCACCCTGACTTCTCGAGAAGGACAGAAAGATAGAAGAAGCTGATCACCTGATGCTGAAGGTTTAGCCCATCAAATCGCCCAAGTGTGAGAAGGAGAGTGTCATCTTCCAGAGGACCACTTATCATGGAGGTCATTGCCCGTTGATTACTGTCTGCTTCTTAGCTATTTGCTAAACTAAGTGGTATAGGAATTTGATTAAATCTTAGGATTTTAAATTGGCTCAAAGTAATTTGTTCATTAAGGGCAAGAAATTTGCTAGTTGAAGGAAGCAAAACACATCAGGGATAAGATTTCTGACCTCTTGGGAAATGTTTTGAAATACAGTAAAAGGGGGTTCCAGCTCATGGTGTGATTTACATGTTCTGAGAATGCAGAGATGGTGCAGATGGCCTGGACTTGGGCTCCCAGCAGCTCAAAGTGGGTGGGCTTTTAATTAGCGTTAGAATCAGTCTTTCAACAGCTGCTTCCAGTAGGCAGGAAGCTGGTTGCTGGAGGTATTGATTCTTGTGCTGTGCTGTTGACCAGCCAGCCCTGGAGGGCCTGCAAGGGAGACCTAAGTAGGGTACTTAATGAGCCGAAGGCCTCTTGCCAGATGCCATTTCCTACTAAAAGATCCATCTTCCTCTGAATATAGTAGTATTTTTACCCTTTAACAAGGAAAATCTGATTTCCCCAAAAGCCGTGCATCAAGACCAAAACGTGAGGCTTTCTGCCTTCAAGATTAATGAACAAAAAGGTTGGTGTGTGTACACAACCTTCTTATCCCAGTGGCCTACAGAGGAAGACAGAGCAGCCTCCATGGATAGAGTATTACTAGTTTTATTCTTACCTAGGGCCAGAATGAGATTTTTAGAGTCTGCAAGCTCTTAAAAGATGATAGTATTCCTTGGAGGTGACTAAGCAACTGAGCACACAAACACACCCCTGTCATGTAAGTTGGAAGAATGGAGGAAAATTCCAAAGCAGAAGGTAAGAAAATTAAGCAAGGTAAACAGGATTTACCACAGAACTTGGCTCACATGTATCAGATCACATGAGAAATGAAGATGCCAAGGGACTTCAAGCCAGAATTCTAGGTCTAAGTCATCAGAATATCTGGGGCTAGAATCTCTTAAAGAGCTCCCCTGGTGATGATTATATAAACTAAAATAAAGCTTAAATACACTTAAAATGTTCTAAGGCAGAAGCTCTGTGGCCCCCATAATCATTAAGTGCTAGTGGCTTAGCTGTGTCTGATGCTTTGCGACCCCATGGTCTATAGCCTGCCAGGCTCCTGTGTCCGTGGAATTCTCCAGGCAAGAAAACTGGAGTGGATTGCCATTCCCTTCTCCAAGGGATCTTTGCGACCCAGGGTCTCTGGCATTGCAGGCAGATTCTTTACCATCTGAGCTGCCAGGGAATAATCATTGGGAGCTTCTTAAAAAACCCCAGAGGGTTGCTCATAGGTACTGCTGATTCAAGTAGCCTAGGAGAGAACTCTGGAGAAGGCAATGGCATCCCACTCCAGTACTCTTGCCTGGAAAATCCCATGGATGGCGGAGCCTGGTGGGCTGCAGTCCATGGGGTCACTAAGAGTCGGACACGACTGAGCGACTTCATTTTCAATTTTCACTTTCATGCATTGGAGAAGGAAATGGCAACCCACTCCAGTGTTTTTGCCTGGAGAACCCCAGGGACGGGGGAGTCTGGTGGGCTGCCGTCTATGGGGTCGCACACAGTCGGATACGACTGAAGCGACTTAGCAGCAGCAGCAGCAGGAGAGAACTCTGAGATGTTAAGATGGGAAAAGCTTCATTATGATTCTACTGAGAATTATACATGGGACCAGTGAATGTAATACCATCCACATCTTTATTTTAATTTTTTTTTAGTAGCCACATTAAAAAGTAAAGTAAAACAGGTGAAATTAACTTAAAATACTTTGATTTAATTCAAGAGCTTCCCAGGTAAAGAACCTGCCTGCCAATGCAGGAGATGCAGGTTTGATTCCTGGGTTGGGAAGATCCCCTGGAGAAGGAAATGGCAACCCACTCCAGTTTTCTTGCCTGGAAAATTCCATGGACAGAGGAGACTAGTGGGCTATAGTCCATGGGGTTCAGAGTTGGAGGTGACTAAACAACTGAACACACACACACACATCCCAAACAATATCATTTTAACATGTAAGCAGCATAAAAATTACTGAGATACTCAACATTCTTTTTTCACATTAGGTATTTGAAATCTAATGTGTGGTTTACACTTATAGTGTATCTCAGTTTGCATGAGCTGCATTTCACGTGCTGTGGCCAGTGGCTACTGTATTGCATAAGGAAGCTCCAGACAGTTTTTCTCTTATTCTGGATAAATTTTAGTTTCTCAACAAATGGTCCTCGAACAAGATCTCCATATTTAAAAGAATGAAGTTGGACCTCTGTCTCAGATCAGATCAGATCAGATTAGTCGCTCAGTCGTGTCTGACTTTTTGCGACCCCATGAATCTCAGCACGCCAGGCCTCCCTGTCCATCACCAACTCCAGGAGTTCACCCAGACTCACGTCCATCGAGTCAGTGACGCCATCCAGCCATCTCATCCTCTGTCGTCCCCTTCTCCTCTTGCGCCCAATCCTTCCCAGCATCAGAGTCTTTTCCAATGAGTCAACTCTTTGCATGAAGTGGCCAAAGTACTAGAGTTTCAGCTTTAGCATCATTCCTTTCAAAGAACACCTAGGACTGATCTCCTTTAGAATGGACTGGTTGGATTTCCTTGCAGTCCAAGGGACTCTCAAGAGTCTTCTCCAACACCACAGTTCAAAAGCATCAATTCTTCAGTGCTCAGCTTTCTTCACAGTCCAACTCTCACATCCATACATGACCACAGGAAAAACCATAGCCTTGACTAGACAGACCTTTGTTGGCAAAGTAATGTCTCTGCTTTTGAATATGCTATCTAGGTTGGTCATAACTTTCCTTCCAAGGAGTAAGCGTCTTTTAATTTCATGGCTGCAGTCACCATCTCTCATACCACATACAAAAATTAACTCATAATGGACTAAATATCTAAATGTAAAAGCTAAAACTATAAAACAATTATAATAAAATATGGGTGTATCTTAAAAAAAATTTTTTTTCTCTTATCTGGAGTTGAGATGTTTCAAATAAGCTATTTTTCCTGTAATTCAGAATCACCTTTAATTCCTAAACACTTTTCTTACAAAGTTCTTCCATCACCAATTTTAAAATTACTATCTCATGCCCTCTCTACTCCACTGCTCCCATCTTAGTTCAGTCTTTCCTCGTCCCATGATGGCATCCTAGGCTATGAAGAAGTCACTCCCCACTTCTCCTTTCTCTACATTCCAATCCTACTTGCCTTATAAATATTTCATGATTCTTACAATGTAATTTTCATCATGACACATTCTTCTGAACCATAACACTTCCAGAGTATAACCAAGAAATTAAATGTTGGAGTGGAGTTGGGTAACAGTCCTTAATACTAACTATAATGAATTATACACTTTCAAAGTAGATTCGCACACTGCATGCACTTTGAATGTCTAATCACCCTGTGAAGTAGATACTATTATGCTTATTTTACACTTGATGAAATGAGGCTCTTTATGATAATCACAAGGTAACAAAAGCAGTAAGAGGCAGAGTGACTCTCAAGTCCTGGTCTTTGACTCCCTCCACATTCTAAGTTCCTCTGTATCAATGTCTCTGCTGGATCAACCAGTCCTTCATTCCATGACACAGGGCAGACAACCGCTAGGAGATCTAGTGTTAGGTGACACACCAGTAATGAGGGAAGGACATGAAGAGCAGTCTATTTTATCTTCATAGCTACTGTTTTGAGAGCCCTGTGTCTTAAAGCTCAAACTTTGCAGCCTGATTCTCAGTACACTCCAGGATCTTGAGACTAACTTCCGTTTTTCAGTCACACCTCCTACTTTTCTCCAGTTACAAGGCGTATTTTATACTCTGATCCCCATTCTCTCCTTTCCTGGCCATCCTGTTCTCTTTGACTGGCTTCTTGCTTGCTCTTCTTAGCACAGAATTCTACCTGTCCTCCAAAGGCCAGCTTCAAGCACCCTCTGTCTGCAGGGGAGCCCTCCCTCCTCTGAATCTGGTACCATTCTGGCTCCTTCCTGTCATTGGTTATATACTATATGCTTTTGGGTTTTTTTTAATGCTCTTATTGGAGGATCTAATTCTTCCAAGTTTTAATGATAAAAATGTCCCTCTATGTCCACCCAGAGGCTGAGACCTTGGATAAAAATGTGACAGTCTAGAAATATTCCATTAATATTAGGTATTCTCATTAATGCTTTTACATTTGACCCCTACAGGAGGCCACCCCAAACTGTGCTTAAATCATTGCTCTGCAGGGGAACTGGTGGTTTCCATGACTCTGAATGGAGTTGTGAGTGTGAAGTTGTCCAAGGAGACTGGGGCCTGGTACAGATTTTGGTGTTGGATACTTGCACAGCTCACTAAATCTCACTGGGCACCATGGGAGTTTGCTGGATGGCTGTCAGGGGCCGCCCAAGTAATTTTGATGAGATCAGTATTAGTGAGTTCCAGGAATAGCTCCCTCTGTCTGAAAGAATCTTCACAGCAATCAGAAACAGGGTTTGCCCTAGTTCTTGAGGAAAAGTGCAGAAACAATGAGATTTGTTATACCTGAGCAGATAACTGGTTCACTCAACATAGAATGCCTCTGGAGACAAAGTGTTTTTTCTTCAGAATAAAGTGGAAATTCCTAAACCAGGAGTTTTAAAGAAAAAAAAAAAAAAAAACATTGGCAAGAATTTTATGAGACTTCTGTTCTGTCTTCCAGCATGTAATTAAATCAAATTAAATTAATAGACCTTTACTCTGCACTGGTTATGAGGAAGCATTATGGGATATATTAAAATAGGATATATTGAAATAGAATGTCTTGTACCTATCCCCGTGAGGCTCATGGGGGTTGAGCCATGAGAAGGAGATGGAGCCAACCAAATGCCATGGAGGAGATGGCATGAGGAAGGAAGGAGAGGCAAGGGCCGGTGAAGTCTGGAAGAATTCAGGCTTCAGTGGCCAGGAGTTTTTAGATGTGGAAATTGAATCTTAGAAGGATTCTTGATTTCCCTGGCGGTCCAGTGGTTAAGGCCCCATGCATCCACTGCACAGGGTTCAGGTCCCATCCCTGTCTGTGGAACTAAGATCCCACGTGTCAGGAGTGTGGGGTAACCAAAAAAAAAAAAGGAAAAAAAAGGAAGAAGGGTTCATGGAGGATTCATTTATCTTCCAAGTGGCTCAGCTGAATTTCAAAAGAAATTCTGAGAGATAGTGAGAGAAGGCAACAGAAGTGGTGAGTGTTTAGTCTGTTGAGAGACAATAGGAGAGAAAGTAGGAACGCTTGCAGCTTGAACACCCTTCATCTGGCTCACCTGTCCTATAGAGTAAAAACAAATCGGGCTTTGCATTCCACTTGGGGCCTTTGTGTGACTCACAAATGCTGGAGCACATTCTTTCAGAAGACGCTACTTCTGTCTTCTCTGAAAGTCTCTGTTAAGTTAGAGAGTTATATTTCCCTATTCCATTGAACACTAAAACCCACAGTCTGAATCCAGCAATGAGAAATGTACCTGCCAGCATTCTGCAATTGCTGTTTTCAGTGATGATCCTAATTAATTCCATTATTTCAAACCTGATTTCTATCCACTGCTAATTCTTAAAGAAAGAACTCCTGAATGATGGCACACATATGTGTGATTTGGTGAAAAATCTAGAATGGTGAGATGAAGGCAAAGCATTCTTGGTGTGTTAGTATTGACAAATCATTTCCCCACAAACTCATAAACTTCAGTGCTTCTCAGGTTTCTAGAGAGTAGCAATTTTGCTTCTAAATTGATTGTATGATGGCTGTGGACAGACTCCATGGGCTAGTAATTATTCATTATTTATTAGCTATTCTGAAAATCCTAAGCTGGAGGTCATCCCCACTACCAGATCCTACCAGCTGCTCCTCTGGAAAACAGTTGTTCCTTTGAACTCCATCATTTTATAGAGAACCACGGTTGTCAGCAAGACCACTTAGATTCTAGTGGTGATGTCCATCTTTTCTCCACTCAGTTGACTCTGGTCACTTTTGGAAGGCAGTCTTGTCTGACTTCTTTTTTGGTCTGTGTAGAGCCTGGTCCATGTCTTTGCAAACAGGGGAAGCCATGATGAAGTTGGAAGAGTTGAGTTCTAATCTTGGCATTGGCACCACCAAGCATTCTCACCTCAGCTAAATTATACCATGTAGCCACCTGTGTGTATTTCCTTTCTAATAAGTGAGTTGCTACATTTCCTTTCTAATAAGTGAGTTGCTACCGACCATTTCTGCCATGAAATTCTGTAATTATGTGAACTTTGACACCTGTTTGGATATGATTTTACATGCTAGTAACATGAAAATAATGGGTAGCAGTGTAATTCTCGGAGAAGGCGATGGCACCCCACTCCGGTACTCTTGCCTGGAAAATCCCATGGACGGCGGAGCCTGGTAGGCTACAATCCATGGGGTCGCTAAGAGTCGGACATGACTGAGCAACTTCCCTTTCACTTTTCACTTTCATGCATTGGAGAAGGAAATGGCAACCCACTCCAGTGTTCTTGCCTGGAGAATCCCAGGGATGGGGGAGCCTGGTGGGCTTCCGTCTATTTGGTCACACAGAGTCGGACACGACTGAAGCGACTTAGCAGCAGCAGCAGCAGCAGCAGCAGCAGCAGCAGCAGTGTAACTCTATTGAAAATAAATTGGGAGCCAGTTAAGTGTATGGTTTAAGAGTGTAGGCTCTGGAGTCAGGCTGCCAGGGTTCAGATACTGGTATCACCATTGACTTAATATGTAACTTCTGAGTCACCAAACTTTCCTTCTTTAGAAAATGGGGATAATAATGCTCGTTATTGAGTTGTTAGAATTAAATGCATTAATTTGGGTTATATATTTTGAACAGAGTCCAGCACATAGTGTGCAACTGAATGTTAGTTATTAGAGCTGTGATGGTGATGATTTCTCATGGAATCTGAGTTCTTATCTGTGAAAAGGAAAGACGGGAAAAATCACTCCTCCAAGATGTGGTCTGACAACTAATTTCCTAGATGTACGTGGGCGTCACCTGTCTTGGTGGTAAATCTATTGTGTGTCCATTAGTGTTTTCTAGTTGGTTTGTGTATATTTCCTCCTTCTACAACAAAGTAGATGCTTCAGACTCCCAAGACTTGTATAATTATATGTGAGGAATATTCCTCGGTGGGCACTGGCTTATTTGCTAGTCTACGTACAGAATGTATTGCATGCTGAATATTTTGTTTACCTGTCAAGATTTCCCTTAATCCTTCTCCACCTGATTTTTGCCCCAGGAGAAAAACCTCTGTGCATCTCCTAGCTCCATGTCTTCTCTCTTCTGTTTAGGTTCAGTCAAAGGGAAGGCAAGGAGACAGCAGGATGAGAGATTGCAGTATTTGTTCATCCTTCCCAAATTCCTCATATCCCGTTCCCTTTCCTTTCAGCTGGAATGCTGTCAGGAAGGGCTGCCTTCCTCTACTAAATGCCACAACTCCTCACAAAAGG
Source organism: Bos indicus (assembly GCF_029378745.1). Lineage (NCBI taxonomy): Eukaryota > Metazoa > Chordata > Mammalia > Artiodactyla > Bovidae > Bos > Bos indicus. Next base: position 74,132,277 of record NC_091769.1, read on the forward strand.
CTCTTCTCCTACAGCTTACTGCTATGTTCCAGTAGCTGTGCTAGATCTAAAGGACTTCTCACTGTTGCTAGTTCTAGGTTCTCTCCCCTGCTTTTTCCCTTAATCTTTGACATGTCTTGGTATCATCCCTTTACTGAATGTCCTTCAGCTCCATCTGTTGAGGGAACTGGTACACATTGATAAGATTGATGTTTCTGTACCTACTTACTGATTGGAAGTAACTGGAACATTTTAACCTGACCCTGTAATATCAAGGTTCAGATTCAACCCTTTCAAAATCGAGCTCCACAGCATATGGAGAACCCTGCTTGAAGACCAGGACACTGATTTACTAGATAGTTAAATACTATTCTTTCCATTGTAAAAACCCAAGATGTAAAAGAGGAACTAAATGAATTGAGGCTAAATTCTAAATAAAACTAAATGAATAAATAAATTTATTATGACTCTTAGAATATCCTGGGTTATAAAGGAACTTCTGAACATTAATTCTGTTGTATTGATACAAACATTCAGTGCCTGTTGAATGAAAAGGCCAAGAATAACAAGTCTGGGTTGGACTAGTGGTGATATTCTGGTGCTCATGGCTAGAAGAAAGGTTGGAGAGAGATGACAGTGGTCTACCACTGAGAGGACAGTGATCTCAGTCCTTCAGACCTCACTGGTTTTGATAGGTTCCTTGGAGAAATCTTGGAGAAGGAAATGGCAATCCACTTCAGTACTATTGCCTGGAAAATCCCATGGGCAGAGGAGCCTGGTAGGCTACAGTCCATGGGGTTGCAAACAGTCGGACATGACTGAGCAACTTCACTTTCACTTTGGAGAAATCTCTTGGTAAGCAAGAAAGTTGAAAGGTTTGAGGGCTTTAATTAGATAACATTTAGGAGAAGGCAATGTATAACATTGGTGCCAAAGAAAAGAGGGCAATGGTTTGTAAGAGCTTGACTCTGGCTGTCACCTGAGAGACAGGGAAACATAAATCCTTCACTTAGATGCTTTTACACGAAGCACTTTCCTTGATGGATTAGTTTATATGAAAGCTCCAGTGAAGAATAGCCCAGAAGCCTCTACACAGGTTTGATTTTGCTGTTAGAATTTTATTAATTGGTTAAAGAGTGAATTGGTCCAAGTAGGATGTACTTGTGAGGTTGAAGTCACATGGCGTTTATTCAGTTTGTGCAATTTTACAACTCGGGGTCTGTATTGCAAACCCTGAGATTAAATCTCTCTTCTTCTGGTTGTTGATCTCTCTGGACTCCACCTCTAGAATTAGCATCATGGTTTCCATGGCAACTAATGTACTTTGAACAGGGGGAGAAAGGAAAGGGACTAAATAAATGGCAGAGTTTCTCCTGGAAAACAGGAATTAATTATGAACTTGAACATAGGCTCATAAGGTGAGTGGTTGGGCAGAAGGGTATGAAGGCATATAAAGTCTTTGGTGTAAGACCCCTGTGACTCGTCCACTCTGTATTGCTTTTAGTTTACTCAGCATTGCTTTTGTTTTACTTGGCTGCCTCAGACTCACTCCTGGTCTTCTCTCTTTCTCCTGACCTCCTCTCAGATTGAATAGAGAACACTGTCAGGGCCAGGACTGCACATAGTCCAGGAAAGAGCTTACCTCTGCAAGGTGCATTGTATGAGATCTCCCCAAAGTCACACGGACCCTTGGTAACCTTCCAAATAGGCTCTCTAGACTTCTGCTTTTCTAGTTTCTTATAATTAACTTTATCTTACCCTATTCAGAAGGAGTAAGGTTTTCTTCAATTCAGAGCAAGTGTTGTGTATTTCCTATTGAGAACATCGTTGGCTTCTTTCTTCCTTAGTCTTTTCTCAAATATTGGTGGAGACAGGATAGTAAGAAATGACCACTACTGATCAGAGCATACTGAGCTCCTGAAGAAAAACATGTCATATATATGCCAACTAGCTTGTGATACAATCAAGTCTTAACCCAGACTTGAGAGTCAACCAACAAAGTAGAGAGAGAGCTGACTCAATGATTTTGCACTTACTGCCTGTCAGCCGGCTTTTCCTACTATGTCAACATCTATTAATCTGAGATTTAATAGTGCTCTTTTTCTTCCAAGGTGTATTACATCTGCCAACTCAGCCTGTACATCTTCCTCATTCTTTTTAGCACAGAATTCCCTAGCCTTCAGTAATCAAGAGCAAGTAAAATTTCCAAAACAATTTGAGGACTGACACAGGATTTCTAGCTTTTGAGTTTGCAAAATGAAGATATTGAAAGGAACCCCAAGCATTTATTCATACTATACTTCATAAAACCTTTTTTAATACCCCAAATTTGGAGGGACTGGGATTAGACTAAAGAATAATTTTTCCAAGGCGGTCACCTTACCCAGCTCCCTGTCCCAACCCCACCTCTCCCACCCCACTTTCACATACATCTGATTCTTTTTCATTTTGCTGTGGCCTGGGAAAATTTGTTAGGAATCAGTAGCATACCAGATTAATCTGTCTGGAGTATGCTACTCCATCATGCTTCCTTTACCATGGTCCTGCTTAAAATGGCTTACTTTATTTAAGTCAGTTTGAGGAGAAAATCCAAAATAAGAACTCCATCTTATTTATTATCATAACCCTTAATTGTTAACACAGTGAGTGCCTGGTATACAGGGTTCATGCTCAGTTGCTAAGTCATGTCTGACTCTGCAAACCCATGGACTGTAGCCCACCAGGCTCCTCTGGCCATGGGATTTCCCATGTAAGAATAGTGGAGTGGGTTGCCATTTCCTATAGTTAGGTACTCAAATAATTCTTGTTGAATAAATGAGTGAATGAAAGATTAAGCCTGTCTGTCTTTTTAAATAACTCCTGCTTGGCCAGTTTGTGACTTAATGCTTCAGTTTATCTGTGGTTATCCAATGGGATCATTTCAATGTGGGCAAACAAAGATGATTAAGAAGAAATGAATTAATTTCCCCTTTGGTTGAAGGCCATGCTATAAGTGTGTTAATGGATATCAAGGTCAGTTTGGACTACTATAACAAAATCCCACAAACTAGGGAGCTTATAAACAATATTTATTTCCACAGTTCTGGAGGCTGAAAGTTTGAGATCAAGGTGCCAGCATGGTTAAGTGGGAGCCCTTTTCTGAGTTTCAGACCTCTTATTGTATCCTTACATGATGGAGGGGGCTAGGGATCTCTCTGGAGCCACTTTTATACACTCTTAATCACATTTCTGAGAGGTCCACCCTTACAACTTAATTACCTCCCCAAGCCCCCATTTCCTAACATTGTCACACTTGGTGCTAAGATTCCAGTATATGAATTTTTAGGGGGATACACACATTCAGACCATAGTAACAGAAATGCATTCTTTTGGCAGATTCAAGCTTTTATTGTAGGGTAATATCTGCACTTTATCACCTCTCCTTGGCTCACATCCAAACTTGGGCTCCAAATTTGGCAGCTACTCTAGGTCTTCTTTATTTATATTCTGTCCCAGGTGACTCAAGTTTCAAAACGAATAATCCATTAGAGTAATAGATATGAGCAAATTGCATGATATGGATAAAATAGCTAAGCTATCTTCTAGTTCACTGTGCTTTCATAGAGAAGAGAATTATAAATCACGGCTTAATGTTGCTCTTATTTGAGTGTTTAATTAATCAACTTTTACAAATGATTTAGCATTTAGCTTTTCAGATTTTTTCCTTGGGTTAATAATGACACTAAATTGCTCTAAAATGTTTTGGCCCATTTTTCACCCTATTCACATACTTCTTGTTTTAACTTCAAAATTGTTTAACATATGCATTGGATGGTTATAACTTGGAATAAGTGACAGACACAGATGAGTAAATTTTCTGACCTGAAAGAGACCAGAGGTGATTGAATTCAGTGGTTCTCAAGCCACTTGAATGTGGACAAAATCCTTCTCTGATGTTTACAACAGATCAGTCTCATTGGGTTATCACTAATTTAGACCAACAGGCCATTGTAAAGATGAAGAAACTGAGGTCCAGTTTCTTCAGTAAGAGGTTCCCTCTGCCAGATTTACAGAGATAGTGTTGATGAGGATTGGAATACAGGTAAGACCTAACACAATGGGTGAGCAGCTTATTCCCTTGTACTCTGCTTCCATCCAGGAGGATTTTCTCTCCACTCCTGATCTCTCTACCTGCCCTCACACACTTCTATCAGTTGGGTAAGTTGAGAAAAGGAGCTATGTGTCTTTAAGTTACGGTCTCTCTTTCTTTTGATCTCTAAGAGGAATAGTCCTGACAGTAGTGGGCAAGCTATCTAACGTGTTCCTCTATGTTCCAGATTTATTGAGGTGCCTCCAACACACACAGGCCTGCAATTTCAGAAGTTCCTATGTCTGATTGCCTATGATAGAGTTGTCTAGTTTTGGGGTTCAGTGTCAGGAAATTCAATATTGCCATGCCTAAAGAATGTTCTCCAATAGTTTTTCCAAAAATAAAGTGGACATTTTAATTTTCAGCTTTTCAGCTTCTAAGTCACTGTAGATCTTGAACTCAGTCACAGAAAAGGATTACTATTGCTTATCTCCATAAGCCCTAAACATAAACTGTTGTCTTTCAGAGGAGCAGTAATCCTTTTTATGTTGGCTACAGAAAGACACCCCAGAAACCCCAAATGTCAGCATCAGAGGATGGACCAGTTATGGCTATGACTTTTCCCCCCATTACTGTGCTTCTGGGCAGATTCATAGGCCACCAACATTCTGAGATGAGATTCCTGCTTTGAAAGTTCTAGGCTCACCTAATGGTCTACCACCAGAGTATCCTGTTATGTGCAGAGAGGCAGTCAGGAGGTGACTGAAGAAACCCCTGTCTTGAGTTTGTTACTGTCTTCAGCTGAGGCCTCCTGGGGAAGTTGATTTGCTTTGATTGTAACCCTTGCCCATTGGACCTATTAGACAAGGTTTTACACATGTGCACACACACTTGTATGTACACAAGCACATATACACACACGCCTGCATACACACAGACACAAGTACATGAACAGTTTGTCTACAGAGATACTGAAATCTAGCTGAGGTGTTGTGTTATTCAGTTATTGATGCCACACAATCTCCTATTCCCTTCAGCATAGAAATTAAGTCTGGAAGCCAAAAAGTGATTTTATTTCAAACAAACAGTTTCAACAATCAAATGAATTGGAATTGGAAAAAAGTAGAGTATCGTGTCTACCAATTCCAAAATAAGACTGTTTTAGAGCTCTTTTTCAAGTTAGGGGTCACACTCAATCATCTTTCTAAAATTCCCTAACTCTGAATCATATTTAATTCTTAAAATAGCCTTGTTATTTTGTGGGGTTAAAGGGGAAATATATGTAGACTGAAAAACCAGCAAGTGCATCAGCATAAAGCAAATAAAGACAATCAGTGATCCCACCATACAGAGATAGTCACTGGTGGTCACTTGTATTTTCCTAGACCACATTGCTATGCACACATTTACTCCATTTGAAAGGCTCATTCCATACTGATCATTTTGTAACCTGTTTTTCCCATGACCTAATTTTAATTCTTATCCTGATAGACAACCTCAAGCAGGTTTCTGTGTATCAAGATACAGCTGGAAATAGGCAACCACAGAATTAATGTTTCCTGAAAAGAGGCTCAGCTTCTGGTGTTTGATGACACCCACTCACAGTGTGAGGTGCCAGGGGAGTTAAGCCTCAGGAAGAGAATCACCGAAGCAAATACCAATTTGGACGAGATAGATAAAGGGATGTTGTTAGAGGAACTGCCTTCTCAAAGATAATTAAATCTTTCCAAAGGTTAATCTGGCCAACCAGTATAATACCTGGAGATGGAAAACCTTTTTTTCATTGTCACTGAACAGCTGTCAAACACAAGTGATAAGAAGGTGGAGAAAATGAGTGATAATTGGAGTTTGAGGATCTGTGTTGTAAGTTTCAGTGACAGTGTTGGCATTTCTCTGGAACACCCTTGTCAGCAGATGGGATCTTTCTGCACACACACCAATCAGTTTGCTTTCTGTAGCCCTCATCACAAGCATGGCAAGCATAAAGTTGAAAGCCCACAGGTCTGGCTGCTTCAGAACCCTGCCAAAATTGTACACGAAAGTTAAAAATCTCAGACATAATCCAGAGCAAGGAGCATTTTCATGAATAGACCAGGGTGATTTCTTCCTACTTAACTACTGATGGATAAAAGGAAGAATATACAATTGCTTTGTGAAAATAGTTATATTTGTCCTGATTCTTCAAAAGTATGTAAAGTAACTGCAGACTTATCCAAAATACATTTTTAAAAAAAATTTCCAAACAATAGATTTCTATTACATCTAGAAATACCATGAATCATTGCTTTTAATTTTTTGACTTTTTAACTATAAATGTAATATAGGCACATGGTAGGCTTCTCTGGTGGCTCAGACAGTAAAGAACCTGCCTGCAATGCAGGAGAACTGGGTTCAGTCCCTGGGCTGGGAAGATCCCCTGGAGAAGGAAGTGGCTACCCACTCCAGTATTTTTGCCTGGAGAGTTCCATGGACAGAGGAGCCTGATGGGTTACAGTCCATGGGCTTTCAAAGAGTTGGACACAACTGAGTGATTAACACACACACATATTTCAGTTCAGTTCAGTCGCTCAGTTGTTTCTGACTCTTTGTGACCCCATGAATCATAGCACACCAGGCCTCCCTGTCCATCACCATCTCCCGGAGTTCACTCAAACTCACATCCATCGAGTCGGTGATGCCATCCAGCCATCTCATCCTCTTTTGTCCCCTTCTCCTCCTGCCCCTCATCCCTCCCAGCATCAGAGTCTTTTCCAATGAGTCAACTCTTTGCATGAGGTGGCCAAAGTACTGGAGTTTCAGCTTTAGCATCATTCCTTCCAATGAACACCCAGGACAGATCTCCTTCAGAATGGACTGGTTGGATCTCCTTGCAGTCCAAGGGACTTGCAAGAGTCTTCTCCAACACCACAGTTCAAAAGCATCAATTCTTTGGTGCTCAGCTTTCTTCACAGTCCAACTCTAACATCCATACATGACTACTGGAAAAACCATAGCCTTGACTAGATGGACCTTTGTTGGCCAAGTTAATGTCTCTGATTTTGAATATGCTGTCTAGGTTGGTCATAACTTTCCTTCCAAGGAGTAAGCATCTTTTAATTTCATGGCTGCAATCACCATCTTCAGGGATTTTGGAGTGATTAACACACACACACAGGCACATGGCAAAAATCCAAATGGTGTTGGAGGATATAAATTGAAAAGTTATTCTCCCTTCCTCACTTATCACAAGCCACTTCATAGATAAGCACTATTGTTTCTCATGTCTTTTAAAAAAGAAAGAACAAAGAAAAAAACACACGACATTACATTGGATCTTTTTTTAATATTACTTTAGATAGTTATCTTTAGCCCTTATCAGTATCATTTTTTCAAATATTGCTTCATATTTTACGTGTACTTATTGGGGGGTGAATATTGGACACATTCTCCTCCCCCACTTCCCTCTTCCTCCCCACCACCAATCCAACCCTTATCCTTCTGTTTGGACTGTGGTGGATCTTCCTTGCTGCACACAGGCCTTCTCTAAGTAGAGGGAGTGGGCGCTAGTCATTATTGCAGTGTGAGGGCTTCTCACAGGAGGGGCTTGGCTTGTTGCGGAGCACAGGCTTTAGGCACATGGACTTCAGTAGTTGCGGTTCCTGGGCTCTAGAGTGTGGGCTCAGTAGTTGTGGTACCTGGGCTTAGTTGCTTCATGGCATGTGGGATCTTTCAGGACCAGGGTTCAAACCAGTTTCCCTTACATTGCAAAGCAGATTCTTAACCACTGGACAACCAGGAAAGCCCCAGCCCACATCTTTTTACATGCTCCGTAGCCTCTCTTTTCTGGTATCTTGGGGAAATCCTGTAGTTTTGACCCTTTACATTGTAAAAATGGTCTTTTGGCCTCTATTAACTGGTTTCAATGGTTAAGATTCTTGCCAAGTCTAAACAAAAAATTGAATCTCACATCTAATTCCTAGCTTTCTTCCTCCCTTCCAGTCTTGGGCCACACTCAGCTGGGACTTATAGAGGGGAAGTTATAGCCTTCAATTTCTCTATATTTCCTCTACCTACATTTCAGTATTTGGGGGGGAGAAGAGATTAGATGAAAGAAGAAAAATCTTTTTTTTTTTTTTTTTTCATATCTAGTCCTATAATTAAGGTTCTCACTTGACTAATATTGGCTGAATGGACCTCTCTATGAAATGAGTCCAAATGTTAGTTCTTTGTGAGTTGTATAATTGGGGTCCCTACACTAGAGCTCTCTGATGTGGGTGATATGTATTCTGGCTGAGATTATCTGTTTCCCTGTACCTTGCTGTGTTTCTGCTTCTGCCTCTGGTGGTGTCTGCCCGCTTGCTCAATGTGTCTGACTTTTTGTGAACTGATGGATTGTAGCCCTCCAGGCTCCTCTGTCCATGGGATTTTTCAGGCAAGAATACTGGAGTAGGTTGCCATTTCCTCCTCCAGGGGATCTTCCAGACCCAGGGATCAAACCTGTGTCTCCTGCATTGGCAGGCAGATTCTTTGCCACTGAGCCCCTAGGGAAGCCCCATGCCTCTGGTGGTACCTGAATAGTAATTTTCTTTTCTAGTATTTAGCCTTCTATCAGTTGGAGGTGTATAGTGAGGGGATGGTCTCTGCAGATATTTACTAGTTTTGCAGAAATGTGTTTAGCAGACATTCTTTAGAATGTCCTGACTACTATCTTCATTATTGGGTCTTTAGCAAAATTATTAGGCAATAATAAAAAATCTCATTCACACATCAAGTTTATTTTTTTTCTGGATTTATTTTATTTTATTTTTTAAATTTAATTTTATTTAACTTTACAATATTGTATTGGTTTTGCCATATATCAAAATGAATTTGCCACAGGTATACATGTGTTCCACATCCTGAACCCTCCTCCCTCCTCCCTCCCCATACCATCCCTCTGGGTCATCCCAGTGCACCAGCCTCAAGCATCCAGTATCATGCATCAAACCTGGACTGGTGACTCGTTTCATATATGATATTATACATATTTCAATGCCATTCTCCCAAATCATCCCACCCTCTCCCTCTTCCACAGAGTCCAAAAGACTGTTCTATACATCAGTGTCTCTTTTGCTGTCTCGTATACAGGGTTATTGTTACCATCTTTCTAAATTCCATATATATGCATTAGTATACTGTATTGGTGTTCTTCTTTCTGGCTTACTTCACTCTGTATAATAGGCTCCAGTTTTATCAACCTCATTAGAACTGATTCAAATGTATTCTTTTTAATGGCTGAGTAATGCTCCATTGTGTATATGTACCACAGCTTTCTTATCCATTCATCTGCTGATGGACATCTAGGTTGCTTCCATGTCCTGGCTATTATAAACAGTGCTGTGATGAACATTGGGGTACACATGTCTCTTTCAATTCTGGTTTCCTCAGTGTGTATGCCCAGCAGTGGGATTGCTGGATCATAAGGCAGTTCTATTTCCAGTTTTTTAAGGAATCTCCACACTGTTCTCCATAGTGGCTGTACTAGTTTGCATTCCCACCAACAGTGTAAGAGGGTTCCCTTTTCTCCACACCCTCTCCAGCATTTATTGCTTGTAGACTTTTGGATCGCAGCCATTCTGACTGGTGTGAAATGGTACCTCATAGTGGTTTTGATTTGCATTTCTCTGATAATGAGTGATGTTGAGCATCTTTTCATGTGTTAGCCATCTGTATGTCTTCTTTGGAGAAATGTCTATTTAGTTCTTTGGCCCATGTTTTGATTGGGTCATTTATTTTTCTGGAATTGAGCTGTAGGAGTTGCTTGTATATTTTTGAGATTAGTTATTTGTCTGTTGCTTCATTTGCTATTATTTTCTCCCATTCTGAAGGCTGTTTTTTAACCTTGCTTATAGTTTCCTTTGCTGTGTAGAAGCTTTTAAGTTTAACTAGGTCCCATTTGTTTATTTTTGCTTTTATTTCCAATTTTCTGGGAGGTGGGTCATAGAGGATCCTGCTGTGATGTATATCGGAGAGTGTTTTGCCTATGTTCTCCTCTAGGAGTTTTATAGTTTCTGGTCTTACGTTGAGATCTTAATCCATTTTGAGTTTATTTTTGTGTGTGGTGTTAGAAAGTGCTCTAGTTTCATTCTTTTACAAGTGGTTGACCAGTTTTCCCAGCACCACTTGTTAAAGAGATTGTCTTTAATCCATTGTATATTCTTGCTTCCTTTGTTGAAGATAAGGTGTCCATATGTGTGTGGATTTATCTCTGGGCTTTCTATTTGGTTCAATTGATCTATATTTCTGTCTTTGTGGCAGTACCATACTGTCTTGATGACTGTGGCTTTGTAGTAGAGCCTGAAGTCAGGCAGATTGATTCCTCCAGTTCCATTCTTCTTTCTCAAGATAGCTTTGGCTATTCAAGGTTTTTTGTATTTCCATACAAATTGTGAAATTATTTGTTCTAGCTCTGTGAAGAATACCGTTGGTAGCTTGATAGGGATTGCATTGAATCTATAAATTGCTTTGGGTAGTATACTCATTTTCACTATATTGATTCTTCCAATCCATGAACATGGTATATTTTTCCATCTATTAGTGTCCTCTTTGATTTCTTTCACCAGTGTTTTATAGTTTTCTATATATAGGTCTTTAGTTTCTTTAGGTAGATATATTCCTAAGTATTTTATTCTTTCCGTTGCAATGAAGAATGGAATTGTTTCCTTAATTTCTCTTTCTATTTTCTCATTATTAGTGTATAGGAATGCAAGGGATTTCTGTGTGTTGATTTTATATCCTGCAACTTTACTATAGTCATTGATTAGTTCTAGTAATTTTCTGGTGAAGTCTTTAGGGTTTTCTATGTAGAGGATCATGTCATCTGCAAATAGTGAGAGTTTTACTTCTTCTTTTCCAATTTGGATTCCTTTTATTTCTTTTTCTGCTCTGATTGCTGTGGCCAAAACTTCAAAACTATGTTGAATAGTAATGGTGAAAGTGGGCACCCTTGTCTTGTTCCTGACTTTAGAGGAAATGCTTTCAACTTTTCACCATTGAGGATTATGTTTGCTGTGGGTTTGTCATATATAGCTTTTATTATGTTGAGGTATGTTCCTTCTATTCCTGCTTTCTGGAGAGTTTTTATCATAAATGGATGTTGAATTTTGTCAAAGGCTTTCTCTGCATCTATTGAGATAATCATATGGTTTTTATTTTTTAATTTGTTAATGTGGTGTATTACATTGATTGATTTGTGGATATTGAAGAATCCTTGCATCCCTGGGATAAAGCCCACTTGGTCATGGTGTATGATCTTTTTAATGTGTTGTTGGATTCTGATTGCTAGAATTTTGTTAAGGATTTTTGCATCTATGTTCATCAGTGATATTGGCCTGTAGTTTTCTTTTTTTGTGGCATCTTTGTCAGTTTTTGGTATTAGGGTGATGGTGGCCTCATAGAATGAGTTTGGAAGTTTACCTTTCTCTGCAATTTTCTGGAAGAGTTTGAGCAGGATAGGTGTTAGCTCTTCTCTAAATTTTTGGTAGAATTCAGCTGTGAAGCTGTCTGGACCCGGGCTTTTGTTTGCTGGAAGATTTCTGATTACAGTTTCAATTTCCATGCTTGTGATGGGTCTGTTAAGATTTTCTATTTCTTCCTGGTCCAGTTTTGGAAAGTTGTACTTTTCTAAGAATTTGTCCATTCCTCCATGTTGTCCATTTTATTGGCATATAATTGCTGATAGTAGTCTCTTATGATCCTTTGTATTTCTGTGTTGTCTGTTGTGATCTCTCCATTTTCATTTCTAATTTTATTGATTTGATTTTTCTCCCTTTGTTTCTTGATGAGTCTGGCTAATGGTTTGTCAATTTTATTTATCCTTTCAAAGAACCAGCTTTTGGCTTTGTTGATTTTTGCTATGGTCTCTTTTGTTTCTTTTGCATTTATTTCTGCCCTAATTTTTAAGATTTCTTTCCTTCTACTAACCCTGGGGTTCTTCATTTCTTCCTTTTCTAGTTGCTTTAGGTGTAGAGTTAGGTTATTTATTTGACTTTTTTCTTGTTTCTTGAGGTGTGCCTGTATTGCTATGAACTTTCCCCTTAGGACTGCTTTTACAGTGTCCCACAGGTTTTGGGTTGTTGTGTTTTCATTTTCATTTGTTTCTATGCAAATTTTGATTTCTTTTTTGATTTCTTCTGTGATTTGTTGGTTATTCAGCAGCGTGTTGTTCAGCCTCCATATGTTGGAATTTTTAATAGTTTTTCTCCTGTAATTGAGATCTAATCTTGCTGCATTGTGGTCAGAAAAGATGCTTGGAATGATTTCAATTTTTCTGAATTTACCAAGGCTAGATTTATGGCCCAGGATGTGGTCTATCCTGGAGAAGGTTCCATGTGCGCTTGAGAAAAAGGTGAAATTCATTGTTTTGGGATGAAATGTCCTATAGATATCAATTAGGTCTAACTGATCTATTGTATCGTTTAAAGTTTGTGTTTCCTTGTTAATTTTCTGTTTAGTTGATCTATCCATAGGTGTGAGTGGGATATTAAAGTCTCCCACTATTATTGTGTTATTGTTAATTTCTCTTTTCATACTTGTTAGTATTTGTCTTACATATTGCGGTGCTCCTATGTTGGTTGCATATATATTTATAATTGTTATATCTTCTTCTTGGATTGATCCTTTGATTATTATGTAGTGACCTTCTTTGTCTCTTTTCACAGTCTTTGTTTTAAAGTCTATTTTACCTGGTATGAGTATTGCTACTCCTGCTTTCTTTTGGTCCCTATTTGCATGGAAAATCTTTTTCCAGCCCTTCACTTTCAGTCTGTATGTGTCCCCTGTTTTGAGGTGGGTCTCTTGTAGACAACATATGTAGGGGTCTTGTTTTTGTATCCATTCAGCCAGTCTTTTCTTTTGGTTGGGGCATTCAACCCATTTACGTTTAAGGTAATTATTGATAAGTATAATCCTGTTGCCATTTACTTTATTTTTTTGGGTTCGAATTTATACACCGTTTTTGTGTTTCCTGTCTAAAGAATATCCTTTAGTATTTGTTGGAGAGCTGGTTTGGTGGTGCTGAATTCTCTCAGCTTTTGCTTGTCTGTAAAGCTTTTGATTTCTCCTTCATGTTTGAATGAGATCCTTGCTGGGTACAATAATCTGGGCTGTAGGTTATTTTCTTTCATCACTTTAAGTATGTCTTGCCATTCCCTCCTGGCTTGGAGAGTTTCTATTGAAAGATCAGCTGTTATCCTTATGGGAATTCCCTTGTGTGTTATTTGTTGTTTTTCCCTTGCTGCTTTTAATATTTGTTCTTTGTGTTTGATCTTTGTTAGTTTGATTAATATGTGTCTTGGGGTGTTTTGCCTTGAGTTTATCCTGTTTGGGACTCTCTGGGTTTCTTGGACTTGGGTGATTATTTCCTTCCCCATTTTAGGGAAGTTTTCAACTATTATCTCCTCAAGTATTTTCTCATGGTCTTTCTTTTTGTCTTCTTCTTCTGGGACCCCTATGATTCGAATGTTGTAGCATTTAATATTGTCCTGGAGGTCTCTGAGATTGTCTTCATTTCTTTTAATTCGTTTTTATATTTTCCTCTCTGATTCATTTATTTCTACCATTCTATCTTCTAATTCACTAATCCTATCTTCTGCCTCTGTTATTCTACTATTTGTTGCCTCCAGAGTGTTTTTAATCTCATTTATTGCATTATTCAGTATATATTGACTCTTTTTTATTTCTTCTAAGTCCTTGTTAAACCTTTCTTCATCTTTTCAATCCTTGTCTCCAAGCTATTTATCTGTGATTCCATTTTGATTTCAAGATTTTGTATCAATTTCACTATCATTATTCGGGATTCTTTATCAGGTAGATTCCCTATCTCTTCCTCTCTTGTTTGGTTTGGTGGGCATTTATCCTGTTCCTTTACCTGCTGGATATTCCTGTCTCTTCATCTTGTTTAAATTGCTGAGTTTGGGGTGTCCTGTCCGTATTCTGAGGCAGTTTGTGGAGTTCTCTTTATTGTGGCATTTCCTCACTGTGCGTGGGTTTGTACAGGTGGCTTGTCAAGGTTTCCTGGTTAGGGAAGCTTGTGTCGGTGTTCTGGTGGGTGCAGCTGGATTTCTTCTCTCTGGAGTGCAATGAAGTGTCCAGTAATGAGTTATGAGATGTCTATGGTTTTGGGGTGACTTTGGGCAGCCTGTATACTGGAGTCAGGGTTTGGACTTAAGCCTCCTGCTTCCAGTTATCAGTCTTATTTTTACAGTAGTCTCAAAATTTCTCCTTCTATACAGCACCATTGATAAGACATCTAGGTTAAGGATGAAAAGTTTCTCCACCATGAGGGTCACCCAGAGAGGTTCACAGCGTTACATGGAGAACAGAAGAGGGAGGATGGAGTTAGAGGTGACCTGAATGAGATGAAGTGGAATCAATAGAGGAGAGAGTGGGCTAGCCATTAATCACTTCCTTATGTGCACTCCACAACTGGACCACTCAGAGATGTTCACGGAGTTATACAGAGAAGAGAAGAGGGAGGAAGAAGACAGAGGTGGCCAGGAGGATAAAAGGAGGGAATGAAAAGGAGAGAGACAGATCCAGCCAGTAGTCAGTTCCCTAAGTGTTCTCCACTGTCTGGAACACACGGAAATTCACAGAGTTGGGTAGAGTAGAGAAGGGTTAGGGAGGAGACACAGGCGACCTGGTGGAAAAAAAGGAGAGTCCAAAGAGGGAGAGAGCAGTCAAGCCAGTAATCTCTCTCCCTAGTAAAAAAATGGGTACTGAAGATTGGGTTCTTAAAGGTACAAAATTGGTAACAAATACCTAAAAGCAAAAATTAAAAATATCCTTTTGAAGACAATGGGTTGCTTTTCTGGGTGCCTGATGTCCTCTGCCAGCATTCAGAAGTTGTTTTGTGGAATTTACTCGGCATTTAAATGTTCTTTTGATGAATTTGTGGGGGAGAAAGTGTTCTCCCCGTCCTATTCCTCCGCCATCTTCCACACATCAAGTTTAATAAGTACTATGTATGGATGTGAGAGTTGGACTGTGAAGAAAGCTGAGCGCCGAGGAATTGATGCTTTTGAACTGTGGTGTTGGAGAAGACTCTTGAGAGTCCCATGGACTGCAAGGAGATCCAACCAGTCCATTCTGAAGGAGATCAGCCCTGGGATTTCTTTGGCAGGAATGATGCTAAAGCTGAAACTCCAGTACTTTGGCCACCTCATGCAAAGAGTTGACTCAGTGGAAAAGACTCTGATGCTGGGAGGGATTGAGGGCAGGAGGAGAAGGGGCGACAGAGGATGAGATGGCTGGATGGCATCACTGACTTGATGGATGTGAGTCTGAGTGAACTCCCGGAGTTGGTGATGGACAGGGAGGCCTGGCGTGCTGCGATTCATGGGGTCGCAAAGAGTCAGACATGACTGAGCTACTGAACTGAACTGATTAAGTAAAATTCACATTTATGTCAATACAAGAAAAAATTTAAACATAAAAATTCTTCTCTGTTCTTTGACCTTACCTCCCACTGCGCATTGTGTGTCCACCTTATGCATTGACCCAACCTCCTGTGTCAGCAGGAATATATCTGCTCAACCCTAAACAGCAACATTGTCCTAGCATCAAGACATTACCTTAAATGATAACATTTCTTCTTGATCTTGTAAAGGGTCACATGACCCACCATGATGGTGCTTAAATATGGATCATGTAACCTATCAATAATACATCTTTTAATGTACAGCCCTCTATCTCAAAAAACTTATACAAAGTATGTCTTGATTTCTAATGGGAGGAACAGTTCTTAGAGCTTTCTGCGATGCTCTTCCTAGTTTGTAGCTTCAAATTTGGCCTAAATACAATTTCCAACTCTTTCTTAAATTGATTTTGATTATTTTTCATTGACAGTAACATTGAGTCAGATGAATCTGAGTTCCTATCTGAGATCTACCATATACTAGCTTGCCTGGGAAAATGACTTCATTTCTCTGGGGCTTTGTTTCCTTTTTTGTAAAATGGGCAAAATGATAATTACCTTGAAAGGCTGCTATAGGGATTTTAATATAATGATTAGTACTTGGTGGGAATGCAACTCAATGAGGCTAACTGTGATTTAATTATTAAATATAAGGTGCAAATGATAAAGAACAATTGAGTATGTAACTTTGATATGTGAATCAGTTCAGTTCAGTCACTCAATCATGTCTGACTTTTTGCAACCCCATGAATCGCAGCACCCCAGGCCTCCCTATCCATCACCAACTTCCGGAGTTCACTCAAACTCACATCCATCGAGTCGGTGATGCCATCCAGCCATCCTCATCCTCTGTCGTCCCCTTCTCCTCCTGCCCCCAATCCCTCCCAGCATCAGAGTCTTTTCCAATGAGTCAACTCTTCGCATGATGTGGCCAAAGTATTGGAGTTTCAGCCTCAGCATTAGTCCTTCCAATGAACACCCAGGACTGATGTCTTTTAGGATGGACTGTTTGGATCTCCTTGCAGTCCAAGGGACTCAAAAGAGTCTTTTCCAACACCACAGTTCAAAAGCATCAATTCTTCGGCGCTCAGCCTTCTTCACAGTCCAACTCTCACATCCATACATGACCACTGGAAAAACCATAGCCTTGACTAGATGGACCTTTGTTGGAAAAGTAATATCTCTGCTTTTTAATATGTTATCTAGATTGGTCATAACTTTCCTTCCAAGGAGTAAGCGTCTTTTAATTTCATTGCTGCAATCACCATCTGCAGTGATTTTTGGAGCCCCCCAAAATAAAGTCTGACACTGTTTCCACTGTTTCCCCATCTATTTCCCATGAAGTGATGGGTGAATAGTCAGTTATAAACAGTTATCAGATTGATATGTAAAAATATATATTATTTAGAGAAAAGTAGAAAAAGCAGTGGTGTCAGATCTCAAAGGAATTCAGCTCCAGGCTAGTCTCCAAAGTTTTCCCTGCCAGTGGCTATTACAGTGGAAATTAGAGAATTTCTTCTGGGGGTTGGGGAGTAGCATATATCATAGCATGTGATTTTCTTTTTAATTGCTGTTATTATATAATGAAAACTTAAAGTTAGAATGACCTTTCTTAGACTGTGATAAAAAATAACTTCTCTCTGCATTTGTATAAGGAAAATAATGTAACTGAATTTAGGAGATAGAAGAAAACAGAGAGTTAGCAATAATTCAGACAGTGGGTAGTCATCTGTCTTTTCTCTGATTCACACAGTGTCTTATGAAGCCTGAGATGACTTTACCACCAGTTTTAATCCCAAGCATCCATCTTTCTCCTAAGAAGTATCTCTATTTCAAAAGGAAAGGAGTTGATTTTGCTACCTCTGGAAAAAGGGCAGTTGCACAAACCATAAAGAGGGTTACCTTCTGGAAGATGAAAGTGCAGTTTGAATGGACACTGTAAGCCCTCATCTGATATGTGTGGGAAAGATTGGAGAATACTCCACAAGGGGCAATTGTTAGAACAAAGGAAAGACGAAAAGAGATTATCTTCAGTAAAGCTTTTCTGATCCCACCTTAACCCACCCACCTCCTCCAGATGTACCTCTCCTGTAGCTATTCATTCCTCTCTCAGGTACTTAATTATAGTCTGTCTAGAGTATTTATTTGTCCTTTGCTAAGCCCTTAAGGCCGGATATTTGCCTTATTCATTTTCTTTTTTGTAACCTGTATGTTCCAGGTCTCACCAGCACATAACTTCAAAATAAGGTCATAGAGGTTTGTTTTCCCACAGAGCAAAGTTTTGTGTTTTATTCCACTGTGTTTGTGTACACAAAACTGAAGAACTCAGCAAGCTAAGTTATTCTAGCAAATTGCTATTAGAAAGGGAAGGAGTATCTTTAGTAATCAAACTGAAAACATATTAATAGTGGAAGTATATTCTTGAGACCTTGGAACCATTCTTGCTTTTGAAAGAAGGAACTAAATTCAGAGACAAGATTATATTACAAGGGCCAGTGGGCCTCTTCTCTTCCTTAGCTAGAATTAGTGGGAGAGCCTGGCCAATGTGTCCTGAAAAATGGGTTCAAAGTCAGATGCCTCAATGTCCCTTTCTTCATTCCTCAGTGAATTCATCCAGTAATTAGTTTTTGAGGATTCACCACGTGCAATCTCTTGTCCACTCTGATCTCATCCCTCTGTGATGTGGTATATACTTTTGCTTGGGAATCCATCACATTCACAGTGATCTTTGATTGCAGGAAGGGAGGTACAGATATTACTTTCTTTTTCCTAATACCGAATGTCCACTAATAATAAAGCACCATGGAGTAAATTCTGTGCCAGTGAACCTGGCTGTCACGTGCAACATTTATCAGTTATACAGTCCCATTAATATTTACTGAGAATAATGTTAGAGTTTGAGAAGGATAATATAAAGCTCAACAAGACAGGCTCCCTGTCCCAAGGGTCCAGCGGGAATTGGCATTAGACTCTGTGTGTGTTTGTGTATATAACTGACTATCTTCCTCATTCCATTAGGCTTTCAGTCCCTTGGAGAATAGTCTTTATTTTTTTAATTTTATTTTTTAAGTTAACCTGCAGTAAAATTGAATTTTTGGGTTTGTAAAGTTCTGTGAATTTTAATGCCTTTATAGATTTATATAACTCTTACTAAAATCATGATTCAGAAAAGTTCCATCTCCAAGTCTCATGCTCTTTGTAGTCAAACTCCCTTCCCAATCTTAGCCCCTGGCAACCTGTAATCTGTTCTCTCTAAAGCTGTTCTTTTCCCAGAATGTTATCTACCCAGAATCATATAGTATACAACTTTTAGAAACTGACTTTTTACATTTAGCATGATGTCTTTAAGATCCATCCATATTGTTATATGTAACCATACTTCATTTTTTTTAAATTTTATTTTATTTTTTAACTTTACAATATTGTATTGGTTTTGCCATATATCGAAATGAATCCGCCACAGGTATACATGTGTTCCACATCCTGAACCCTCCTCCCTCCTCCCTCCCCATACCATCCCTCTGGGTTGTCCCAGTGCACCAGCCCCAAGCATCCAGTATCGTGCATTGAACCTGGACTGGTGACTCGTTTCATATATGATATTATACATATTTCAATGCCATTCTCCCAAACCATCCCACCCACTCCCTCTCCCACAGAGTTCAAAGGACTGTTCTATACATTAGTGTCTCTTTTGCTGTCTCGTATACAGGGTTATTGTTACCATCTTTCTAAATTCCATATATATGCGTTAGTATACTGTATTGGTGTTTTTCTTTCTGGCTTACTTCACTCTGTATAATAGGCTCCAGTTTCATCAACCTTATTAGAACTGATTCAAATGTAATCTTTTTAATGGCTTAGTAATACTCCATTGTGTATATTTTTTTCTTGCTGAGTAGTATTGCATTGTATGGGCACAATTGCACTCATCTCACATGCTAGTAAAGTAATGCTCAAAATTCTCCAAGCCAGGCTTCGGCAATACATGAACCGTTGAACTTCCTGATGTTCAAGCTGGTTTTAGAAAAGGCAGAGGCACCAGAGATCAAATTGCCAACATTGGCTGGATCATCAAAAAAGCAAGAGAGTTCCAGGAAACCATCTATTTCTGCTTTATTGACTATGCCAAAGCCTTTGACTGTGTGGATCACAATAAACTGGAAAATTCTGAAAGAGATGGGAATACCAGACCACCTGACCTGCCTCTTGAGAAACCTATATGTGGGTCAGGAAGCAACAGTTACAACTGGACATGGAACAACAGACTGGTTCCAAATAGGACAGGGAGTACATCAAGGCTGTATATTGTCATCCTGCTTATTTAACTTCTATGCAGAGTACATCATGAGAAAACGCTGGGCTGGAAGAAACACAAGCTGGAATCAAGATTGCCGAGAGAAATATCAATAACCTCAGACATGCAGATGACACAACCCTTATGGCAGACAGTGAAGAGGAACTAAAAAACCTCTTGATGAAAGTGAAAGAGGAGAGTGAAAAGGTTGGCTTGAAGCTCAACATTCAGAAAATGAAGACCATGGCATCTGGTCCTATCACTTCATGGGAAATAGATGGGGAAACAGTGGAAACAGTGTCAAACTTTATTTTTTGGGGCTCCAAAATCACTGCAGATGGTGACTGCAGCCATGAAATTAAAAGATGCTTACTCCTTGGAAGGAAAGTTATAACCAACCTAGATAGCATATTGAAAAGCAGAGACATTACTTTGCCAACAAAGGTGTGTCTAGTCAAGGCTATGGTTTTTCCAGTGGTCATGTATGGATGTGAGAGTTGGACTGTGAAGAAAGCTGAGTGTTGAAGAAATGATGCTTTTGAATTGTTGTGTTGGAGAAGACTCTTGTGAGTCCCTTGTACTGCAAGGAGATCCAACCAGTCCATTCTGAAGGAGATCAGCCCTGGGTGTTCTTTGGAAGGAATGATGCTAAAGCTGAAACTCCAGTACTTTGGCCACCTCATTCGAAGAGTTGACTCATTGGAAGAGACTCTGATGCTGGGAGGGACTGGGGGCAGGAGGAGAAGGGGACAAGAGAGGATGAGATGGCTGGATGGCATCACCGACTCAATGGACATAAGTTTGAGTGAACTCCGGGAGTTGGTGATGGACAGGGAGGCCTGGCGTGCTGCAATTCATGGGGTCACAAACAGTCAGACATGACTGAGCGACTCTACTGAACTGAACTGATCGGCATAATTCTGTGGTGTATTTATCCATTCATGTGTTGAAAGACACTTCTTAATTTTTATTTTTTGGGTGACAGTGAATGGAGTTATAAATACTCAGATACACCGATTTTAGTGTCAACATTAGGTTTTTATTTCCCTAGGATAAATACCTAGGAGTTAACTGCTAAGTCACATGTACATGTGTGTTTATAGCAAACTACCAAACTGTTGTCCAGCTTGTAATATTCTGCAATTTTTCAGGCAATGTATGAGGGTTCCAATTGCTTTGTGTTCTTGTCAGCACCTGATAATGTTATTAATTTTCATTTTACCCATTCTAATTAGTATAGAGTGGTATCTGATCATGATTTTATTTTGATTTCCCAGATAGCTAATGGTTAGTAACATTAAACATTTTTATGGGTGTATTTGCCTTCTGTATATGATCTTTTGTGAAGTTTTTGTCTTTTTACTTTTTAAACTAAAAAGCAGTTATTTTTGGCTGCGTCAGGTTTCAGTTGTGGCGCATGGGATCTTTCTTTAGTGTGTGCGCTTCTTTCTGTTGTGGCGTGGGCTCTAAAGTTTGCAGGCTCTGTAGTTTCAGTGCACGGGCTTAGTTGCCCTGAAACCTCTAGCATCTTATTTCCCCTACCAGGTATTGAACCAGTGTCTTCTTCATCGAAAAGCAGATTTTTAACCACTAGACTACCAGGGAAGTTCCTTTCATCTGTTTTTAAACTGGGTTGTTTGTTTTCTTATCATTGAGCTTTGAGAGTTTTTTGTTTTAAAATATATATGTCAAGTTACAGAGACTCTGTTACATACGTAATTTGCAAAAAACTTCCACTAGTTTGTATCTTGTCTTTTTATTTTCTTTACTGTCATTTTTAAGTACAAAAACAACAAAAAACTCTTCAATTTGAAGTCTAATATGTCCATTTTTTTCTTCTCTGGCTTGTACTTTTTGGTGTCATATCTGTAATCTTTTTTTCCTAACTCAGATCATGAAGATTTTCCTCATATTTTCTTCTAAAAGTTTTATAGTTGCATGTTTTATATTTACATTTATGATAACTTTGACTCAATTTTTGTACAAGGGGTAATATTTAGGTCAAAATTCACTTTATTTCTTACATATAGATTATCAACCAATTGTTTGAAAAGACTGTCCTTTCTCTGCTGAATTTGCTTTGCACCTATTAAAAGTCAATTGGACATTTTTCTGGGAGTTTACTTCTGGACTCTATTCCATTGATCTATATGTCTGTCCTTTCACCAATATCACATTGTCTTAATTACTACAGATTTATGGTATACTCTCAATAATAGATAGTGTGACTCCTCAAACTTCATTCTTCTTTTCTAAAATTATTGTAGCTATTCTAGTTCCTTTTCCTTTGCATGTAAAATTTTAAATCCTCTTGGTTAATTCTGCAAAATTTCTGCTGTTGATTTTATTGAAATTATATTAAATTTATAGATCAATATGGGGAGAGAAAATTGAGATCTTTACCATGCTGAGCCTTCTAGTCCTTGAAAAAAATGTGTTTCTCTACTTAGGCTTTTGAATTTTTCATCAATGTTTTTATAGTTTTTAGCACATACATCCTGTCTATGTTTTGTTAGATTTATTCCAAAGTTGGACTGTGAAGAAAGCTGAGCGCCAAAGAATTGATGCTTTTGAACTGTGGTGTTGGAGAAGACTCTTGAGAGTCCCTTGGACTGCAAGGAGATCCAACCAGTCCATTCTGAAGGAGATCAGCCCCGGGATTTCTTTGGAAGGAATGATGCTAAAGCTGAAACTCCAGTACTTTGGCCACCTCATGCAAAGAGTTGACTCATTGGAAAAGACTCTGATCCTGGGAGGGATTGGGGGCAGGAGGAGAAGGGGACGACAGAGGATGAGATGGCTGGATGGCATCACTGACTCAATGGACGTGAGTCTGAGTGAACTCCGGGAGTTGGTGATGGACAGGGAGGCCTGGCGTGCTTCGATTCATGGGGTTGCAAAGAGTCGGACATGACTGAACAACTGAACTGAACTAAACTGATGACATTTTTGGAACTGTTAGTGGGATTAGATTTTTTTTTTATCTCTTTCCAGTTATTCATTGCTTATAGATTTTTAAGTTATCTTACATTTAATGGCTTTCAATGATGAAAATTTATTATCTTGCAATTCTATAGGTCAGAAGCACAACACAGGTGTCATGGGACTAAAATTAAGGTAATAGGAGGACTGTGTTTCTTTCGCAAGGCTCTACAGAATGATCTTTACCTTTTTCAGACTCTGGAGGTCAACCACTGTCCTTGGTTTGGCCCCCTTCCTCCATCTTCAAAGCCAGCAGTGGCAGTCATCTTCTCTCCTTGCATAGTTCCTTTCATCTCTTTTTGACCCTAGCTAGAAAATCCCAATGACAGAAGAGCCTGGAAGGCTGAAGTCCACGGGGTCACTGAGGGTCGGACATGACTGAGCGACTTCACTTTCAGTTTTCACTTTCATGCATTGGAGAAGGAAATGGCAACCCACTCCAGTGCTCTTCCCTGGAGAATCCCGGGGACAGGGGAGCCTGGTGGGCTGCCGTCTATGGGGTCACACAGAGTCGGACACGACTGAAGTGACTTAGCAGCAGCAGAAAGTGCTCTCCAACTTTAAGTGCTCATGTGATTATACGGGGGCCACCTGGATAATCCAAGATATCTCCCCATCTCAAAATCTGTAACCTTAATCACATCTGCAGTCTTTTATTTTTTTTTCTATATAAAGTAATATATTCACATGTTCCAAAAGATAATGCTGTTGACATCTTTTGAAACCACTATTCTGCTTAGCACAGCTAATATATAGAAATTTGGCTGATACTTTGTGTCGAAATTGTAGTCTTTGACTTTCGTAAACTATCACATTTATTATTTGTAGTTCTTTTGCTCTTCTCCCTCCCACACATCTTTATTCCTTTTCTTCATTTCCTCCCACTCTCCCTCCTTTATTTTTTATTTTAGTTTCTTTTCTTTCTTGTTTTATATACACGTATATCATCTGTGAATGGGAAGAGCTTTATTTCTTTTTTTTCAATCTGGATGATTCCTTCTGCTGTTCCACATCTTTTAACCTTCATCAAGAGGCTCTTTAATTCTTCTTTGCTTTCTGTCATAAGGGTGGTGTCATCTGAGGTTATTGATATTTCTCCCGGCAATCTTGATTCCAGCTTGTGCTTCATGCAGCCTGGCATTTTGCATGATGTACTCTGCATATAAGTTAAATAAGCAGGGTGACTATATACAGCCTTGATGTACTCCTTTCCCAATTTGGAACCATTCTGTTGTTCCATGTCCAGTTCTAACTGTTGCTTCTTGACCTGCATACAGGTTTCTCTGGATGCAGGTAAGTCGGTTTGGTATTCCCATCTCTAAAGAAATTTCCA
Source organism: Bos indicus (assembly GCF_029378745.1). NCBI lineage: Eukaryota > Metazoa > Chordata > Mammalia > Artiodactyla > Bovidae > Bos > Bos indicus. Next base: position 74,156,371 of record NC_091769.1, read on the forward strand.
GTTTGTTGTGATCTACACAAAGGCTTTAGCATAGTCAATTAAGCAGAAGTAGATGCTTTCTTGGGGTTCTCTAGCTTTTTCCTATGACCCAGTGGATGTTGGCAATTTGACCACTTGTTCCTCTGCCTTTTCTAAATCTAGTTTGTACATCTGGAAATTCTTGGTCACATATGGTTGAAGCCTAGCTTAAAGAATTTTGAGCATCACTTTGCTAGAATGTGAAATGATTGCAATTGTATAGTAGTGTGACATTCTTTGGCATTGCCTTTCTTTGACATTGGAAGGAAAACTGACTTTTTCCAGTCCTGTAGCCACTACTGACTTTTCCAAATTTGCTAGCATATTGACTGCAGCATTTTAACAGCATCACCTTTTAGGATTTGAAATAGCTCAGCTAGAATTCTTTTACCTCCACTAGTGTGTTCGTAGTGATGCTTCCTAAGGCCCACTTGACTTCACACTCCAGGATGTCTGGTTCTAGGTGACTGATCACACGATTGTGGTTATCTGAGTCATTAGGATCTTTTTTATAAGTGTTATATATATATATATATATATATATATATATATATATATATATATATATAAGTTATAAATCGGAGAAGGCAATGGCACCCCACTCCAGTACTTTTGCCTGGAAAATCCCATGGACGGAGGAGCCTGGTAGGCTGCAGTCCATGGGGTTGCTAAGAGTCGGACACAACTGAGTGACTTCACTTTGACTTTTCACTTTCATGCATTGGAGAAGGAAATGGCAACCCACTCCAGTGTTCTTGCCTGGAGAATCCCAGGGACGGGAAGCCTGGTGGGCTGCTGTCTATGCGGTCGCACAGAGTCGGACACAACTGAAGTGAATTAGCAGCAGCAGCATAAGTTATATAAATATGTGTATTTTTGCCACTTCTTATTATTATCTTCTGCTTCTGTTAGGTCTATACCATTTCTGTCCTTTATTGTGCCTATCTGTGCATGAGATGTTCCCTTGGTATATCTAATTTTCTTTAAGAGTTCTCTCGTCTTTCCCATCCTATTGTTTTCCTCTTTTTCTTTGCATTGTTTACTTAAAAAGACTTTCTTATCTCTCCTTTTTATTCTCTGGAACTCTGCATGCAGTTGGGTATATCTTTCCTTTTCTCCTTTGTCTCCTTTTGCTTCTCTTCTTTTCTTGGCTATTTGTAAGCTGCTTTAAATTCAGGCAGGGGGATCCCCAGGGGAAAATTAGTAAACTCACTATCAGTTCATTAGTACTTCAGATTTTGGTGTTCTGTTCCAATCTACCTGCTACTTTTTTAAATTTTTTTATTTTAAAGACTTTATTTTTTCAGAGCAGGTTAGGTTAACCACAAAATGGAGAGGAAAGGACAGAAATTTCCTGTGTATCCTCAGCCTCTACAAATGCATATCTTCCTACATTATCAACATTACTTACCACAGTGGTATATTGTTACAATTGATAAGCCTATATTGGCACATCATAATTGGGAATCATAATTCCCAAAGTCCATAGTTTCCCTGAGTGTTCACTCCTAATGTGTACATTTTGAAGATTTCAACAAATTTATATGACATGTATCCATTGCTGTGGTATCATCCAAAGTATTTTCACTGTCCTAAATATACACGTGTTCAACCTGTTCATCCTTTCCCACACTGCAACCCCTGAAAGTAACTAGTATTTTGTATTTTTTACTATCTTCATTGATTTGCCTTTTCAATAATGTCATTTGACCCTTGAACAACACAAGTTTGAAATACATGGGGCCAGTTATATGTGGAGTTTTCTCAACAGTAACTACCATAGTAGTTCATGATCTGAACTACTCTTGATTGAATCTGTGGATATGAAGAAGGAAATGTGGACACAGTAGTCTGACTACAAGCAGATTTTTGACAATTTGGAGGGCTGATGTCCCCAACCCCCATGTTGTTCATGGATCAATTGTAGTTAGTATCATACAGTGTATAGGCTTTTTAGATTGACTTCTTTCACTTAGTTATATGCATTTTAGATTCTTCCATGTCTTTTCATGGCTTAATAGCTAATTTCATTTTAGTGTTGAGTAATATTTCAGCACCTTGGAGGAGGGCATGGCAACCCACTCCAGTATTCTTGCCTGGAAAATCCCCATGGACAGAGCCTGGTGGGCTAAAGTCCATGTGGTTGCAAAGAGTTGGACATGACTGTGCGACTAAGCACAGGACACATCACCCAATACTCCAGCACAGATGCACCACAGATTATTTTTCTGTTCACTTATGGAAAGATAGGTGATCAAAAGTAGGTGGATGACATTTTGGTGGCTTCCAAGTTTTGACAATTATGAGTAAAGCTGCTGTAAACATTCTTGTGCAAGTTTTTGTGTGGACACAAATTTCAGCTCTATTGGGTAAGTTCTAAGTCTAGTGATTGCTGGATTGTATCATAAGAGTATGTTTAGTTTTGTAAGATGTCAAACATCTTCTAAAGTAGCAGTATCATTTTGTAGTACCACCATCAATGTGTGACAGTTGCTGTTTATCCACATTCTTACAGAATTTGGTGGTGTTAGTCTATGGATTTTGGCCATTCGGATAGATGTAAAGTGGTATCTCATTGTTTTAATTTGCATTTCCCTGATGACATATGAGGTGCTTCCTGTTGGCTCACACAGTAAAGAATCTGCCTGCAATACAGGAGACCTGAGTTCGATCCCTGGGTTGGGAAGATCCCCTGGAGAAGGGCATGGCAACCCACTCCAATATTCTTGCCTGGAGAATTCCATGGACAGAGGAGCCTGGTGAACTAGAGTCCATGGGGTTGCAAAACATCAGAGAGGACTGAATGATGAATGTGATGACATATGATGTAGCACACCTTTCCATGTGCTTGATTAGCTTCTCTGATGAGGCATCTGTTAAGATATTTGGCCCATTAAAAAAATTGGATTGTTTTTTCTTATTGCTGAATTTTTAGTGTTCTTAGTATATTTTGGATAACCATCCTTTATCAGGTGAATCTTTTGCAAACATTTTTTTTCCCCACTCTATGGCTTGTGTTTTCATTCTCTTTTTTCTCATTTTCATTTATAGGACAAAACTTATAACTTGAATGAAATAAGATTATCACTTTGCTTTATGAATTGTGTCTTTGGTATTATGTCTAAAATCCATTGCTGTATCCAAAGTCATCTAGATTTTCTCCTATATTATCTTCCAGGGATTTTATAGCTTTGTATTTTATGGAGTTTATGATCCATTTTTGAGTTAATTTTGTGAGAAGTATAAGGCCTGTGTATAGTTTCATTGTCTTGGAATGTGGATATCCTGTTGTTTTAGCACCATTTGTTGAAAGGACTATCTTTTCTTCATTGCTTTGCTTTTGTGTCTTTGTCAAAAATCAGCTGTCTATGTTTAGGGGGATTTATTTCTGAGCTCTCTATTCTGTTTCACTGATCTATTCTTTTGCCAATACCAAACTGTCTTTATTACTGTATATTTGTAGAAAGTTTTGAAGTCAGGTAGCATCAGCCCTCCAACTTTGTTCTCCTTCAGTATTGTGTTGGTTATCTGGTCTTTCATCTTTCCATATAAACTTTAAAATCAGTTTGTTATATCCACAAAATAACTTTTAGGATTTTTTTTTGGTGTGCTTTTCAATGTTGTATACTTTCTAGGATTTTGATTAAGATATTCACTTTCCAGACTCCTTAAATAGTTCTTTATACATGTTGTGGAGATTTATAGTGCTATTCACTGGAAGAGATAGAGTAAACATACTCCATCACACCCAGAATCACCCTTCCAGAACTATATTTCAGTCATACAAAAAAGGGTGTGAATAATATAGAAAAAAATGTTTACCCACATATTATATAAAGAAAGAACATTATGAATATTGACATCCATCACACTTAATTGCTAAACTTTAATGTTTGTGATGTTCTGCTGTTTACAGTGAGCCATTACTCAAAAGCATTTCCCTATTCTTTAAAAAAAAAAACCCTTATTGAAGACTTTAAAAAAGGTAAGTGGTGGGTTCTGCAGCTAATGTCTTCATCCCCAGGTGAATTTTAGGAGTGAGGCAGAAATGAAACATGCTATTATTAACTCTTACTCATAGAAACTTCTATCTCACTTTTCATAATATTTGGTTAACTCAGTTTTGGCTCTCCCTGGAAGTAAGCGTGGACTTTGGCTTACAGTTAAATGAACATTGCAATAAGCATGGTCTCTAAAAGTCTCTTTCTCTGAGAGTGTTCTAGTGGGAATCTGTATACCGAGCAGTACTTCTCCCATAATACCTTGTGATTTGGAATGACTGTGATGCTTGGTGGGGTAAGTTTATGCACAGAGGGAAAAACAATCTGTTACTGCAAAAATACTTCCAGTTTCTGTTATCCAGTCCCTGGGGACTAGGATTTTATAATATTAATTTTAAGGGTTTGACAGGTTAGTTTCAAGATAAGCTTCCTATGAAAAATCTTCCATTATTCATTTTAGCATCCTTATCCCAGAAAATAGAAAGTTACACTGGCCCTCAGGAGCAAACCCAGGGTTTACACTGACGTACCATTCTTAGATCGTATTCATGTTGGCCTGGTATCCATCCTTGAAGACTTCATGACCTCTGGAAAGCTTTTTTCTCCACTAAATAAACTCCTCAAGGGTGTTCATCATTAGTCATCCAAAACAACTTGCTTAAGCAGCTACAGTGTCCACATACTTCATGTCCAGTGTCTTAGGTGAATATCGGAAATGAATAGTTTAGGCAAAATATCTCACACTGGCTGAGAAATACCTCATGAACACCTCATGAAGAACTAGACAAACTTAGTTAAGTAAGTATAAGCTCTGTAAATATTTGTTGGAAAAATAAAAACAATAAGAAGAAATTATTTCACATGGATGAAATAGAGCAAGTCACACGGTGTACTGCAAGTCACAATGGTGTTCCTCAGGTTTTGGATTTTATCAGAAGGTTTTACTTTATTTTCTACTGAGAACTCTCTAGAGATAAGCGTAATCTTGGTAAATGAAATGTTTTGTAATTCTCCTTGGGACATTTCCTTTACAGTGTATTTTCAATGCACTATTTGAACTAATCAGTATCAATAAATTAGGTGAATAAAAATGACAATCTTTGAACTATGTTCACATAAATGAACTGTGGTGAAATTTATAGGGGTCAATGGAATAATTTCTTCAACATTAGATCATTTATTTATTAAGAGATTGCCATAGTGACTTCAAACGTTTTCTAAAAACTTCTAGGTATTAAAGTACTGAAATTCTCTACAACTTTTTTGGACAATCTCTAATTTTAGCAAAGAAGTTAAATATACACACATGATTTACACAAATAGACTTGGGGTAAATAAGGAACATATTAAAATTCAGTTTACTCTCTAATCTTCTCTTTATACTTGAAGTTCAACGTAAAAAATGTGTGATGGTTAAAAATTTGTGCCTTGGCATCTTCCAGTAAAGTGTAAAGGATTGTAACAATTTTTTAAAAATGAGTTAAAAAAGGGATACATCTTTTCTCATTTGGTCAATAATCCCAACCTCTGGAGAAGTCAGTTGATTTAAAATCTGAATTTAGTTTCCACTCAGTATGTGAGATTTATGCGTGAGCTCTGCTGTCAGCAAAATGTGTGTCCTCTCCCCTGCTGACGTTACAGGCTGCGTCTGCTTTTGGAGATACCATGAGAGCAACAATACAAAAACACAATTTTATCAGGCCTTTAAAACTGTGTGATGGAGACAACTATGTAGTTTGCAGATAATGATACTTACCCTGAGTTGTATGAGGGTCTTTTAGCACTTTTCCTTTCTGGGGCTTAATGTTCTGTAGGGAATCTAATAGGAAAAGTAGGATTAAAAGGGAGAAGGAGTGCTGAGGAGGAGAAAAATAGCTTGAGATTTAGTATCTTTTCTGGTGAGCCCAAGAATAGAAAGGAACTAACTTTTCATTTGGTAAATACCACTTACCATCTCTTCAACAAAATTATGCTGCTACCCATTTAGTTTTCCTACAAAAGGACTGAAAAAGCAGGTTGGATCAATGAAAAGAGCATAAATTTGGAGGCAGCCAAAATATACTTGAATTCCAGCCTGGCTGCTAACCACTAGTGTGACTTTTGGGTAAGTTTTTAGACATTTTGAGAGTCAGTTTCCTTGCATGTAAAATAAGGATGAAATCATCTTACTTACCCCTCAGTCCTCAGTTCAGTCTCTCAGTCATGTCTGACTCTTTGCGACCCCATGAATTGCAGCATGCCAGGCCTCCCTGTCCATCACCAACTCAAACTCATGTCCATTGAGTCGGTGATGCCATCCAGCCATCTCATCCTCTCTTGTCCCCTTCTCCTCCTGCCCCCAATCCCTCCCGGCATCAGAGTCTTTTCCAATGAGTCAACTCTTCACATGAGGTGGCCAAAGTATTGGAGTTTCAGCTTTAGCATCAGTCCTTCCAATGAACAGCCAGGGCTGATCTCCTTTAGGATGGACTGGTTGGATCTCCTTGCAGTCCAAGGGGCTCTCAAGAGTCTTCTCCAACACCACAGTTCAAAAGCACCAATTCTTCGGCACTCAGCTTTCTTCACAGTCCAACTCTCACATCCATACATGACCACTGGAAGTTAAATCATAGCCTTGACTAGATGGACAAAGTAATATCTCTGCTTTTGAACATGCATCTAGTTTGGTCATAACTTTCCTTCCAAGAAGCAAGGGTTTTTTAACTTCATGGCTGCAGTCACCATCTGCAATAATTTTGGAGCCCCAAAAAACAAAGTCTGACACTCTTTCCACTGTTTCCCCATCTATTTCTCATGAAGTGATGGCCTAACTTTGCTCAAAGTCTATCTGGGATGTTGGTATTGCCATCTACTTCCTAGGCTAAGATTCCTCTACTCTTCCTTTTCCTACATCCAGTTAGCTACCAGGAACTCCTGCTTCAAACCACTCATGTCTTCATTCCTCTTCTAATCATCTGGTGCTTGGACTCTGCAATAGGCTCCTCCTGGTCATGCAGCCTTGGGCAGCTCAGCTGCCGCCTCCTCCACTCTGATCTCTCCCGTGAGTTGCACTTCCTCTGGCTGTGATTGAAACTTACACGAACATCTCTTAGTGTCCACTCCGTTCTCTTCATCAAGGTCTGTGTCATAGTCACCTTTGTAACTTGGTTCCTAGCTCAGTGCCTGGCACACAGTTGAAGTCCAGTAAATATTTGTTGAATAAATGAATGAATAAATGACATCCTTTTGTGTGGTTGTTTAAAAAGAAATCTATAGTAAAATAAATTTTAAAAAGTGTTATTTATTTTTAATATAATTACTATTTTATTATCTAAAAACATTTGTGTTTAGCATGTTTTCATGTAGTTTGAGGGTAATTATTAAAATAATTAAAAATTATTAATACAGATATAACTGCCACTGATTAGTTAAACAACCTTCTAAACTGAGATTCTAAAGTTAGTTAATTGTTTTCCGCACCATGGAAAGTGCCAAATAATCTGTGGGGGTGTCATCCTTCCTTTATTGAAGTAAATACAGGAAAAATTGTCCTCCAGAAGTGTTCTAACCTTGGAACTTAGCAACTTTTTCTTTTCTTTCCTTTTATATTCCTTATGGTAGAGAAAATTCTTGTTGTTCACAATATATTTATGGGCCTACTTTGGAAGCAATCTTAGGTGTATTCTCCTGGGATCCTCAGGCTGCATGAAATTTTACTCAGAACAAATCCAGTGCTTCACTAAAATTAAGGACAACTATATAAGTCAAGGAGAAATGGACTTATAGTGGTTGTGTGGCCAATTCCTGACATGATGGTAGTGGTGGTGAGAAATCTTTGGTAATGGGCAGCAGCAAGTCTTTTGCAGAACATATACCAGGATAGAAGGGACATTGAATGAAGGAAGGACCTAGAGCTGCAAAAGTGTGTCAATGAAAGCTCTGAACTCATGAAAGTGCAGACAGAGGAAAGAGGAATTCATGTAAACTGGTGTAAAAAGTCTTGATCAGTCTTGGTCTAAGGAATAGTCCTTTTCAACTGAGATCAGATTGGAGTGGCAGAAGCGGAAGGGAGAGATAATGAAAAGTAAAACCACAGTGAGGAACAAAAGAATATTCAGATGGGGTCTGGGTAGAGACAGTTCTCAGAATCATAGCTGATCAGGGGTTTTACCAGTTACCTGGTAAGGAAGAGCCCAAGCTAATTTCACAACTACCCCTATATTATGTATGAGTGAATGTGTAAGAATAAATAAGTTCACAGCTTAGAAAAATGCATGTGGTACATTTTACAGGAAAGAATCACCCATTTGCTGGAAAGTTTTGGTTGCTATAAAGCCTGGAGTATGGATACCCTCTCCAGGATCACTAACTTTTTCTTTTAAATTAATTATTTTAATTGGAGGCTAATTACTTTACACTGTTGTGGTTTTCGCCATCCATTGACATGAATCAGCCATGGGTGTACTTGTGTCCCCCTGTCCTGAACCTTCCTCCAACCTCCCTCCCCATCCCATTCCTCTGGGTTGTCCCAGTGCACCGGCTTTGAGTGCCCTGCTTCATGCATCCAACTTGCACTGGTCATCTATTTCACATATGGTAATACACACAGGATCAGTAACTTTAATGGATCAACTGATATGTGCTCTGATGCTCAGAGAAGGACTGAGAGAAACCACTGTCCCTTCCAGTCCACTGTTTGCATAAGCTATAATCCTCTCCTGAAGTACAGACCATATTATCCCCAACAGAGAATTAGACCCCTCCTTCCCCTTTGGCTATGTACTTTGTCCATGTACACTGACAGGAGGGGTGTGATGTTGATGTGAATTTAGAGATTTCAATAATCTGAAATGTGGACTTCTAAACTCAGTTGTTTCTCTTCCCCCAAAATTGCTAAGCATTTGACATTCCCATGTATACGTTCCCTTTATCCAAGTTAGTAGAAATATGAACAGCTCAGAAAAAGAGTGTTTTTGTAACTCTGATTTGACCAGAAACACCTTTTTAAAAGTTGTTAGTGCACATTGGAAATCCTTGTAAAGCTGACTCTTCTGCTTTCCCTCTTGTAGTGCCTGCTGTGTAGAATGGAAGGCTCCTTTGTTGAAGGAGAACCTTGCAGACTTGCACTCTGACCACAAAGTCTTTCCGGTATTAAAACAAAGATGAAGGCAGAGTACGAGATTGGGGTGAAACCAGTAACTCCAGGATATTTTGTGGAAAAGTTTCCTTTGAAAACAAATTTCCTCACTCAATCTTATTTTCCTGTCATTTGTCTCTTCTAAAAGAAGAGAACAACAAAGTAATTTCTTTAACACAAAGTCCCTGATGCTGGTTCTCCACTATCTTATTGGAATGAGTCCTGGCCTTCAGTGATATTGAGAAAGCCAAGGGATGATTTTAAGCAAAAGGCCCATTTTAAAAGTATTATTTTCAGAGCCCATAACTTTTAATTAATGTGGAGGATAAAAACTGTACACTTAGTTTATTGTCTATTCGATGTGCTTAAAAATGCTCTGATGAACATCTTTAAGTAAAAAGTTCATTCTTTCTTTAGGATAGTTTTTTTTAAGACAGTCTCAGAATTAGAATTACTGAATAAAATTGTATGAAAATTTTAATACTGTTGAGTGATTCTGGCAAAGCATCTTCCAAAATGATAGAATCCACTGTACCAGCACTTTGACCAGCAGTGGATAAACTTGCCTGGTTTACCATACTACCTCCAACATGAAGCATTCTCACTGTTCAAGAAGAAAAGCATTTGTACATTCATTGAAGAGCCAGAATATTTTTATTGGGATTATGAGTGTTTTATTCTTTTGACTTTAGCCTTTATTTTAAAAAAAAGTTTATATTTAAGATACATATTTTTCCAATAATAAAAAGGAAAACATATTTTAAAAAGAATCTAACCTCCAAACTTAAGAGCAGAATTAAGAAGGTTAAACATATGCAACTAAATAAAACTGATAGCCATGAGACAGTTACATTACTGAAGAAGAAATAGGGGATGGATACTTTGATTAAAAGTTTTTTTTAAAGTACTTCTATCAACTAAAATAAGAAAAAAGAAATCAGCTCACAACCATTCAATACAGTGCCAGAAAAATAAACTATATATAAAAAAATCTTTTTTCTATAATGATAATTATTTAACATTGTAATGTAAATGTTCTTTCAATAAATGGAATCCTCTGGCTCATTTATTTCCTCATCTCTAGGCCAGATTGTACTCATATTATTCCAGGTAGATATAAAATTCCTTTTTTAGAAGATTTCCACCAGGAAAGGAATTAGTCTCCCAGGATGACCCACTCCTATGCTTTATCAGTGACCTGAAGTTTTTCCAGCAAGAATGTATATCCAAATTAAATTTTCTGGGCTTAATGAAGATAAGAGGCAGCTGTATAATAAGGGTCCTTCATGCCTTTGACTAGCACTGCTAGTTCATCTTTTTTTTCCACCTTCTGAAGATTAAATCACTGCAGCTCTTTTCTCATTTTTCCTCTAACGATCTGTATGTCTCTTTCAGTGCCATCATATTTGCCTTTGGATTCTTGAAATGCTTTCACTGAATCTGAAGCATTCCTGTCTGTTACATAGTCTTCATTGGTACTCCCAGTATTATTTAATACACAAATGTATTATTCTCTCATACAAATGCACTGTATAAGTGTTAGAAAAATAATAGTGTCAATGATAAGAATTTATAATTTTAACATCAATTCTACAAATACTTTCTAGTATTGTTCCCATTTTATTGATGAGAAAGTCAAGGCTTAGAGTGATAAAGAGTTAGCCAAAGTTGCATGATCAAGGGGATAACCAGAACAGAAACATAGGTGAGTCTCACTTCAGAACTCAAGTTTTTAACCAACTAAGGACTATTTCCATGACATTAAATCAGCGAGTATGTTTGAGACAAGGTGTTCTTACATATACTAGCATTCTTTCCACTTACATCTGCTGGATGAGTCTTTTCATTAGTGTTTGCTTACAGATGTGCCTGATGTTTTTGAAATTCATTTCAAACAGTGAGAGAGGCAGGGAGCAGAGAACTAAGGAGCACATGTGTTGGAACCAGCTTGCCATTTATAACTTTGTGACCCTGGGCAAATTATTAAATACCTGTGCTCAGTCCTCATTAATAACATAATGCTGAGACTAGTCTTTTCCTTACAGGGTTGTGTTGAGAAGTGAGTTGATAGATGCAAAGTGCTTAGAAAAACGCCTGACACAGAGAACTATACAAGTGCTGCTGTTATTATTAAGATGAAGCTTCCTCTGAAAGCTACATTTGGAAGAAGAAATCAGGAGAGGCACCAGCCGAGTCTTCCTATCCCAACTCCTGTTCAGTTTCTAGTATGAAGATGATCGTGCAAAGTGGTTTGTAGCTGAAATAGCGATACAGTGCCTTGAAGCTAAGTGCCATACTGCTAACCTCTTAAGAGAATTGGGAAGTTTAAAACATTACAGATTGAAATGCTTTCCTGCTTTTGGTGGTGGGGTGAGGGAAGCAGTGAAGCAAACCATGAAGTGTAGTGGACAACACTGATAAACTTGAAACTCCTTTTTGCTTTGGAAAAGTCACATGTAAAGTGGTATTGTTGTTGTTCAGTCACCCAGTCATGTCTGACTGTGACCTCAGGGACTTGAGCAAGCCAGGCCTCCTGTCCCTCACCATCCCCTGAAGTTTGCCCAAGTTCATGTCCATTGCATCAGTGATCAGCCATCAGCCATCTCATCCTTTGACACCCTCTTCTCCTTCTGCCCTCAATCTTACCCAGCATCAGGGACTTTTCCAATGAGTCAGCTGTTTGCATCAGGTGACCAAAATACTGGAGTTTCAGCTTCTGCATCAGTCCTTCTTATGAGTATTTAGGGTTGATTTCCTTTAAGATTGACTGGTTTGACCTCCTCGCTGTCCAAGGATTGTCTCAGGAGTCTTCTCTAGCACCACAGTTCGAAGGTAACAATTCTTGGTGCTCTGACTTCTTTATAGTACAGCTCTCACAATTGTACGTGACCACTGGGAAGACCATAGTCTTGACCTTTGTCAGCAGAGTGATGTCTCTGCTTTTCAACACACTGCCTGGGTTTGTCATAGCTTTCCTGCCAAGAAGCAATTGCCATCTGATTTCATGGCTGCAGTCACCATCCATAGTGATTTTAGAGCCCAAGAAGAGGAAATCTGTCACTGCTTCCACTTTTCCCCTAATATTTGCCATGAAGTAATGGGGCTGGATGCCATGATCTTAGTTTTTTTAATATTTAGTTTTAAGCTGCTTTTTCACTCTCCTCCTTCACCCTCATCAAGAGGTTCTTTAATTCTTCTTTGCTTTCTGCCATTAGAGTGGTATCATCTGCATATCCGAGGTTGTTGATGCTTCTCCCACCTATCTTGATTGTAGCTTGTAACTCATCCAGCCCAGCATTTCTCATGATGTGCTCAGTCTATAAGTTAAACAAACAAGGTAACAACAGACAGTCCCGTCGCATTCCTTTCTCAATCCTGAACCAATCAATTGTTCTATACAGGGTAGTATTAGCAATATATATTTTTCATGTGAGACAAACTGACCCATACTTACATTCATGGTAGTTAGCTAATTGAAAAAAAAAAATTATTTACCTTGGTCTATAGAATTGGCTTCCCATCAAGGAAGAAGTTTTCATTAATAAGTTTGACTGAAATCATTATGGCACTACCATGCATGTAGATGAGCTTGCATGCTTCCACTTTCTCTCTCTCTCTGTGTCTAGCCACAGGGGGCCAAGAGAATGATGAAAAATACCTTTCCTCCTCTGCATATAAGTGTTGATAAAATGAGGGTCTGTTGGCAGGTGTGATCCTTAGCAAAATAATGAGGTGAGATGTGTTCCTTCTCAGTGCTCCAGTTCTTCCAGATTAATCTCTATCCCTCCCTCCAGATCTCACCTTTTCTGAACCCTTAGTTATCTCTCTGTCTGTTCCAGGCCCCCCTGCCATAGCTCCTTAATAAGGCGTGCCCTTCCAGACAGCTTTAAGCTGTGCATTTCTTCTATTTTCTTTTCTACTTCCAGAGTTTCCCCATTCTGTATGCTATTTTCTCAGAACCCTCTGGATCACCTAGTTGAAATCAGATTTAGCAAATAAAAATTCAGGATGCCCAGTACATTTGAATTTTAGATAAAATTTAAAATTATTATTGTTTAAGTGTATAGTGTTCGGGGCATACTTGTACCAAATACTATTGTTAATATGAAATTTGAGTTCAGCTGGGTGTTATTACAAACTGAAGTAAAGGGGACTCTTATACATCTAGTGAAAGAAAATTCAGCTCAGTTGTGTCCTGCTATGTGAAAGGCAGAACTTGTGAGGGATGAACTTGAATATTTAGCTGTGATCTCTAAGCATAAAGTGTTGAATGTGTAGCCTGGTTTCTTCTTGCTGCATACAGTAAAATGTGAGAGGAAAGAGCTAGATTGAGGGAAGAACTCTAAACAAAAGAGAGCCAAGACTTGATCTGGGAAATTCTCAGGCTATTCAGATTGCAAAGATGCTACAATAGATTTAATGACAGGAAAGCATGTACTGGAGAAAAAAAAACAAAGGAGTGGCTCACCAACCTTTTAATCCTTCCTTGGAAGGATCACCAGGTCCAAATTCAATCAGATGAGGTCTCTTTGAAGAGATTATGCCTGTGACTCATGGATCCCTTCAGTCATCTCAGGGGAAGTCAAAAATAGAGATGAGATGACTTCGAAGGCTCTCTGAAGGAGCATTTTGTCTAATGAAGTGAATCCTTAAGAAACATATAGGATACTCGCAATATTCTTGAGTTATAGCATCAGAGATACTGACTGCTTGGATTACAAGAGGGAATGAAAGAAAGCAGTCAGACTCAACATTTCTATGTGCAGGAAATAGGCTTAAAAATTACTCAGCTGCAAATATGTTCTATACTTCATGAAAGAGGAAGGATGAGCCATGAAGTGAAGCTGAGGGCAGAGCCTCATACCCAGAGGATGGAACAGAGGGTCCAGAGGGCAGAGCTATGAACCACAGAGGATTATTCTCAGGGCTTGAAACCTAATGATTTTTTCCTAGTTGGAGCTCAGTATTTCTTGCAACCAGTGATATTTTTTGTTTTTGTTCCATCCCTCACCTCTATTTTTGAACAAAAATAACTATAAATTTTATCCTATATCTGTCCCACAACTGTATTTTAGAATTACATCTTGAGAGTCCCTTGGACAGCAAGGAGATCAAACCAGTCAATTCTAAAAGAAATCAACCCTGAATATTCATTGAAAAAACTGATGCTGAAGCTGAAGCTCCAATTCTTTGGCCACATGTTGCAAAGGGCTGACTCATTGGACAAGACCCTGATGCTGGGAAAGATTGAAGGCAGGAGAAGAAGGGGACGACAGAAGATAAGCTGGTTGGATGGCATCATTGACTCAATGGACATGAATTTGAGCAAACTCTGGGAGATACCCAAGGACAGGGAAGCCTGGTGTGCTGCAGTCCATGCGGTCACAGAGTCAGACGTGACTTAGCTACTGAACAACTTGTTTTTATTTTCACAGATCCACAGACAGAAAAATTTTGCCTCAAATGAATTATACTAAGATTTATGACCTAAACATAATTTAAGGAATGAGATTTAGGACTTTTGAGTTGATGATATTTAAATGAGATTTTTTTTTTTTTTTGTCTTTTTGTTTTGTTTTGTTTTAAATTTTATTTTATTTTTTAACTTTACAATATTGTATCGGTTTTGCCATATATCAAAATGTATCCACCACAGGTATACATGTGTTCCCCATCCTGAACCCTCCTCCCTCCTCCCTCCCTATACCATCCCTCTGGGTCGTCCCAGTGTACCAGCCCCAAGCATCCAGTATCGTGCATCGAACCTGGTTTAGTGCTGCAATGCATTGAGACATTTAGAGATGTTAGGATTAGGTAACTGTATTTTGCATAAGAGACGGATGTGAATCTTTGGGAGCCAGAGAGTGGATTGTACTAGGCTGACCAGTGGCCTCCAAAGTTTTCCAAGTCTGAAGTCCCAGAATATTTGCATATTACCTTATATGGCAGAAGAACTTATCAGATATGAATAAGAGTCTTGAGGTGAGATTTTCTTTAATAGTCTGAGTGGACTAGATAATCACAAGGATACTTGTAAGGGTGAAGATTGAAGAATGGAAGCGGGTCAAAGAGTAGAGAAAATGCTTTGTGGCTGGCTTTAAAGATGGAGGAAGAAGCTATGAGTCTAGGCATGCAGGTGGCCTCTAGTAGCCAGAAAAGGCAAGAAAATTACCCTCCATAATTTCCAGAAGAAGCCACAACCATGCAGTCCCATTTCAGACTTCTAACCTCCAGAATTGCAAGATAATGTATGTATGTTGTTTAAAGTCATTAAGCTTGTGGTAATTTGTTACCCCTGCAATAGGAAACTGACAGACCTGGTATCCTGTATTTTACCTAGCAACCCTAATTCTAGCAAGAACTAATTTTGTAAGCTGTTATGGGTCAGAAGCCTTATATACAACTAGCCTATTTAATTCTTTCGATAACCTTGTGAAGTAGTAGTAACTATTGTATAGATAAGAAAAATGAAGTACAGAGCTGTAGCAGCAGAATTTAATTTGAACCTAGGTCTGAGGCACTGAAAAGTCCAGTTCGTTTGTTTCTTTAATTCTCTTTTCTCTTATTCCTCCCTTTTCTCCCCCCTTCTGCTGCTCCCCTCCACCTCTCCATTATTATCATTATCGTTACCACCACCACAGTACTGTCTATGAAGAAACTACTTCTGGGGAAGAGTAGATTCCTTATCCAATGAGTTGGATGGCCCCTCTCCTTCTGTCCCTATGTACAAAGACACTTCTTCTTATAGAATAAATATTTTATTGATTCCCATCCAAAGGACATTCTACTTTAAACTAATGAACCTCTGAATAAATAAATTCTCCACCATAGTGAGGATACATATTCAAAAGACTATATACTTCATAGATCAAATACGCATTCTTCAATGCCAAAATGTTCTGCCTTGCTCTGCAAACAGAGAAAAGGATCCAAGTATTATAAATTTCAACAAATGAGACAAAACAATTAGTTTCCTTAGACAATTAAATAAGATAATAAGCCAAACATATTCCACAATCAGGTTGGTAGAAAAGCAAGATTCACTCTCTTTATTATGCAGCTTGCTTGTAGATTTTTATTTGAAATAATGAATATCCTAATAGCTCAGGGGAAAAACAACTCAAATGCTGTAGGCTCAGACCACTCCTAAACCAGGAGCTGGTGTTTAATTGGAGATGGACAGATGCATGTACTGTTTCTCTTCATTTTCAACTTGGAGTAATTCTACCACCCTCTCCCTGCCTCCCAACCCCAAACTAAAATCCTGTAAGTGCTGTGTTGGAAGAACATCCTACAGAGAGCTTCCAGCAGACTGAAGGAATTATCTGTTCATGTATCTTGCAGTTGACCAGCAAAGACCATCTGGCAGGGCAGCTGGAGGGGTGTCACAATCAAGGGGGTTGGGGGCCAGGAACAGCTTACTAGACACCCAGGGGAAGGACCGTGACAACTGGTAAATTGCATACTATACATTTCACCAGGACAAGTTTGCTGTGAACTCCTTGTAATTTTTCAAAGGTGAGCAGCTCCCCCCTTCTTCATGGTTCTTTACACTGTATCAGTTAATTATGAAAAGCAGTGAGCATAGAGCTTAGGAATTAAGTGCTAGTGAATGCTCATTATTATTACTTTTTGCTTCATTATTAGAACAAACCTTCTCTTGACACATGGTGATTTACTATCAGAGTTCAGTTGCGTGGCTGGATTAAGAGTTTTGTGGGATGTCATGAGTCTGGGTGTTCCATGAACACCCAGTCTTTATGCTTTTTGAGTGATTTAGACAACATGTTTTGTTTGGAATAGCATGCTCTAGGAATAAAAAAATAAAAATAAAAAACTCCTTGTGGTAATTTTCCATTGAAGGAAGAAGGGAGTATTTGTATCTGGCAGGTGTGTTCACAGAATTTTGACCTCCAGATCACAGATCACCACACAGCACCTCTTAGGACAAGGATAAGTTCTTTTGCTTCCCTGGAAAGTGTTAACTTTTCCATCCTCAACAAGTGATTAAAAGAACCATTGCAGAACTGGAGTTGTGGGGATAATTACGAAGTTAATGTTTTCTTTCCTAATGGAAACAGCCTGGATAAATGGTAGCTGTGGGATTTCTTTCAACCTGCACCTTCCACGAATTCTGCATCTGTACACCAGTTAAGTGTGTTGCTTATAAAAGACAAATCAAGGAGTGCTATAGTTCCCCCCACCCCACCCCCCTTTTTAAAAAAATCTGATGTTCTGAAATCTGTGGATAACATTTCAGGGACCTATTCAAGATGTGTGAAAAACTAAACAAATCTGGGGAGATACAACCCGCAGCTATAGCTTCCAACTTTGGAGTGCAGGAGAACTGTAATGGGAAGGGTGGTCATGAGAACGATGTGTACACATCAGGGTCTTGGTTAAAAATGAAGATTCCTTGGCTCCACTCCAGAAAGACTGACTTTATATTTGGGATGGGGGACTAGAAATTGCACTTTAATTTGTAGATTCAGAAGGAGATAGCAGGCATATGGCCAAGACGGTAAGCGCTTGTGAAAATGGCTTGGTTTATATGGGTAGATTTTATTACCAGGAAATAAGTCTGTATAAAAATCTTGGTACCTGAGGAATAATCATTTATTTAATGTGATGTTGAACAAGAGCCCCTTAACCCAATTTGTAAAGGGTAGTGTTTAGGAGCCCCTGTTGCTCAGTGGACATCACTGACTCTGGGTTCAGTCCCCAGGCCTGCCATTTACTGACTGTGCTACTTGGGCTCAATGCCTCAGTTTCCTCATCTGCAAAGTGAGAGTTATCATAGCTTCTACTCAAGTATTGTTGCTGCTGCTGCTGGTAAGTCACTTCAGTCGTGTCCAACTCTAGTATTGTTATGGATCCATAATTTTTGATGATAATAGATATTAATACATAAGGAGAGAAACTATGCTACTATTTTTAAGCCTGTTTAATGTATTAGCTCTTTTAACACTCACAAAACCCTATCAGGTATATAATGCTGTTCTTACTGGGAAAATGAGGTTAATGATTGCTGGAAGCCATGGTTAAGGAGAGACAAGGTTGGGGCTCAGCTTCAGGTGGACTGACTCCAGTGTGCACCTTCATCACCTCCCTTGCTATCCAGCCTCTCCAATGAAGCACCAGCTCCTCTTCCCGCTCTTCTCCTATCTCATAGCTCCAGATGAGTCCAGCTTAGTTCCTTTGAAGACAAAATGTCATCTTTTTAACTGAGAAAAGTGTATTCTGAAGGCATATCCCCTTGCATGGGTCCGAGAGGTGCGGCAGGAGAAAGATGTATTATGGTTCTTTTTGTTTTAATTAATTATTTTAATTGAAGGGTAATTACTTTACAATATTGTAGTGGTTTTTGCCATACATTGACATGAATCAGCCATGTGTACATGTGTCCCCCATCCTGAACCCCCTCCTACCTCCCTCCCTATCCCATCCCTCAGGGTCATTCCAATGCACCGGCCCTGAGCGCCGTGTCTCATGCCTCAAACCTGGACTGATGATCTATTTCACATATGATAATATACATGTTTCAGTACTATTCTCTCAAATCATCCCACCCTCACCTTCTCCCACAGAGTCCAAAAGTCTGTTCTTTACATCTGTGTCTCTTTTGCTGTCTTGCATATAGGGTCATCATTACCCCCTTTCTAAATTCCATATCTATGCATTAGTATACTGTATTGGTGTTTTTCTTTCTGGCTTACTTCACTCTGAATAATAGGCTCCAGTTTCACCCACCTCATTAGAACTGATTCAAACGTATTCTTTTTAATAGCTGAGTAATATTTCATTGTATGTATGTACCACAGCTTTCTTATCCATTCGTCTGCTGATGGACATCTAGGTTGCTTCCATGTCCTGGCTATTATAAACAGTGCTGCGATGAACATTGGGGTACACATGTCTCTTTCAATTTTGGTTTCTTTGGTGTGTATGCCCAGCAGTGGGATTGCCGGGTCGTATGGCAGTTCTATTTCCAGTTTTTTAAGGAATTTCCACACTGTTCTCCATAGTGGCTGTACTAGTTTGCATTCCCACCAACAGTGTAAGAGGGTTCCCTTTTCTCCACACCCTCTCCAGCATTTATTGTTTGGAGACTTTTTGATAGCAGTCATTCTGACTGGCATGAGATAGTACCTCATTGTGGGTTTGATTTGCATTTCTCTGATAGTGAGTGATGTTGAGCATCTTTTCATGTATTGTGGTTCTTAACCAGGTAGCTTTCAGTTGGGCTCTTTGCATTTCTAAGTGCTCCCAAGAGGCAGCTGTCAGAGAGGAAGGCACGGACTGAGGCTCAGCTTAACCATTTCTATCAGTTCTCTGGGGGCTTAGCTTTTCCAGGAGGGGAGGGGCTGGGTCCACCCGAAGAAAGCAAGTTCTGGCTGGGTTAGCTTGGACTTGTTGGTAGCCCTGGAGCTGAGTGGGGTGAGGTTGAGGGCTGCATTGTAATAACAGTAGTAGCTACTAATTACTGAACATGTCAAGTCTCCGCTCAGCACTTCCCAGACACCCTCACATTTGGTTGTCTCAGTAACCCCACACTTATTTTTAGGACCAGCTCCCTTGCTGGGCCCTCTTCACCTGTGACCCTGTGCATTTGCGGAGAGGCTGCATGTTGCTCTCTTGGTGCTAGGTTGTCATAAAGCTACCCTCCAACTCCCTGGCTGTATCTCTGGTCTCTCCCTATGCTGTGGCCTTGGGACCTCTGCCTGACTCTTTTGCCCTGTTCCCATTCCCTCAGCAGCACTTGTGCCCTGCTGGGCAGGAGCAGTTCTCCTAAATGCTTGCTTAAGGAATGGAACTCAGCTTGCTGAGCCAAGCTGTGTGTTTTTTTTTTTTTTTTTTCCTCGCCCGCTTTTGTGTCAGCAGATCGCTCTGGGAGCAGTGATGCTCTTAATTAAGCTGAGATCTGAGGTGCTTAAAATGCAAAATTCACAGGCGAGCTGGCTGATGCCTGAGGCTGGTAAAGGATGTTCTTCTGTTCCAGAACCTTAACTGCGTCATGCCATCATTGCTCCTTCCTCCTAGTGGAGCCAACTGCACAGGACCAAAGAATGAGACTCATCCCAGGTGAGAGGACCTTCTAAAGGGTTCATCTCCTCTGCATGTCCATGCCAGCTGGGAGATTAGTTGCTGTATTCAGCTGTAGGAGAAACCACATGGGGCCACCTCCTGCCAGGTGAGGGTAGCCCCAGGCTCATGAGAAGATGAATCTATGAATTCACCAAGAACCCCCAAGGATAGGAGACAAAGAGCTCAGATGTGGACCTGGAGATCACAAGCACATAGGACAATTGCATCCAACTGTGGGGAAACCCGAGAACTGGGCAGAAATGATCTTTATTACTTTATTCCACTCCCATTGCTCAACACATAGGTTCTTCCAACTTCCCTTCAACTTCTCATTTCCTTACATGTGACAAAAGAACATTACCTTCTACAAGGTGGTGCCATCACTTAGCTCTTTCCAACCAAATCCACCCTGGCCCACTTCTCAACTGAGCATGTGTCCAGAGATATGTGTACCATCTCCATTCCCTGATTTCTCTTTTCTTGCTCCTTGGGGAATACTGCATGGGTACTTTCTGTTCCATCCTCATCTAGATTCCCTGGAGCTACTTAAATAAACTCATCCATGCCCATGGGACATCAACTAGATCTCTGGGCTTCCCGTTGGTCTTCCTGTGACCTCTCTGTTGTGAGATCGAAGCTGAAATTCCAGGTTGAGTGCCCTGTCCTGGTGACACAGCCAGCCTGGGAAAACTGGGAAGAACACAATGCAGGTCTTTCGGCTCTTCCTGACTCTTAACAGGGTTGTGTTTTTTCCTCTCCTAGCACTGCTCTCCTTTTCTCTGGCACCATCTGGATTCTTCTCTTACCTTTACCTGTGGGCAGACTAGTCTCTTATAGGGAATTATTGGATAAACCATGTGTTAGCTGATAAGGACTTAAGATTTACCTTCTTATGGGGTGCTGGCATTTTACAATGGGACTTGCCCCCAAATGAATGAAGTTGTAATCACTTAAGGTGAGGTGGTGTTCTTTTGGCATTTTCCAAAGTCAAATTCCTCTGTTCTCTAGACCAGACTTAATTTTCAGTGCTTGAAAATAAACAGTGAGGTGGAAGTTTCAGGAGACCCAGAGGCCAGACTGTTTGTACCTAATGGCATTTTACTGTGGTTCAGACACAGTGCACACCATTCATCCAGTTCTATACATCTCGGAGGTCTCTGCCACCATCTGTGCATTATCATCCTTTCCAGATCTTGTCCATCCAAATGGTGGGAGGCAGGTGGGTAAGGAGGGTTTGCCCACATCGCCCCTGCTCCTGTGCTCTGGGTCTTACCCCATCCTGGTGAGGATGTGATTGGCAATGAGGATATGTGTTGGTCTCATCTTCAGCAGCTTTAACAGCAGATGTCCTTTGTTCTTGGGGAACACATTAAACAGTGAGATTTAAACTGAACTTTGAACTGAGATTTCTTACCAAAAAAACTGCAAGTACTATACTATATCTTTCTTTTCCTATCTTTTTCTTCTTCTTCTTTATTTTTTTGGAGTGATGTGCAATTTGTCTTTCTGAAGTAAGTGGGTTAACCAGATCTTAATGAGATTTCCTTGGGCTTTAGAACAATAGTTGTTACTAGCTATAATTTCTATGCTTTTCCTCCTAAGAACAAAATTCACTAAACATTATAGATGTTAAGGTGAGGTTATATAAAAATGAATTCAACTAAGTATCTCCTAAATGAGTAGCGTCTCTTTGATCTGAACTGGTGTCTGTCAAACATTCTTTATTCAACATTATATATGCATTTGTTTATTAAACTGAAAGTCTAAAATTTGCTAAGTCATGTTCTACAAACTGAGATTATAAGGATGAAGATGATGTATTTCTTCTCCAAGGGACCTTGCCCTACAGTGCAAAAGACAGCATTTTAGAAAACTGGGCTTCAGTTAAGTCAGGAAAATAGTAAAATTACACGTAGGATTACTGTGAGGATTAAGAGAATTAATATTGCAAAGCCACTAGGATACTGACTGGCACATAGTAAGGGCTATACTAGTGCTTCCACAAAATAAGGAAACTAGAGGACGTTAATGTGTGATAAGGACATAGCGTGAGAATGTGGTTGTAAATATGGGTATAAATAAAACACTCTGGAAACCTGGAGTAAGAAGATTTTGAGGTTGGGAGTGGCTTCACTGAAGAGTTGGGACTGAATCTGGATCTTGAATGATGAGTGAGATTTCAGTAGGTACATAGAGAAATTGCAAAGGAGATTTCCTGAAATGGGAAGAGCACAAGCTGTCTTGTAAATCAAAGAGCCTTGTCTAAAACATTCTGTCCAAAATCCTTTACTGATACCAGCTCATGCCGCTGGGCCAGATGTGATCAGGTCCCCTCCTCTAAAGCACTTGTTAAATGCCTTGATTTCAGCATTATCTTATTTTGCAACTATTTTTCTCTAATTTTCAATATATGAGTATATTGAATACTGCCTTGGTGCTGGTTCTCCTGATGGATGTAGTCTCTGTTCAGAAACCACTAGAAAAATGGAGCACTGTCTTTGGCACCAGTAGGTTTCCATAGCACACTTTCTGACCCATTAGAGTTAAAAAATGCCATTGAAAGAATTTATGCATATATAAGTAAACTAATCCTCTTCTCCTGGGTTTTGATACCTAAGAAATTGTGAGAAAGGGACCAAAAAAAAAAAAAAAATATATATATATATATATATATATATATTTCTCGTGTTCACTCTTTCTATGATTTCTGCTTGTATATCCAGAGTTGATTTTTACAAAAAGCTCAGAGCACCTCAAAGGAAAAAGAATTATTGAATATTATTGATATTGGTTTAGGAAGGCTGTCCTTAAGGGTCTGCCAGTTTCTTTAACTGAACAGTTAGTTACACTTCATAGCTGTTTGAAGTCTGCATGTATTTTCCTTGCTTCTGTCTGTTCCAACACTGGGTTCACAATCTATATTTTGAACATAAAACTCTCTGAAGTGAACCTGAAGGATGAAGTCTGTGGGGGAGCAGGCTGGGGTCAATACAAGCAGGATCACAAAGCTGCTTTGCAATTTTCAATCCTAGAAATCCTATGTTAGGAAAAAGAATCAGCTTGGCAACTTTCTTTTAAAACAATCCAGGCTTTCTCATTTTACCCCATCGTGAGTTTTATTCCTGACTATCTCATTTATAGCAGAAAACTCTGATCTTTAAAATAAAATCATAAAGGAAGAGTGGTGGTCCTATGTTATATGATGAGATATGTATTTTTTAAAGACCTCCGACAGAGATAAGGAGGATGGTGTGGGGCGTAGGGGGATCGTGATGAACACTGGTGTCAGAGAGACCAACAAGGAGATGATTTCAGTAATTTGTCCATAAAGTTGTGCACTAAGGAAGCAGAGTTGAGGATGAAGAGAAGGAAATGCTTAAGAGCGACTGTGATTCTTTTCAGATAGAATTGACTGGATTCAGTGATTGGGTGAGAGAGTAGGGGGTGGGCTATGTGGACTCCAAGGTTTCTGGCTTGGGTTTTGAATTATGCAGTACTGTTCATTATGAAAAGATGAGAGATGGAGAAACTGGTTTGGAAGAAAAGATGATTTCAATTTTGGCTGTGTTGAGTTTGACACGACTGAGGCGACTTAGCAGCAGCAGCAGCTGCAGCAGTGGGATATGTGTGAAGAGAAGCTTATAAGGCTCTTGAACAAACCAAATCAATTAGAGAGAGAAGGGTTGAAAGTACAGAAATAGGAAGGAATAGCATATAAATCCTATTGATATGTGGACCAAGAGGAGATGAGTGAGACAGACATTTTCATATGACCTTTTAAGCGCTTATAAGATGATTTTAAATACATTGGCAAATAATGAAACAAAAAAAGTCTTGTTAGGCTATTTGTTTTGAGTTTTGGTTTGGAATATGTGATCTGCAATGTCAAATGACTTCTCAAGGTGCCTTCCCACACAAAGATTCTATGAGGCCTGGGTGAAAAAAAGAGGTATTTTTAAGTGAAGCTCTATTTTACAATTACAACTGTGGGACAGCAGAGAAATCAGACTTTGAGCTGAGATAGCATTTTCCCCTCCCCTCCAATTTAAGCTTTCATTGAATTTGGAAATCATATCTTTCTTTATCTGGGTCAAGGACTTGAGAAGAAAGACTAAGTGAGTTTAGTGCAAAACAGCATGTTCAGATCACTGCATTAATCCCCTTAAACTGCTCACCCAGAGAAGGTAGAAGGGAAGAAAAGACAAAAAGAAATTTCCCAACAGATGGTTATCTTTTGGTTTTTTTTTCCCCTATTTAAGCTTGGCTACTAAAATCACTTTGAAAATAAACCATGCTGCTTTTGTAAGTGGAGAAATATCAATAACCTCAGATATGCAGATGACACCACCCTTATGGCAGAAAGTGAAGAGGAACTCAAAAGCCTCTTGATGAAGGTGAAAAAGGAGAGTGAAAAAGTTGGCTTAAAGCTCAACATTCAGAAAACGAAGATCATGGCATCTGGTCCCATCGCTTCATGGGAAATAGATGGGGAAACAGTGGAAACAGTGTCAGACTTTATTTTTTGGGGCTCCAAAATCACTGCAGATGGTGATTGCAGCCATGAAATTAAAAGACGTTTACTCCTTGGAAGGAAAATTATGACCAATCTAGATAGCATATTCAAAAGCAGACACATTACTTTGCCAACAAAGGTCCATCTAGTCAAGGATATGGTTTTTCCTGTGGTCATGTATGGATGTGAGAGTTGGACTGTGAAGAAAGCTGATCACCAAAGAATTGATGCTTTTGAACTGTGGTGTTGGAGAAGACTCTTGAGAGTCCCTTGGACTGCAAGGAGATCCAATGAGTCCATTCTAAAGGAAATCGATCCTGGGTGTTCTTTGGAAGGAATGATGCTAAAGCTGAAACTCCAGTACTTTGGCCACCTCATGCAAAGAGTTGACTCATTGGAAAAGACTCTGATGCTGGGAGGTATTGGGGACAGGAGGAGAAGGGGACAACAGAGGATGAGACAGTTGGATGGCATCACCGACTCGATGGACGTGAGTTTGAGTGAACTCCAGGAGTTGGTGATGGACAGGGAGGCCTGGCATGCTGCAAGTCATGGGGTCGCAAAGAGTCGGACACGACTGAGTGACTGAACTGAACTGAACTGGCATTAACTGCGGACTCAAACAAATCAGTGTGGGACATACACATTCATTTTCAGAAAAAATACAAATTGGAATATACGGAAATATCTCCCATGACAATGGGGGTGGTTTACTCGCTAAGTCATGTCCCACACTGGTGACCCCACGGACTATAACCCTCCAGACTCCTCTGTCCATGAGACTTTCCAGCCAAGAATACTGGAGTGCCATTTCCTTCTCCAGGGGATGTTCTCAACCCAGGGCTAGAACCGTGGTCTCTCCTGCACTACAGGCAAATTCTTTATAGACGGTGCTATCGCCGCCTGTTTGTCTATGAGATTTAAAAGGTAAATGAAATTTAAGGTACATTTAAAATCTCATTCGATTCTTTTATTTAGTTTTATTTCAAAACATAAAACTTAGCGATGGAATGTATGCAATGACTTTTTTTTTCACCATTGTACTCTAGGTGCAATGAAGTTAGCACAATGGTTTTATAAGTAAAAAAATAATATAGAGTAAAATATTTTTTATACAATTTCAACTTAACAATCCTACTTGTCTGAAGCTTCTTTTAAGGAAATATTCTAAAAGAAAAATAAAATCCATATACTTGAAATTTCCATTTTAATGTTATCTATAAAGGGCAATGTAAAGAATCAAAATGTACCAAATGATTCAAAATTTGCTTTAGCAAATTATGGATCTTAATTCAAATAATGTTAAAATTATTAAAATTGGTAATCATTAAGACTATGTGCAAACAAGGAAGCTGTTTGATAGATAGTTTATGAAAGGAGAATAAAGTAAATATAAAGAAGGAAGCTTTACTATATATATATATATGTATTGTACCTTATATTTCCAACCAAAACATGAAATGTTTTGCTGTCCTGGTTCTCTTTGGCCAGAAGTGAGTTTCTCATAGCTAGCCATTCTATCTAAGTCATCATTATTTCTCCAGTGCTCAGTATCTGTTTGCTGAATTGAAACTAATCTATGCAAATCTAATATGCACAAATGAAATGGATGGGGAATTTAAACTTTTAATTTTTAATTCCCTACTGTCACTTTTCATATTATATATGATACAAAGTTGTAAAAGATATACCTCAATTTTCCAAACATAGATATATTTGAAAAATTAAATTTCATGATACAGCCATATAAATATATTTTATGGGAAATATATTATTTGTTTATATATTATACTTTATACTGTAGTCCAGGTGCAAAATCATATGTTCTGGATATGATAGTATGATCTTCTGGATATTACTAATCTACTAATTCTAAAAAAGGTGTAAGTTCATATAGTTAAAAAGAAATGTAGTCACTGTATATTAGATAAGATAGGTAACAAAACATAATAAGTTAACTGACAAATGAAGTTTCATACCATGTGTGTGGTTTTATAAAAACAAATACTGGTGGTGCATTGGAGGAATAATATGGTTAATTCAAAAAAGCAAGCCAGATTATGTAAACACATTAAATGAACTCTGTATCACATACATTGCATAGAGTCAAAACTAATATATGACTAAGACTAATAGATTACAAAGTAGGCTGGCACAGACAATAAATCTGACTGAATTCTTATGCAGGAACCATCAGGGCTATTGACATTTTGGACTGGATAATTTTTTGTTGTCAGGTAGGGGTGGGGCTATTCAGTACATTGAAGGGTGTTTCGCAGCATTGCTGGTTTCTCTTGACTAGAGTCTAGTGGCACCATTCTCATGTGTGGCAACTAAAGTGTCTCCAGATACTGCCAAATGTTGCCAGGAGTTGAGGGGGGCGCAAAATCCTCCTGGCAAAAATATTAAATATTTCAGTAAAAACTAACAAGTGTATGTATGTACATATAACCAATACATAACAAATAATAGAAAAAGTTTCATGTATAGAAATATAGCAGGGCCTCCATTACTTTTGACTCACAGAATATGGTAGGAACAAATTTAGATATGTTCCAGGTATAGCATAATCCTATCTCAGGTCAAATGGTGAACACTGTTCTTTTTCGTTGCTGTTGTTAAGAAAATTACTGCTAACATAAACTTCACAGTGTTGATGTTTGGGCTTTATTAATACTTCTAATTGATTCTATTTCTGGCCTTGAGAGCTTGCCCTCCATTTAAAATAACAGCTCAGTTGCTGCAGAGCTGCAACTACCAAAAGGTAGCAATCTACCAAAGGTAGATTTTGGATTCTTTCCTCCTTCCCTTCCCCACTTTCTTTTTTTTCTTTCTTTTTTGTGTATGTGTGGAAAAAAGCATTTTGTATTCTGACAAATACTATACTTTAAAACATGTGATTAAAAATAAGAAGCTACGTGCTTTCCCCCTCTAGAACATGCACGGTGATGCTCTTCTGCCTGCGTACACAGTAGTATCTTTTCCCCAGACCCTCAGCTTCAGAGATCTCCTAGCCTGTAGGGTTCACAGCACTGTAAAAGAACATCGACTTTTCTGTTTGTTTTGTTTTTTGACTGGGCTGCAGCGCTTGTGGGATCTTAGTTCTCTGACCAGGGATTGAACCAGAGCCCTCAACAGTGAGGACATAGCGTCTTAACTTCTGGACCACCAGGGAATTCCCAAAGAATATTGACTTTGAAATCAGATAGACATGTATTGAAACTCTGTTCCTGAAATATATCAGCCAAGTATTCTTAGAGATTCTTAATTTCTGAAACACACTTGTTTAAAGATGAGGTTAATAATGCCACATTATAAAGGTTGAGGGGAGCTCTAAGGGTGATTCTTGTGAAGACTTAGCACTGTACTCAAGCATATGGTATGCAAGCATGATGGCTTCTTTCACATCTTTTTTATATGAACTATGCTTCGCTGCATGATGCACTAATGCCTTCTAAAGCAACCACGCACTTCTATCTAAGTTTGCTTGGGTTGATTGCCCAAGTACCTCAGAGTAAATGGCTTAAGCCATAGAAATCTACTCAAAGTTTCAAAGACTAGAAGTCCAAGATCAAGGTATCAGAAATATTGTCTCCTTCTGAAGCTTCTCTCTCTGGCACGCATGTCACGGTCTTCTCCCTAGTTTTCCCTCTGTCCATTATCTGTGTCCAAATTTTCCCTTCTTGTAAGGATACCAGTCAAGTGGAATTAGGGAAAATCTAATCACCTTATTTTTGCTTAATTATCTCTTTAAGGGCCCTATCTCCAAATACCATCACATCCTGAGGTGTGGGGTTTGGACTTCAACACAAGAAGTTAATTTTGGGGGAGCCGGGGGTCATAATTTAGCCATGCCCTGCCTTCCTCTTAGCTTGGATTTCAGAGAAGTATTTCAAGAAGTTCTGCTAAAATCCCTGCCAAACCCACACTGAGAAAACCTCATCATTCACTATTATCTACATTGTTTCTTTTCATGTGTTTAAAATGTTTTGGTAGTAATTGAAAAGCACACACAGAGAGAAAAGTAAAATACAGAGGTGACGCATGCTTAGTGAATGCCTTAAAGAACATGTTATTCATTTTTTAAAGTTTTCACTCATGCCTTGAGTAGGTCTGTTCACAGGTATCAACTGCACATTTACCATGTACTAGGCATTGCCCTGGACCTTGAGAGAATAACACATACTGTTTGCCTTTGGGAGTTCAGAGTCAAGAGAGAGAGAGGAAGGAACCAGAGAAAGAAAGAGAGACTCATAGATGTTTAATTCTGAAACAATGTAGTTGTGCATGAGGAAGATAAGCACCAGATATTACAGCAAATTAAATATTTCTAATATTAGAAAAGCAATTGGAAAATTCCCTATGCACACTGAGGCTGAGAATAAGGGTTAGGTTTTGGAAACTACAGTTCATCCACCTCTTTTTGCTTTTTGTGTTAGTTGCAGAGTCATGTCTGACTCTTTGTGACCCTGTGGACTATAGCCCACCAGGCTCCTCTATCCATGGGATTTCTCAGGGAAGAATACTGGAGTGGGTTGCTATTTTCTTCTCCAGGGAATCTTCCCCACCCACGGATTGAATCTGCGTCTCATGCATTGCGAGCAGATTCTTTATGTCCAAGCCACCTGGGAAGCCCTCACTTTTTGTTTTTTAACCAACATTCTAAAATAGACTTAACCTTGAGGACTAGCTTGTTTATTGTAAGAATAAAAGTCTGAAGTTTAGCTTATCTGGAAATTGGGCTAATCTTCATGTCTAGCAAATTAACTGACCCCAACCCCTTCCATTTACAATGGCATGATCTTATAAATACTTATGAATTTATCTCAAACTTACAGTTTGCAGAACTTTAGAAGCAGAATCTTATAATCTTGAGTCCATTCATCAAATACTAAAGTTATAAAATAAAAAAGAAACCTAAAATACTAAATAAAAATACTAAAATAATGCTAAGGACAACAGGAGGTAGGGAATAGCAAAAGTACAGTGATAGTAAAGTCAACATTGAATGTTGTACGCCTAATTAGCCGAATCTCACACACAATTTTTTAAATTTAAGTATAGTTGATTTATGCAAAAAGCTGACTCATTTGAAAAGACCCTGATGCTAGGAAAGATTGAGGGCAGGAGGAGAAGGGGACGACAGAGAATGAGATGGCTGGATGGCATCACCAACTCCATGGACATGGGTTTGGGTGAACTCCGGGAGTCGGTGATGGACAGGGAGGCCTGGCGTGCTGTGATTCATGGGGTCGCAAAGAGTCGGACACAACTGAGCGACTGAACTAAACTGAGCTGATTTACAATGTTGTGCCAATCTCTGCTGTACACCAGTGACTTAGTTATACACACATATACATTCTTTTTAAAATAGTCTTTTCCATTATGGTTTATCACAGGATATTGAATATAGTTACCTGTGCCATATAGGATGACCTAGTTGTTTATCCATTTTAAAAGTATAGTTTGCATCTCCCAACCCCAAACTCCCAGTCCACCCCTCTCCTCTCCTCTCCTCCTTGGCAGCCACACGTCTGTTTTCTATTTCTATGAGTCTATTTTGTAGATAGTTTCATTTGTGCCATATTTTAGATTCCACATATAAGTGACGTAATATGGTATTTGTCTTTCTCTTTCTGACTTACTTCACTTAGTATGATAATCTCTAGTTGCAACCATGTTGCTGCAAATGGCATCATTTCATTCCCATGTTTTGGCTATTGTGTGCAGTCCTGCTACAGACATAAGGGTGGATGGATCTTTTTGAATTATAGTTTTGTCCTGGTGTAGTCTTAGAAGTAGAATTGCTGTCACATACATAGTTTTGATTCATTGGCTTTAGGTGGGTGGGATACTGAAGGGATCTGGTTAAGGGGTTTCAGGTGGGTAAGCATCATGGTTCTTCTTTCAGGGAGCAGTAGGAAAGAGCAGCCCTAGGAAAGACTCAGAAGAGTGAGCTCCAGTAGGCTCCTATTGGACCCTAGGTGAGACTGCTGGAATAACCAGGATCAAACATCCCTTTGGGTGTTTGCAGTAGAAGGGGTCACTGTCTTCCATAGCTACAGTTGTCAGCGGTTAGTATGAAGATGATGGGCATGGGTAAGGAACAATTTTTAATGGATCTTATTTTTTGGGCAAATAAGTTCATAGTCCAGTTAAGTGGAAGATACAGAGATTTTCCATTTATCTCTTATTGCCTCCATAAACGTAGTCTCCTTCATTATCATCATCACTCACTAGAATGGTACATTTGTTACAGTTCGTACATTCAGCCACCTAGTAATGTCTGACTATGCCACCCCAGGGACTGCAGCACGCCAGGCCTCTCTGTCCCTTACCATCTCCTGAAGTTTGCCCAAGTTCATGTCCATTGTATCGGTGATGCCCTCTAGCCATCTCATCCTCTGACATCCTCTTCTCCTTCTGCCCTCAATCTTTCCCAGCATCAGGGATTGTTCCAGTGAGTCAGCTGTTCACATCAGATTGGAGTTTCAGCTTCAGCATCAGTCTTTCTAATGATTATTCAGGGTTGATTTCCCTTAAGATTGACTAGTTTGATTTCCTTGCCGTCCAAAGGACTCTCAGGAGTCTTCTCCAGCACCGCAGTTCCAAGGCACCTATTTTTCAGCAATCCATCTTCTTTACAGTCCATCTCTCACAATTATACATGACCACTGGGAAGACCATAGCCTTGGTATACGCACCTTTGTTGGCAGAGTAATCTCTCTGCTTTTCAACATACTGTCTAGGTTTGTCATAGCTTTCCTGCCAAAAAGCAAATGTCTTCTGATTTCATGGCTGCTGTCCCCACGCAGTGATTTTAGAGCCCAAGAAGAGGAAATCTGTCATACTTCCACCTTCTCCCACTCTATTTGACATGAAGTGTGTTAATTTACAATTAACAAACCTCTATTGACACATCATTATCACCCAGAATGCCTTGTTTATATTTGGGTTCACTCCTGGTGTTGCACATTCTATGAGTTGGGGCAAACTTATACTGACAGTATCTATCATTATAATGTCATATAGAGTAGTTTCCCTGCCCTAAGAGTCCAGTGTGCTCTACCGATTCAGTCTTCTCTCCCCACTAACTCTTGGCAGTCACTGATGTTTTTAGTTTCCAAAGTTCCACTTTTTCCAGAAAGTCATATAGCTGGTATGTATCTTTTAAAGATTGGCTTATTTAAATCAGTAATATGCATTTCAATTTCCTCCATATCTTTTAATGGCTTGATAGCTCATTTCTTGATGGTGACTGCAGTCATGAAATCAGAAGATGACTGCTTCTTGGCAGGAAAGCTATGACAAACCTAGACAGTGTGCTGAAAAACAGAGACATCACTTTGCCAACAAAGGTCCATATAGTCAAGACTATGGTCTTTCCATTGGTCATGTACGGTTGTGAGAGCTGGATCACAAAGAAAGCAGAGCACCGAAGAATTGATGCCTTCCAACTGTGGTGCTGGAGAAGACTCCTGAGAGTCCCTTGGACGGCAAGGAGATCAAACCAGTCAATCTTAAAGGAAATCAACTCTGAAGGTGCATTAGAAGGACTGATGCTGGAGCCAAAACTACAGTATTTTGGTCACCTGATGTGAACACCTGACTCATTGGAAAAGATCCTGATGCTGGGAAAGATTGAGGGCAGAAGGCAAAGGGGGTAACAGAGGATGAGATGGTTGGATGGCATCACTAATGTGATGGACATCAACTTGGGAGTTGATGAGGGACAGGGAGGCCTGTTGTGCTGCTGTCCATGGGGTTGTGAAGAGTTGGATATAACTGGGTGACTAAACAGTAGTCTATTGTCTGGATGTACCATAGATTATTTCCATTCACCTACTAAGGATGTCTTGGTTGCTTTCAAGTTTTGACAGTTTTGAACAAAGCTACTATAAACATGTGTGCAAGTTTGTGTGTATGTGTGGACAGTTTTTATAATTTTATATAAAACCACCAAACTTTCTTCCATTGAGGTAATATTCCCACCAGTATTGCATGAGGGTTCCTGTTGCTCCACATCCTAACCAGTATCTGGAGGTGTCAGTATTTTGGATCTTGGTCATTCTAATAGGTGTGTAGTAGTAACTCATTTAAAAAGTTTTCATTTCCCTGATGACATATAATGCAGGACATCTTTTCATATGCTCCTTTGCTGTCAAGGTTCAGTGATGAGTGAGTTTTAAGAGCTCTGTTTTACCACATCATGGAAAAGAGACTGCCAGCCATTTCTCTGAGAGCTGGAAAGTCTGAGGAATTGTGGATATCCCTGGAAGCGGTAGTTATTTGCAAACGCAACAATTATCAGTGAGTAATTGTTGTCTAAAAAGCCAGCTGTACCTTGCTCCAGCTAAAAATGTCCTTAGACTCACCTTTGGAATTGATCTCTTCCTGAGTGACAGCCAGAGATGCCTAGGTTTGTTCTTTTTATCTTCCATGAGGAGTCCCAGGTTGGGAAATCTTCTTCTATTTTAGCCCAGGATCTGGAAATGGGTGACATATAGGAGAGCAGAGGGGGAGGTTAGAGATGAGGGAAAATTCTGGCTGACTTGCTACACAAGTTGATTACTGTGGGCATGGAGTTTTATTCCTGTAGAAAGGTACACACATTGCTATTTGGTTAATCATGATGTTCTGAAGCTGACTGGTTGCAAAATATTTTGAGCACCTTAGAAAAGTGAGCAATATTTGTGTACAAAATATTACTAAATATGCTATTTGCCAAATAATTCAGAGAAAGATTCAGCTGACTTTCTTTGCTTTGCTGATTTAGGAGCTTTTTCTTCAAAGTAGAAGTAATGATTCTTTTGCGTAAATGTAGCTCTGGGCACAGTTACAAATTTTCAGCATGTTTTTGGCTTCTAATACTTTACATCAGCTATTCAGCAATTTGGCATTTTGTTGTTAATTGTTTCCCTAATGCAAAATGTTATTTGTTAAGTGTTCTTTTTGCTAGTAAAATATGGTTACTTTGAATAATGTCTTTGCTATTAGAGGTGAAATGAAAACAGCTTTGCTGATATCTAAATAGGTGGGTGGAGGGAGGCTGATACTATGTATTTTGATGAATATTAGTTGAATAAAAACAGAAAGTAAAGAGTAGGGGTTTTTAATCTTGACCTGGAAATGTTATGCACCCCATTTGTATCTATATCTAGTAACATATTGCCTTTAATAGCAGTAATGTACAGTTTATATTCTGTACCATAGACTACAGAGCATGTCATACGATCTCTCCTTTCCTCCACTTTATCTCCCATCTTACTTTCCAGAGATACTTTCTGAGTACCAGTTATGTGCCAGATACACTATCATCCAGATAATACTTGCTGTTTCTATGAGACACACATGATCATTTGTTTTTAAAATAGGGAAACTCAGATTTCATGGTTTAATCACTTGACCAGGGTCAATAGCTACTGAGCATTTACTGTGTGTCATGCTGATAATATTCTAAAGAAATAAAAGATTTCAGATATTGATCTTAAGAAGATTTATAATCTTAATGGAAATCCATAAAACTGTCATAAATGCAACCATAAAGAAATCCAGGGTTGGGTAGATAAGAGCAGCAAAAGCAATATGATATAAAAGACTTACTGACTCCTTCATTTTGATGATTCATCAGAGCATGAAAACATCTAATTTGTTATTTCAGGATTCAGGGGATAGTTTTTAATTATTTCAAGGTTAAAAAATAAATTTAAAAAATTCATTTGTTCCTGCAATCATGATATTTCTTTGTACCTCCCTCATTAAATGCCTCTCCATAAAATATGAAATATATCACCTTATATAATTTATCGAACATCTACCCACCTGCAAATGAACAGTCCTGTTTACTACATGAAGCATCCCAAATCAATAGTATTCTCTCCTCCAAATGTTCACAGTATTCCTCTCCCCTAAATGTTTATATTTCTTTTACACTCAGCCCTTAACTATATTTTGGGTTTCCTGGTGGCTCAGATGGTAAAGAATCTGTCTGCAATGTAGGAGATTCAGATTCAATCCCTGGGTCGGGTAGATCCCCTGAGAAGAAAATTGCGACCTGCTCCAGTATTCTTACCTGGAGAAGAGGCAAAAAACAGTATTCTTGCCTGTTCCATGGACAGAGGAACCTGGCAGTCTACTGTCCATGGGGTGACACAGAGTCAGACATGACTGAGCAACTAACACACACACTTAATAATGTGATTATTAAGGTGTCTCCAAGAAATGTTTAGTATATGAAAATGTAACCCTTTATACCTCAGAATCATACATATGATTAATCTTATTTTTAAAACCTTTATCTTATATACAAATATATATTTTGTTGTTCTTCAGTTCCTTCAGTTCAGTTCAGTTCAATTCAGTCACTCAGTTATGTCTGAATCTTTGTGATCCCATGGACTGCAGCATGCCAGGCCTCCCTATTCATCACCAATTCCTAGAGTTTACTCAAACTCATGTCCATTGAGTCGGTGATGCCATCTAACCATCTCATCCTCTGTCGTCCCCTTCTCCTCCTGCCTTCAATCTTTCTCAGCATCAGGGTCTTTTCAAATGAGTCAGTTCTTCGCATCAGGTGGCCAAAGTATTGGAGTTTCAGCTTCAGCATCAGTCCTTCCAGTGAACACTCAGGATTGATTTCCTTTAGGATGGACTGGATGGGTAGTCATGTCCAGCTCTTTGAGGTTCCATGGACTGCCCCACAACAGGCTTCCCTGTCCTTCACTATCTTCTGGAGTTTGCTCAAATTCATGTCCATTGAGTCAATTGTACTATCCAACTATCTTATCTTCTGTAGGCCCCTTGTCCTCCTGCCCTCAATCTTTCCCAGCATCAGGGTCTTTTCCAATGAGTCAGCTCTTTGCACCTGGTGGCCAAATTATTGGAGTTTCATCTTCAGTGTAAGTCCTTCCAGTGAACATTCAGGCTTGATTTCCTCTTGGATTGAC
Organism: Bos indicus; assembly: GCF_029378745.1. Lineage (NCBI taxonomy): Eukaryota > Metazoa > Chordata > Mammalia > Artiodactyla > Bovidae > Bos > Bos indicus. The sequence continues at coordinate 74,192,050 of NC_091769.1, forward strand.
TGGTTTGATTTCCTTGCTGTCCAAGGGACTCTGAAGAGTCTTCTCTAGCATCACAGTTTGAAAGCATCAATTCTTCAGTGTTCAGCCTTCTTCATGGTCCAACTCTCACATCCATACATGACTACTGGACAAACCATAGCTTTTACTATATGGACCTTTGTCGGCAAAGTGATGTCTCTGCTTTTTAATACGCTGTCTACATTTGTCATAGCTTTTCTTCCAAGGAGCAAGCGTCTTTTGGTGCTTGCTATAGTCACCATTTGCAGTGATTTGGGCACCCAAGAAAAAAGAGTCCATCACTGTTTCCATTGTTTCCCCATATATTTGCCATGAAGTGATAGGACCAGATTCCATGATCTTCATTTTCTGAATGTTGAGTTTTAAGCTAGCTTTTTCACTCTCTTTTTCACCTTCATCAAGAGGCTCTTTAGTTCCTCTTTACTTTCTGCCATTAGGGTGGTGTCATCTGCATATCTGAGGTTACTGATATTTCTCTTGGAAATCTTGATTCCAGATTGAGCTCTAATCCATCCCAGCATTTTTCATGATGTGCTGTTCATATAAGTTAAATAAGCAGGGTAATATTCAGCCTTGACATACTCCTTTCCCAGCTTGGAAGCAGTCCGTTGTTCCATGTTCAGTTCTAACTGATGCTTCTTGACCTGCATACAGGTTTCTCAGGAATTTATATATATATGTTTTCCTGAAGTGCTGTGTTTGATTTTTATGGAGGATAATAAAGTCTTTGATTTCAAAGAACATCAGACTATTTTGGGAGACCAGGTCCTACACATTTTAGAGGCTAAGTCATTCAGAATAAAAATAAACCTATGCAGCTTTGAGATAAGAAGTATCTCAAGGAAGGATGATATGTTTGTCAACAGAGTCATCCAGAGAGTAGAGAGACTACTGCAGCTCAGGGCTGAGCAGGACATAGCAATGTGAAGTGTCAGTGGGAGATGAGACTTCTTGTGATCCTCAGAGAACAGCTATTGTAGGCATACTCCAGAAGAGTGCAGAAGCTTTTTGGGTAAAGTGAATGGTATCAGCAGAGTGGAGCAAGGCTAGTACATTAGCTAAGAGAGGAGGTGGTGGTGAGGAGGGAGAAAGTGAAGCCTAGTTGAGAGCCAGAATGAAGAGGGCCCTGAACACCTAAGCAGGGAGTGCTATCTTATTTTCCTACCAGTACCAGATAGTCTGAGTAATGATTATGAACAAGTGAGTGACTGCAGGGTTTTATAACAAAAGAATTTGTTTTCTTGTTAAGAGCAAACTTAAAACAGTAGCTAGCTTTCCAGCTTTTCATTTGTGTTTCAAAAGATGCCAATATAGTGTACTTCCCAGACTGTGGTACCACACGCAACACATGGTTTTCATTGTTTTAGGGTAGTGCATGCTTTACTCTGCTCTTTGGCAGGGCAGTACAAATGGGACTGGAGAGAAAGAGCTAAAGCTACTGGTTTCTGCCAACAGCTCTGAGTTAGTCTGAAGTCTGTGCAAGAGGTTCATGACTCCAAGAGAATACTGTTGTATTCTCAAGGCTAGTTGTCCACTAGCCTTGCACAATTGAAGTACAAGTCCCAATTTACCATTCTCTGACATTGAAGCTAAGAACCATTATAGATAGGAGGAGCCATGTGTCCAGGAATTGATCTACCTAAAAGTGATTCAGGAGTCTGTTAATTCGTTTATTTACTTCCTTCATTCACACATGAGTTTACTATTTGTGCTATGTTCCATATAACTGTGTCATGGCTAGGCTTGTTCCTAAGTATTAATGAGGGCCCTGTGATTCAGTACTTCATAATAATTATTTAAAATATAACAACTAAGTATAGACCCTATCATTGGAAATATTTTAAATGCATACCCTAATGAAGTAGAGGAGAGGGAAAAGATGGCTTATGACAGTGGCTTATGACATTCTTGAAAAAGAACAGAGTGATGCTTTTCCAGTGTATTTCTAGGGATATATGTTTGGGCTGACTGTCAGGATGCTATAGTCATCTTTGAATCCTAGAACATAGCCAAGGTATGTATAAGAGGCACATGAGATGTTGGTTGAACTAAAGTGATATGAGAGATAGGTGAATTAGGTTAGCAAGATTGAAAGTTCTTGTGCAGGAGGCCCGCTACACATGTTAAGCACTGGGAGTAATGCACAATAAGTCCTAAATCCAATTTCTAACTGAGGGATAAAAAGGTTGCCATAGAAATTGGATGCTGGTGAGCATTTTCTATCTTTTAGCCTAAAAGCTAAAATACAGAATGTACCTGATTTCTAAAAGGATGAAATCCATGCATAACTAAGTGTGCTAGTAAATAAAAAGCTATTTAATTCCAATGCATCTGTCACACATCATGAATTATTTTTCCTTTTACCCTACTTCCTGCATCTCCTCCTGTCCCTCGGAACTAACAGTTGAGGATAACAGCAGTTGTGATGACAGCTTCTGTGAGCTTGGCAGTTGGCTAGTGTATCAGTGGGCTGGTGGGAGGTGGAAATACCTCCACCGAGGCCATGCATAACACTGCATTTGGGGGAGAGAATGCATCTGGAACTGGTCACTTCTCAAGACCATCATGACTATTCTCATGTTTGGATGGCAGTTTAAGTTTAGAGTGCCCCATTCCCTGAAGATCTGTTTGACTTTATTTTGAGATAAGACATGAGAGTGGGGATTTAGGAAAAAAAGTATGAATTATTAATAATATTTGTGGGAATTGGGCTGATAGGAGTCTGACAGACACAATCATGTGTGTTGCCACAGAAAGGTTGATATAACCCAGGACTAAAATGCTGTAGGGGAAGAGTAGTTCCTCTATATTAAATGGCACAGATTAGAGATGATGCATGTGACTTTTAAAGCTTTTATCTCCACAAGTTACCTCCACCTAGACTTTCAGCACAGAAATAATATACCTGCATTCCCAGGGTGGGCTTCCCTGGTGGCCCAGTGGTAAGGAATCCACCTGCTAATGCAGAAAATGCAAGTTCAATCCCTGGGTCAGGAGGATTCCCCTGGAGAAGGATATGGCAACCCACTCCAGTATTCTTGGCTGAGAAATCCCATGGATAGAGGAGCCTGGGGCAACAGTTCATGGGGTCACAAAGAGTCAGACATGATTTAGTGACTAAACAACAATGATTCCTAGGACAGGAATGGGCTTCATCTCCTTTACCATTCACTTTGAATTCCTCTCCTTTTCAAAAAGACATCTCATGGCTTTTTCAGTCAAAATCTCCATATAAGTATGATGGTCATCCTATCCACTTATTTCCCTTAGAATACCTATATAACAATGAATGACGCAAACAAATTTGGTTGTTAAGTTGTTTAGACACTCTGCTTAAGATCATACCCAATGCAGTGGTAAGTCACTTCAGTCGTGTTTGACAGAGTCAGGCAACCCTATGAACTGTAGCCTACCAGGCTCCTTGGTCCATGGGATTCTCCAGGCAAGAATACTGGAGTGGATTGCCATTCCCTTCTCCAGGGGATCTTCCGGGCCCAGGGATGGAACCAGCATGTCTTACATCTGGCCTGCATTGGTAGGTGGGTTCTTTACAACTTGCTCCATGTGGGAAGCCCCACTTAAGGTCAAAACACAGAACAACTTCTCTAAGCTCCACCTCATTTTTTCTGGAAATTGCAGGGACTTCATTAACTTGAGAATAATCTCACAAATTTAACTAATTATTTATAAGTGGCTCTCAAGGTTCAAGTTGTTTAAGCTGCCCCTCTGCCATGGCAATTTTCTAGGCACCAGTCAAGAGATTCTAGGAAGAAAAGTGAAAGTTATAGTCGCTTAGTCCTGTTCGACTCTTACTAGAGTGGGTTACTGTTTCCTTCTTCAGGGGATGTTATCAATCCTGGGAATGAACCTGGGTCTCCTGTATTACAGATGGACTCTATTGTCTGAATCAAAAGGGAGCCTCTTGATCTTGGTCCTTACCATTTTAGATAAAGAAACCCATTTGTCTTTAATTTCCTCCCTTTAACTTGGTAAGGAATAGTGAAGAGGAAAGCCTGTGTACTCTATTTGAGATGCTTGAATTGAAAGTCCCCCAAAATAAAGTGATCTGGATTGATTTTAACTGCCAGCTGCCAGAGAAGTGGTTTGCTTCTCATCATCTCTAATTTCTAACTTCTCATATTTGGTGTATAAGTTTGCTAGGGCTGCCGTCTATGGGGTCGCACAAAGTCGGACACGACTGTAGCGACTCAGCAGCAGCAGCAGCAGCCGGGGTGCTATAATGAAATGCCAGAGACTGGGTGGCTTCAACAGAAATTTGTTTTCCCTTGGTTCTGGAGTCTGGAAGTCTAAGATCAAGGTGTCAGAGATTTGGTTTCTATTGAGGCCTCTTTCCTTGTCTTGCAGATGGTGACCTGCTCACTCTGTTCTTACAAGGCCATCGCTTGTTTTCCAAGTACTCATATGGCCTTTTCTTTGTGCTTATCTCTTTCTCTTCTAAGGATACCAGTTGCATTAGATAAGGCCCCATCTTTATGATTTTATTTAACATTAATGACCTCTTTATAGGACCCATATCCAAATACAGTTGCATTCCAAGGTATTGATAGGAGATAAGTCTTCCTCATAAGAATTTTGTACGAGATACAAGTTCATAACTGTTGGCTATGTACAGTTTGCCTTGTTCATCATAATTTACAATGAATAATGAAGTAAACCATCAAAACCACACTTTTTCCAGATTCTGAGACTTCTTTACTATTGCTCTGTTTCTCAGAATAGATAGAATCTTTACATGTTTTTAATTTACCCTGCACTATAAATATATAGGCCATAAATAAAATCTCATTATTATTTTATAAAGAACCAGGGGATATTTTTCTCTTACACACTGTCCCACTTAAATCTTCATAAGTGCTTCTTGCAAACTGACCTCATTTCACACTTCACATAAAATTCTCAGCTATGAAATGGGGACGCTAAAAGCCTTTAATTTGTCATAAGTCCCACAATGCCTAACTTATGAAGTAGACTGGAAAACAAATCAGTCTAGACTTAGAGGAAATTAACCTACTTCTAACTAAAAAAATAATGAAAGTACATCATTGTTTCTCTTTCTTAATACTCTTAATAAAAAAAAAAAAAAACTATTGTCATTAAACACATCAGATATTGGCAACTTTGGTAGTAACTGACATTTTTACTATTTCTATGGAAACTTCTACAGGGTGATGGAGAACATAAAATGTATTTCTAAATCCAAAATAAAATTTTCAGTAAAATTGTTTTTCACAGATTTCTTCTAAGTCTAACAGAAGTGGCCTTACCTATCAGGCAGTAATGGTTATACAGTTTTATGCTTCAATATACTTATTTAATTGTTATCTATTAGCTGATATTTCCCAAAATTAGATATTTGTGATTTGTTCTAATTTGTAATGTGTATTTTTCACCAGATACTCAAATGCCATTTATCATTCCAATAGTGTGTTAAAACACTGAGCTGTGATATTGGGTTACTGAACACCTGTTTTCTAGAATGCAACTGGTGGTAGAAAGTGACAACTCATTGTCTTTGCGGACAGCTGAATCCCTTCATTGTTTCCATTTACATGATTCAGTGTTCATTCTAAGATCATAATGGAGGGGATCCTAGGTTTATTTCAGTAACTCCAGAAATACAGTCCATTTGAATTCAAGATTGTGAAGCCCTTTATTGAATATGTATAATAAGATAATTCAAGCAATATAATTTAATTTTAACTTGGTATTTTCTATTCATGAAATACATAACCTGATTTTTTTTAAAAAAATCAATGAATTTGATCATATCTTGGAACCTCATTTCATCCTCTCTGTAGTTGTCATGGCAACAGAGAAACCAGGGTACTATGGGGAGATGTGATTTCAGACTTCTGCTGCAGTTATTCCTATGTGTGGTCCAGAGAGAGAACAATGTGGTGGCTTTTTTATTCAAAAAAATTGCACTTAATATATGCATATAACATAATATGCATTATGTTAATATAGCAGTCATGGAGAACTCAGATGCTATAAAATGCCTGCCCTTGCCACTTTGCCTAATATGTGGGTTCAGGTTTACTTTTTCCTGCTAAGCTTCTGCTTAGTGATTGGTAGAATGATTTTTGATATGTATAGTGTCTAGATAGCGGTATTTACAAACAGGATGGAAAATAGAGAGTTCAAGCAATTGCATTTACTAAATGATTAAGTGAAGCATTTGAATTAATTACAAATTCATTACATAAATACAAAACTTCCTTTGATTACAAATCCTGTTCTTCTGATGGTGTAGATGGCTCTCTATCTTAATCCATATTGTTGGGCCTCTTGAGCCTACCTGACATTGGCTCACTGTCCAGTTTCATGATACCACAGCTCTCCCACTCTGCATACAAATATTCATGATATTCCTTTTCTTGATCCTTTAGTTTCATTGTTCTTTCTCTTTCCCTCTTTTCTTATTTCTCTTTCCTGTTTTCCCTCCTCTCCTCTCTCCTTGTTCCTCGCCTCTTTCCTTCCTCAGGTACTTTTTCTTGCACATTCATTGTGTAGAATTTATCTGCCACCCCACCTAATGGGCTTTGTCAAATACTATATCTGTGAACAGAAATCTCACAGGTTTCAGCCATCACAAAGCAGAGAATTGGTAGCACTCAGCCAATCATACCTTAATTTCCAATTGGGCTAGGAAGTCTGACTATCTCAGTTGTACAGTTTTAAGATTTAAGAAAAGAGCAAATATTTAAACACATTTTAAACAAAAGTGTACCAGGGCAGCAAGAGGTGGGCTAATAAATGCATCTTTATAATATGTATATTTTAGGACAATACCATAATAAGAATTTTCTCTTTACAATTTTATTAATGTACAGTTGATTTACAATATTATATTTGTTTTATTGCACATCATAGTGATTCAATATTTTAGTAGTGTTTTAGTCACTAAGTCATGTTTGACTCTTGCAAACCCATGGACTGTAGTCCACCAGATTCCTCTGTGCATGGGATTTCCCAGGCAGGAATACTAGAGTAGTTGCCATTTCCATCTCCAGCAGATCTTTCCTACCCAGGGATTGAACCTGTGGTCTCTTGCTTCTCCTGAATTCTAGGCAGTTTCTTTACTGCTGAGCCACCAGGGAAGCCTTCAGGCCACCAGGCTTCAACAATACGTGAACTGTGAACTTCCAGATGTTCAGGCTGGTTTTAGAAAAGGCAGAGGAACCAGAGATCAAATTGCCAACATCCACTGGATTATTGAAAAAGCAAGAGAATTCCAGAAAAACATCTGTTTCTGCTTTATTGACTATGCCAAAGACTTTGACTGTGTGGATCACAATGAACTGTGGAAAATTCTTAAAGATACGGGAATACCAGACCACCTGACCTGCTTCTTGACAATCTGTATGCAGGTCAGGAAGCAATAATTCGAACTGAACATGGAACAACACACTGGTTACAAATAGGAAAAGGAGTATAGTACATCAAGGCTATATATTGTCACTCTGCTTATTTTTTTTTTTTAATTATTTTATTTTATTTTTTAACTTTACAGTACTGTATTGGTTTTGCCAAATATCAACATTAATCCGCCACAGGTATACATGTGTTCCCCATCCTGAACCCTCCTCCCTCCCTGTACCATTCCTCTGGGTTGTCCCAGTGCACCCTGCTTATTTAAGTTATATGCAGAGTACATCATGAGAAATGCTGGGCTGGAAGAAGCACAAGCCGGAACCAAGATTGCCGGGAGAAATATCAATAACTTCAGATATGCAGATGACACCAACCTTATGGCAGAAAGTGAAGAAGAACTAAAGAGCCTCTTGATGAAAGTGAAAGATGAGAGTGAAAAAGTTGGCTTAAAGTTTTCAGAAAACTAAGATCATGGCATCCAGTTTCATCACTTCATGGGAAATAGATGGGGAAACAGTGGAAACAGTGGCTGACTTTATTTTTTTGGGCTCCAAAATCACTGCAGATGGTGATCACAGCCATGAAATTAAAAGACACTAACTCCTTGGAAGAAAAGTTATGACCAACCTAGACAGCATATTGAAAAGCAGAGACATAATTTTGCCAGTAAATATCCATCTAGTCTAGGCTACGGTTTTTCCAGTAGTCCTGTATGGATGTGAGAGTTGGACTATAAAGAAAGCTGAGTGCCAAAGAATTGATGCTTTTGAACTGTGGTGTTGGAGAAGACTCTTGAGAGTCCCTCAGACTGCAAGGAGATCCAACCAGTCCATCCTAAAGGAAATCAGTCCTGAATATTCATTGGAAGGACTGATGCTCAAGCTGAAACCACAATACTTTGGCCATCTGATGCAAAGAACTGACTCATTTGAAAAGACCCTGATTCTGGAAATGATTGAAGGGAGGAGGAGAAGGGGACAGCAGAGAATGAGATGGTTGGATGGCATCACTGACTCAATGGACATGAGTTTGAGTAAGACCTGGGAGTTGGTGATGGATAGGGAAGCCTGGTGTGCTGCAGTCCATGGGGTCGCAAAGAGTTGGACATAGCTGAGCAACTGAATTGAACTGATGGTAATTCTATTTTTAGTATTTTTAGGAACCTCCATGAAATTATTTTCCAAAGTGGCTGAACCAATTTTTATTCCCATCAACAGTGTATAAGGACTCCCTTTACATCCTTGCCAACATTTGTTATTTCTGATCTTTTTGATGACAGTCACTCTGACAAATTTGAGGTAATCATTTTGGTTCTGGTTTTCATTTTTCTGATGATTAGTGATATTGATCTATTCTTTAATTTGGAAAGTACTTATCAGTCATGCCACCTGTGAATATTTCTCCCATTTTGATGGGGAACTTCCCTGGTGGCTCAGATGGTGAAGCATCTACCCACAATGTGGGAGACCTGGGTTCAATCCCTGGGTCAGGAAGATCCTCTGGAGAAGGAAATGGCAACCCACTCCAGTACTCTTGCCTGGAAATTTTCGATAGGTTGTCTTTTTGTTTTGTCAATGGTTTCCTTTGTTCTGCAAAAGCTTTTTAGTTTAATTCGTCCCATTTGCTCATTTTTTGCTTTTATTTCCTTTGCCTTAGGAAACATATCCAAAAATATTGCTACAAATTATGTCAAAGACTTTTATGCTTATGATTTCCATAGGATTTTTATGGTTTTCTGTCTTACATTTAGGCCTTTAATCCATTTTCTCCATAGTGTGAGAAAATATTCTTTTTTTTTTTTTATTTTTTTAGAGTTGATCACAACTGAGTGACCGAGAGCGAGCACAGTTTATTAGTAAACATTCAACAAGGAACTTTTTCTTTTTTTTTTTCCTTTTTTTTTTCTAATTTTATTTTATTTTTAAACTTTACATAATTGTATTAGTTTTGCCAAATATCAAAATGAATCCGCCACAGGTATACATGTGTTCCCCATCCTGAACCCTCCTCCCTCCTCCCTCCCCATACCATCCCTCTGGGTCGTCCCAGTGCACTAGCCCCAAGCATCCAGTATCGTGCATTGAATCTGGACTGGCAACTCGTTTCTTACATGATATTTTACATGTTTCAATGCCATTCTCCCAAATCTTCCCACCCTCTCCCTCTCCCACAGAGTCCATAAGACTGTTGTATACATCAGTGTCTCTTTTGCTGTCTCGTACACAGGGTTATTGTTACCATCTTTCTAAATTCCATATATATGCATTAGTATACTGTATTTATGTTTTTCCTTCTGGCTTACTTCACTCTGTATAATAGGCTCCAGTTTCATCCACCTCATTAGAACTGATTCAAATGTATTCTTTTTAATGGCTGAGTAATACTCCATTGTGTATATGTACCACAGCTTTCTTATCCATTCATCTGCTGATGGGCATCTAGGTTGCTTCCATGTCCTGGCTATTATAAACAGTGCTGCGATGAACATTGGGGTACACGTGTCTCTTTCCCTTCTGGTTTCCTCAGTGTGTATGCCCAGCAGTGGGATTGCTGGATCATAAGGCAGTTCTATTTCCAGTTTTTTTAAGGAATCTCCACACTGTTCTCCATAGTGGCTGTACTACTTTGCATTCCCACCAACAGTGTAAGAGGGTTCCCTTTTCTCCACACCCTCTCCAGCATTTATTATTTGTAGACTTTTGGATCGCAGCCATTCTGACTGGTGTGAAATGGTACCTCATAGTGGTTTTGATTTGCATTTCTCTGATAATGAGTGATGTTGAGCATCTTTTCATGTGTTTGTTAGCCATCTGTATGTCTTCTTTGGAGAAATGTCTATTTAGTTCTTTGGCCCATTTTTTCATTGGGTCGTTTATTTTTTTGGAGTTGAGCTGTAGGAGTTGCTTGTATATTTTTGAGATTAGTTGTTTGTCGGTTGCTTCATTTGCTATTATTTTCTCCCATTCTGAAGGCTGTCTTTTCACCTTGCTAATAGTTTCCTTTGATGTGCAGAAGCTTTTAAGGTTAATTAGGTCCCATTTGTTTATTTTTGCTTTTATTTCCAATATTCTGGGAGGTGGGTCATAGAGGATCCTGCTGTGATGTATGTCGGAGAGTGTTTTGCCTATGTTCTCCTCTAGGAGTTTTATAGTTTCTGGTCTTACGTTTAGATCTTTAATCCATTTTGAGTTTATTTTTGTGTATGGTGTTAGAAAGTGGTCTAGTTTCATTCTTTTACAAGTGGTTGACCAGATTTCCCAGCACCACTTGTTAAAGAGATTGTCTTTTATCCATTGTATATTCTTGCCTCCTTTGTCAAAGATAAGGTGTCCATATGTGCGTGGATTTATCTCTGGGCTTTCTATTTTATTCCATTGATCAATATTTCTGTCTTTGTGCCAGTATCATACTGTCTTGATAACTGTGGCTTTGTAATAGAGCCTGAAGTCAGGTAGGTTGATTCCTCCAGTTCCATTCTTCTTTCTCAAGATCGCTTTGGCTATTCGAGGTTTTTTGTATTTCCATACAAATTGTGAAATTATTTGTTCTAGCTCTGTGAAGAATACTGTTGGTAGCTTGATAGGGATTGCGTTGAATCTATAAATTGCTTTGGGTAGTATACTCATTTTCACTATATTGATTCTTCCAATCCATGAACATGGTATATTTCTCCATCTATTAGTGTCCTCTTTGATTTCTTTCACCAGTGTTTTATAGTTTTCTATATATAGGTCTTTAGTTTCTTTAGGTAGATATATCCCTAAGTATTTTATTCTTTCCGTTGCAATGGTGAATGGAATTGTTTCCTTAATTTCTCTTTCTGTTTTCTCATTATTAGTGTATAGGAATGCAAGGGATTTCTGTGTGTTGATTTTATATCCTGCAACTTTTCTATAGTCATTGATTATTTCTAGTAATTTTCTGGTGGAATCTTTAGGGTTTTCTATGTAGAGGATCATGTCATCTGCAAATAGTGAGAGTTTTACTTCTTCTTTTCCAATTTGGATTCCTTTTTCTGCTCTGATTGCTGTGGCCAAGACTTCCAAAACTATGTTGAATAGTAATGGTGAAAGTGGGCACCCTTGTCTTGTTCCTGACTTTAGAGGAAATGCTTTCAATTTTTCACCATTGAGGATAATGTTTGCTGTGGGTTTGTCATATATAGCTTTTATTATGTTGAGGTATGTTCCTTCTATTCCTGCTTTCTGGAGAGTTTTTATCATAAATGGATGTTGAATTTTGTCAAAGGCTTTCTCTGCATCTATTGAGATAATCATATGGTTTTTATTTTTCAGTTTGTTAATGTGGTGTATTACATTGCTTGATTTGCGGATATTGAAGAATCCTTGCATCCCTGGGATAAAGCCCACTTGATCATGGTGTATGATCTTTTTAATGTGTTGTTGGATTCTGATTGCTAGAATTTTGTTAAGGGTTTTTGCATCTATGTTCATCAGTGATATTGGCCTGTAGTTTTCTTTTTTTGTGGGATCTTTGTCAGGTTTTGGTGTTAGGGTGATGGTGGCCTCATAGAATGAGTTTGGAAGTTTACCTTCCTCTGCAATTTTCTGGAAGAGTTTGAGCAGGATAGGTGCTAGCTCTTCTCTAAATTTTTAGTAGAATTCAGCTGTGAAGCCATCTGGACCGGGGCTTTTGTTTGCTGGAAGATTTTTGATTACAGTTTCAATTTCCGTGCTTGTGATGGGTCTGTTAAGATTTTCTATTTCTTCCTGGTCCAGTTTTGGAAAGTTGTACTTTTCTAAGAATTTGTCCATTTCTTCCACGTTGTCCATTTTATTGGCATATAATTGTTGATAGTAGTCTCTTATGATCCTTTGTATTTCTGTGTTGTCTGTTGTGATCTCTCCATTTTCGTTTCTAATTTTGTTGATTTGATTTTTCTCCCTTTGTTTCTTGATGAGTCTGGCTAATGGTTTGTCAATTTTATTTATCCTTTCAAAGAACCAGCTTTTGGTTTTGTTGATTTTTGCTATGGTCTCTTTTGTTTCTTTTGCATTTATTTCTGCTCTAATTTTTAAGATTTCTTTCCTTCTACTAACCCTGGGGTTCTTCATTTCTTCCTTTTCTAGTTGCTTTAGGTGTAGAGTTAGGTTATTTATTTGACTTTTTTCTTGTTTCTTGAGGTGTGCCTGTATTGCTATGAACTTTCCCCTTAGGACTGCTTTTACCGTGTCCAACAGGTTTTGGGTTGTTGTGTTTTCATTTTCATTCATTTCTATGCAAATTTTGATTTCTTTTTTGATTTCTTCTGTTATTTGTTGGTTATTCAGCAGCGTGTTGTTCAGCCTCCATATGATGGGATTTTTAATAGTTTTTCTCCTGTAATTGAGATCTAATCTTACTGCATTGTGGTCAGAAAAGATGCTTGGAATGACTTCTATTTTTTTGAATTTCCAAGGCTAGCTTTATGGCCCAGGATGTGATCTATCCTGGAGAAGGTTCCATGTGCGCTTGAGAAAAAGGTGAAATTCTTTGTTTTGGGATGAAATGTCCTATAGATATCAATTAGGTCTAACTGGTCTATTGTATCATTTAAAGTTTGTGTTTCCTTGTTAATTTTCTGTTTAGTTGATCTATCCATAGGTGTAAGTGGGGTATTAAAGTCTCCCACTATTATTGTGTTATTGTTAATTTCTCCTTTCATACTTGTTAGCATTTGTCTTACGTACTGTGGTGCTCCCGTGTTGGGTGCATATATATTTATAATTGTTATATCTTCTTCTTGGATTGATCCTTTGATTATTATGTAGTGACCTTCTTTGTCTCTTTTCACAGTCTTTGTTTTAAAGTCTATTTTACCTGGTATGAGTATTGCTACTCCTGCTTTCTTTTGGTCCCTATTTGCATGGAAAATCTTTTTCCAGCCCTTCACTTTCAGTCTGTATGTGTCCCCTGTTTTGAGGTGGGTCTCTTGTAGACAACATATGTAGGGGTCTTGTTTTTGTATCCATTCAGCCAGTCTTTGTCTTTTGGTTGGGGCATTCAACCCATTTACGTTTAAGGTAATTACTGATAAGTGTGATCCCGTTGCCATTTACTTTATTGTTTTGGGTTCGAGTTTATACACTGTTTTTGTGTTTTCTGTCTAGAGAATATCCTTTAGTATTTGTTGGAGAGCTGGTTTGGTGGTGCTGAATTCTCTCAGCTTTTTCTTGTCTGAAAAGCTTTTGATTTCTCCTTCATATTTGAATGAGATCCTTGCTGGGTACAATAATCTGGGCTGTAGGTTATTTTCTTTCATCATTTTAAGTATGTCTTGCCATTCCCTCCTGGCTTGAAGAGTTTCTATTGAAAGATCAGCTGTTATCCTAATGGGAATTCCCTTGTGTGTTATTTGTTGTTTTTCCCTTGCTGCTTTTAATATTTGTTCTTTGTGTTTGATCTTTGTTAATTTGATTAATATGTGTCTTGGGGTGTTTCGCCTTGGGTTTATCCTGTTTGGGACTCTCTGGGTTTCTTGGACTTGGGTGATTATTTCCTTCCCCATTTTAGGGAAGTTTTCCACTATTATCTCCTCAAGTATTTTCTCATGGTCTTTCTTTTTGTCTTCTTCTTCTGGAACCCCTATGATTCGAATGTTGTAGCGTTTAATATTGTCCTGGAGGTCTCTGAGATTGTCCTCATTTCTTTTAATTCGTTTTTCTTTTATCCTCTCTGATTCATTTATTTCTACCATTCTATCTTCTAATTCACTAATCCTATCTTCTGCCTCTGTTATTCTACTATTTGTTGCCTCCAGAGTTTTTTTTAATTTCATTTATCGCATTATTCATTATATATTGACTCTTTTTTATTTCTTCTAGGTCCTTGTTAAACCTTTCTTGCATCTTCTCAATCCTTGTCTCCAGGCTATTTATCTGTGATTCCATTTTAGTTTCAAGATTTTGGATCAATTTCACTATCATTATTCGGAATTCTTTATCAGGTAGATTCCCTATCTCTTCCTCTTTTGTTTGGTTTGGTGGGCATTTATCCAGTTCCTTTATCTGCTGAGTATTCCTCTGTCTCTTCATCTTGTTTAAATTGCTGAGTTTGGGGTGTCCTTTCTGTATTCTGGCAGTTTGTGGAGTTCTCTTTATTGTGGCATTTCCTCACTGTGTGTGGGTTTGTACAGGTGGCTTGTCAAGGTTTCCTGGTTAGGGAAGCTTGTGTCAGTGTTCTGGTGGGTGGAGCTGTATTTCTTCTCTCTCCTTTCGAAGAGTTGGGTTGCTTTTCTGGGTGCCTGATGTCCTCTGCCGGCATTCAGAAGTTGTTTTGTGGAATTTACTCGACGTTTAAATGCTCTTTTGATGAATTTGTGGGGGAGAAAGTGTTCTCCCCGTCCTACTCCTCCGCCATCTTGGCTCCTCCCGGAACTTTTTCTTTTCACCTTTTTCTCAGCACAAGTTGCTCAGCAAGGAAAACTGATGCTGAAAGCTACCACCTGTCCACACAGTGTCATCAGCAGAATCCGGTGTAGAGGTCCCAATTCCTGAGCAGGAAACTTCCCATTTAGGTTTGAGAATGCACTGCCACGGCCTCATCCACAACTAAGTAAATTAGCTTTGTGCACTTCTGACTTCAGCCAAGAGAGCAGAGGCGAGTGTGGTTCCTCCTGGAAGAGCTCAGAGCGAGAAAATATTCTGAGTTCATTCTTTTATATGTAGCTGTCCAGTCTTCCCAGCACCACTTATTGACAAGACTGTCTTTCTTCACTGATTACTTTTGCTTTCTTTGTCATAGATTAATTGACTATAAGTGCATGAGTTTATTTCTGGGCTCTCTATTCTGTTCCATTGATTTATATGCCTTTTTTGTACCAGCATGGCATTGTTTTGATACTATAACTTTGAAGTATAGCCTGAAGTCAGGGAGCACGATGCCTCCAGCCTTGTTCTTTTATCTTAAGATTGCTTTGGCTATTCAAGTTCTGTTGTGGTTCCATATAAATTTATGATTATTTTCTCCAGTTCTGTGAAAAGTATCATGATGTTAGCTATGGATTTGTTATAAATGGCATTTCTTATGTTGAGATATATCTAGCATGTTGCCTTTATATCCAAATTGATGAGTTTTTATCATGAATGGATTTTGAATTTTATCAATTTTTTATGCATCTTTTGAGGTGATCATATAATTTTTATTCTTCAGTTAAAGTTGTGTATCATATTGATTGAGTTACAGATATTGAACCATCCTTGTATTCCTGGAATAAATCCTACTCGATCATGGTGAATGACCCCCTTTTTTAGTTTTTTATAGTAATTTGCTAATTACTTCAAGGATTTTGCATCTACATTCATCAGAGATATTAGCTTGAAATATCTTTTTGGAGTGTCTTGGTCTGGTTTCAATATCAGAGTAATGGTGGCTTTGTAAAATGAACTTGGGAATGTTCCTGTCTCCTCAATGTTTTAACATAGTCTGAGAACTATTCCAAACTAGCTCTAGAAAAAATAGCTCTTCTTTATATGTTTTGTAGAAATGCACAGTGAAAATGTCTGACCCTAGACTGTGCTGAGAGTTTTTTGATTACTAATTCAATTTCAGTAATAGTGATTGATCTGTTCAGATTATCTATTTCTTCCTGATTCACTCTTGGAATTGCATTTTCGTAGAAATACATTAATTTCTTATAGGTTGTCCAGTTTGCTTATAACTTTGTAGCGTTCTCTTATTTTCATCTTTATGATATAGATTGTTATTTCTCCTCTTTCATTTTTGACTTTATTTGAGTAACTCTCTTTTTTTCTTGATGAGCCTGGTTTAGGTTCTTAATTTTGCTATCTTAAAAAACAAACAAACAAAAAAAACTACTCTTGGCTTCATTGCCCTTTTCCATTGTTCTTTTGGTCTCTATATCATTTACGTGCTCTCTAACCTATACTATTCCCCATCTTCTGCTGATTTTGTGCTTTGTTTAATTTTTTTCTAATTCCTTTAGATGGTAGGTTAGGTTATTTTTTCTTGTTTCATGAGGTAGGCCTGTATCACTATCAACTTCCCTCTTAGAACTGCTTTTGGTACATTTCATGGATTCTGTAAAGTTGTGTTTTTATTTTCCTTGAGATATTTTCTGAATCTCCCTTTTATTTCTTGATCCACCCACTGGTTTTTAGTGGGATGTTATTTAGTCTCCACATGTCTGTGTTTTCCTGTTTTTCTTCCTGTAACTGATTTTGACAGAGATGGGAATACTGACCACTTTACCTGCCTCCTGATAAACCTGTATGCAGGTCAAGAAATAACAGTTAGAACCAGACAAGGAACAACTAAGCCTGGCATGCTGCAGTCCATAGGGTCGCAAAGAGTCGGACATGACTCAGTGACTGAACAACAAAAACAATAATACTACTGGGGTCAGAAAAATGCTTGACATAATTTCTTTCATCTTAAATTTGCCAAGACTTGTTTTATGACCTATCACGTTATCTATCTTGGGGAATGTTCCATGTACACTTGAAAAACGTATTCTGCTGTTTCAGGATTAAATGTACTCTACTTATCTATTAAGTCCAACTGGTCGAATTTAAGATCACTGTGTCCTTATTGGACACAGTAATAATGTGTTTGGATCTGTTTGGATTATCTGTCCATTGAGGTAAATGTGGTGTTAACATCCTCTACTATTATTGTATTGTTGTGAATTTTATATCTACTAATATTTTCTTTATATATTTAGGTGTTCCTGTATTATGTGCATATATGATAAGGATTGTAATATCTCTTACAATCCTTTTATCCTTTACCTTACAATCTTTTATCATTACATTATGTAATGATAAAAGAATCAATTGTATTGATTCTTTTATCATTACATAATGCCTTTCTTTGTATTTTTGTAGACTTCGTTTCAGTGTCTACTTCATCTGCTATGAGTATTGAAATATTTTTTACCATCCTTCACTTTCAATCTATTAGTTGTTTTTTCACTTGTTCTTTCTGATTCTTTCATTTTGAACAAATTTTTCTGTCTTCTCATTTTGCTTATTTGCTTAACTTTTTCTTTGAATTTGGATGGAACAGTTATCCATCCCTCTCTTGCATGTGTGTCCTGGTGTGGAATCATCCCTATGCAATCTATGTGTGCCCAGTTGTTTTGGTCAGAAAGCTGAATCTGATGTGAGGATAGGTCGCCACTTGCTCCATGCTGTACTGGCATCTATTACCTTGGTGGAAGAAGTAAGTCTGGAGATCGAGGGGCTAGAGGCAGGGCCAGATGTGAGCTGGGGCTTCTATTCTCAGTGGCTGTCACCACTCTAGCAGAGGCAGGGTCTAGGTCAGGATCAGGTCTCAAGGTGCCGGAGTAGAAGTTCCATGGGTTGGGTCTGAGTTCTTCTTCACTCTAAGTGCATATTCTCCCTCTCACAGCAATGGCACTTTCACCCCAGAAGGGATCATGTTAGAGTAAGAAGAGCTGAAGTGGGTGCTCAGTGTAAGCTGGGGCATGTGCAGGGTTGGTGCTGGAAAAGGCAAGAGTAACAGGCGTTTTCAATCTTCTCCCTCCACTTTGTTTCTGGGAGTAAGCAAGCATGTGTCTTCTTTTCATAGGTGGAATTGAGGTTTCTTTCAGCCTTCCTGTTATCCTCACTGTTTTTGAAGCCATCTAAGAGGACTCATCTTCCTGGTGTTAGATTCCAGGCCTGAGGTGCCCAATAAGTGGTTCAAACTGCTCACTCCCATGGGAAGATCTCTGAGTCCAGTAACCCTCCTCTTCTCTGTTCCATCCTAGGGGCACAGGTCTTGACCTAATCACTTTTCTTCCCTTCCTCTTAACTCTTTAAATTCTCTGTTGCATAAGAGTCTCTGCCAGCTATAGTTTGTCTTCAGTGAGAATTGCTCTACTTTCAGATGCACTTTTGATATGTGTTCATTGGGGGAGGTGAACTCAGTAATCCTCCTAGTCCACCATCCCGATCTCTCAAGAATTTTTGTTATTCACCTCAAAACTAAAATAGTTATCTGCATTGATTCCCTGGGAGAATTTTCTCCCATAAATGCTAATTCAGATTCCAAAACTATAAAAGAAGGACAGAAGAAAAAAGAAATGGAAACATTTTATTGGTAAATGACAGTGTTTCGTATTCATAGGTCAAGGTCCAGATCATTCCTAGCATAAGTCATTAAAAAAAGTCATTCTTTTGGGTCACAAAAGTATCAGGCATACTAGGCATTTATTGAAAATATTTGTTTTGTTTCCCTATTTAAATAAAGCCCATTGTTATCTTTGTTAACTAAGGAATAGGTTTTGTGTATTTAATGAATGCCTACTGTATGCTCACAGTATATTTAGATACTATTTAGGTAAGCCACACTGCAAAATGTACTGAATAGTAAAGATGTTTTCACTAAAATAGACACTGTGAAAAATTTAAGGTGATTAAAAAACTTAAATTAATGAAACTCATACTTACACTGACATAATTAGGTCTGAGCTTAAGCCACACCAAAAAATGTCAGCTTTCCTAATCAGCACTTTTAAAGTCTGAATAGCATTTTAGCAATAAAAGAACTACAGCAACTTCCAAAATATAATCACTTTATTCTAGCCAAACCTGGTTTGCTAGGTTGGAGTAATGGACAGGGGCCTCAGTTCTCTACTCTCAGTTCACATGAAACGGGGAGGAGTCACTAGAAGTTTTAAGAGTGTTTGCGCACAGAAACATGCTAGTCAGTGTAGAGCCAAGGATAATCAAGAGGATATTATGCTGGCTCTCTATCTTAGCTGGGAAGGGAAAGTCTCTCACTCTTCTTTTCTTCCTGGTCCTTCTACACTGCAAAACATGAGGATATGTGAGATGTTGCATGGGTACAAGCTATACCAAGTATTAAGTGTAGTGCTTACCACCCCATTTAAATATCTAATAAATATTTCATGATTAACAAGTCTCATTCTGGAGCTATCCTCCAAACTTGTACCATCCATCGTCTTTCCCATCTCAGTTGATGCCAAGTCCATCTGTACAGTTGCTCATGCCAAACCACTGGAGTCACCTTTGGTCATCTCAATCTCTCCCACTTTACAACTAGTCTATCAGGAAATATTAGCTTTATCTTCAAGGTATGTCCAGAATCAAATCATCTCATTCTCATTACCTCTGCTGTGACTATCGTGGTTGGGACTAATATCATTTATTCCTTGCAATATGGCAAGTTCTCCCTTCTCTTGTCTATTTCCTATAGTCTACCTTCAAGAGCATGAAGAACAATATTTGCCTTTAATTTTTAATTTTGATGTAATTTCAGACTCATAGAAAAGCTGTAAAAATAGGACAAAGTGTTCCTTTAAACACTTCATCCAGACTCCCAAGCTGTAAACACTATTTTTCATTAAAAAAGGCAGAGGAACCAGAGATCAAATTGCCAACATCTGTTGCATCAGAGAAAAAGCAAAAGAGTTCCAGAAAAACATTTACTTCTGCTTTATTGGCTATGCAAATGACCGTGGATTTGACTTTGACTGTGTGGATCACAACAAACTGGAAAATTCTTAAAGAGATGGGAATACCAGACCACCTGATCTGCTTCCTGAGAAATCTATATGCAAGTAAAGAAGCAACAGTTAGAATCAGACGTGAAACAATGGACTTGCTCAAATTTCAGAAAGGAGTTCATAAAGACTATACATTATCACCCTGCTTATTTAACTTATATGCAGAGTACATCATGTGAAATGTTGGGCTGGATGAAGCCCAAACTGGAATGAAGATTGCCAGGAGAAACATCAATAACCTCATACACACAAATGGCACCACCCTTTGGGCAGAAAACAAAGAAGAACTAAAGAGCTACTTGAGGAAAGTGAAAGAGGAGAGTGAAAAAGCTTGCTTAAAAAGCATCCAAAACAGTAAGATCATGGCATTGTGGTCCTATCATTTCATGGCAAATAGATGGGGAAACAATGGAAACAGTGACAGAATTTATTTTGGGGCGCTCCAAAATCACTACAGGTGGCGACTGCAGCCATAAAATTAAAAAACACTTGCTCCTTGGAAGAGAAGCTATGACCAACCTAGACAGCATGTTAAAAAGGAGACATTACTTTGCCGACAAAGGTCCTTCTAATCAAAGCTATGGTTTTCCCAGTAGTCATGTATGTATGTATGCGAGAATTGGACTGTAAAGACAGCTGAGTGCTGAAGAATTGATGCTTTTGAACTGTAGTGTTGGAGAAGACTCTTGAGAGTTCCTTGGACTGCAAGGAGATCCAACCAGTCAATCCTAAAGGAAATCATTCTTGAATATTCATCAGAAGAACTGATGGTGAAGCTGAAACTCTAATACTTTGGCCACCTGACGTGAAGAGTTGACTCATTTGAAAAGACCCTGATGCTGGGAAAGATTGAAGATGGGAGGAGAAGGGGACAACAGAGGATGAGATGTTTGGATGGCAACACAGACTCAATGGACCTGACTTTGAGCAAGCTCCGGGAGTTGGTGATGTACAGGGAAGCCTGGTGTGCTGCCTGCAGTCCATGGGGTCACAGAGAGTCAGACATGACTGAGCGACTACTTGACTGAACTGATTTTTCATCAAATACTGCTGCATTCTCATCCATAAGGGTTGCACCATTTTGTATTTTTATCAGCAATATATGACAGTCTTATTCCTCACAGTCTTGCAAATAGTGTGTTACTAGATTTTTGAACTTTTACCAATCTGCTTAATGAGAAATGATATCTCAGAATAGTCTTAATTAGCATTTATATTACTATAGATAAGATTGAATTTATTTTCACATGTCTAAAGACATTTAAACCCTTTTGGACAGCCCACTTCTCTTTCAGTCACTTTACTCTTAGGATTTTGGTTTTTTTGTCCCCCAGAATTTTAAGCATTCCATATATTAATGTTATTGTGTTGTGCTCAGTCACTCAGTCATGTCAGACTATTTGCGACCACATGGACTGTAGCCTGCCAGGCTTCTCTGTCCATGGGGATTTTTCAGGCAAGAATACTGGAATAAGTTTTCATGCCCTCCTCCTGGGGAACTTCCCAACCCAGGGATTGAACCCAGGTCTCCCACATTGCACGTGGATTCTTTACCACCTGAGCCACCAGGAAATTCCTGTTAATGTTATTAGATAGTAACTAATACTAGCTACTATTAGCTAGTAACTAATACTAACATAAGTATTACCTGTGATATTACAAATATTTTCTTCTACTGTGTTGTCTTATGACTTTGTTTATGACTTTTTCTTTTGCTGTGCTAAAGTTTCCTATTTTTATGTGGTCAAATATATCAATTTCTAATTTTCTCTAGATTTTGAGTTACTACTAGAAAACATTTTTGTACCCCCAGGTATTACAGAAATTCATATAGGAATTCATCTGTTTTCTACTGGTACTTTTGTCATTTCATTTTGTGTGTGTGTGTGTTTAGATTCCTGAACAATGTGGAGCTTATTCTTGTGTGAAATAAGGCATAGATCTAATTTTATTTTTTACTAAATACCATTATTTCAGAACCATTGCTTAAAATACCTATCTTTTCCCCAGTGAATTGAAGTGTTATCTTCATCATATACTAACATTTTATATGCACTTTGGTCTATAGCTAGACTTTTAGTTCTTTCCTATTGATCAATCTGTCAGCCATGCACCAGGACCACCTTATTTTAATTATAGAGGTATTATTTTTAATGTTTTGTAGGGCTGGTCTCTTGGTATCTTTTCTTTTAAAGTATTCTCCTAGGTATTCCACATAAAACTTGTATTAACTTGTCTAGATCCATTAAAAAACTTGCTAATATTTTTGGGGGGTTTACATTAAATTGATAACTTAGGGAAAACTGATACATTTAATGGTGTCAAATCATGTAATTTAAGAACTAAGAATGTCTTTCCATTTGTTAAAGTTTAATATTATGTCATAAAGTCTAATATTATGTCATAAAGTCTAATATTATGTTAAGTTTCCTTTATGTAAACTTTGTATATATCAGGTTAAATTTATTTCTAGGTATCTTCCTTATTGCTGTTGTAAGTCAGGCATTTTATAGTCATTATATTCTCTGATTGTTTTTTCTGCTTATGAAAACTATTAGGGTCACATGTTAATAACATAGTCTGATAACTTCCTGAATTTTTTCTATTGTTTGAGTTAACTTTTTCATTGACTATCTGAGTGTATGATTATATTTTATGTAAACAGCAATAGTATCTTTTTCTTAACCATTCTTATGACTCTTAATAATTTCTCTCATCTGATTTCATTGTTGTAGTTGTTCAGTTGCTAAATTGTATTTGACTCTTTACAACCCCATGGGCTGCAGCATGTGAAGATTCCCTGTCCTTCACTATCTCGTGGAGATTATTCAAACTCATGTCCATTAGGTTGATGATGCGATCCAACCATCTTAATCATTTGTCACACCTTTGTTGTCCTGCCCTCAATCTTTCCCAGCATCAAGGTCTTTTCCAATAGGTGAGCTCTTTGCATCAGGTGGCCAAAGTATTGGAGCTTTAGCTTGAGCATCAGTCCTTCCAATGAATATCCAGGGTTTATTTCCTTTAGCATTGACTGGTTTGATCTCTTTGCTGTTCAAAGGACTAAAGATTCTTCTCCAGAACCACAATTTGAAAGCATCAGTTATTTGGAGTTCAGCTTACTTTATGGTCCAATTCTCATATCCGTATATGACTACTGGAAAAACCATAGCTTTGCCTATATGGGCCTTTGTCAGCAAAGTGATGTCTCTGCTTTTTAATACACTGTCTAGGTTTGTTATAGCTTTTCTGCTTATCTGAAGTTGTTGATATTTCTCCAGGCAGCTTGAAATTTACCTAAGCTGGCGTTTTGCATGGTGTAGTCTGCATGTAAGTTAAATAAGCAGGGTGATAATATACAGTCTTTATGAACTCCTTTCTCAAATTCGAGCAAGTCCATTGTTCCATGTCTGGTTCTAACTGTTGCTTCTTGACCTGCATACAGGTTTCTCAGGAGGCAGGTAAGGTGATATGGTATTCCCATCTCTTTAAGAGTTTCCCACAGTTTGCTATGATCCCTACAGTGAAAGGTTTAGCCAATAAAGCATAAGTAGATGTTTTTCTGGAATCCCGTTGCTTCTCCAAGCCAACATATGTTGGCAATTTGATCTCTGGTTCTTCTAGCTTTTCTAAACCCAGCTTGTACAACTGAAAGTTCTTGGTTCATGTACTGCTGGAGCCTAGCTTGAAGGATTTTGAGCATTATCTTGCTAGTATGTGAAATGAGCACAACTTTATGGTAATTTGAACATTCTTTGATACTGTCCTTCTTTGGGATTGGAATGAAAAGTGATCTTTTCCAGTCCTGTGGCCACTGCTGAGTTTTCCTAATTTGCTAGCATGTTGAGTATACCACTTTAACAGTATCATTTCTTAGGATTTGAAATAACTCAGCTGGAATTCCATCATCTTCACTAACTTCCTAGCAATACTTCCTAAGGCCCACTTGACGTCACATACCAGCATGTCTGGCTCTAGGTGAGTGACCACACCATCGTGGTTATCTGAGTCATTAAGACTTTTTTGTATAGTTCTGTGTATTCTTGTCCCCTCTTCTTAATATCTTCTGCTTCTGTTAGGTACATACTGTTTCTGTCCTTTATTGTACTCATCCCTATATGAAAAATTCCCTTGGTATCTCCAATTTTCTTAAAGAGATCTCTAGTCTTCCCCATGCTATTGTTTTCCTCTATTTCTTTGCATTGTTCACATAAGAAGTCTTTCTTATCTCTCCTTGCTATTCTCTGCAACTCTGCATTCAGTTGGTTATATCTTTCCCTTTCTGCTTTGCCTTTCAATTCTCTTCCTTTATCAGCTGTTTGTAAAGCATCCTCAGACAATTACATTGCTTTCTTGTATTTTTTCCTTCTGTATTTTTTTTTTCCACCTCCTATACAATGTTATGAACCTCTGTCCATAGTTCTTCAGGCACTCTGTCTACCAGATCTAATCCCTTGAATCTATTTGTCACTTCCACTGTATAATCATAAGGGATTTGATTTAGGTCATACCTGAATGGTGTAGTGGTTTTCCCCACTTTCTTCAATTTAAGTCTGCATTTTCAATAAGGAGTTCATGATCTGAGCCATGGTCAACTCCCAGTCTTGTTTTTGCTGACTGTATAGAGCTTCTCCATCTTTGGCTACAAAGAATATAATCAATCTGATTTTGGTATTGACCATCTGGTCATGCCTATGTGTACAGTTGTCTCTTGTGTTGTTGGAAGAAGGTGTTTGTTGTGACCAGTGCATTCTCTTGGCAAAACTCTGTTAGCCTTTGCCCTACTTCATTTTGTACTCCAAGGCCAAATTTGCCTGTTACTCCAGGTATCTCTTGACTTCCCACTTTTGCATTCTAGTCCTCTATGATGAAAAGGGCAACTTTTTTGGGTGTTAATTCTAGAAGGTCTTGTAGGTCTTCATAGAATCATTCAACTTCAGCTTCTTCAGCATCAGTCATTAGAGCATAGACTTGGATTACTGTGATAATGAATGGCTTGCCTTGGAAACAAATAGAGATCATTCTTTCTGTTTTGAGATTGCATCCAAGTACATTTTGGACTCTGGTTGACTGTGAGGGCTACTCCATTTCTTCTAAGGGATTTTTGCCCATAGTAGTAAATATAAGGGTCATCTGAATTAAATTGAACCATTCCGGTCTGTTTTAGTTCACTGATTCCTAAAATGTCGATGTTCACTCTTACTATCTCCTGTTTGACCACTCCCAATTTACCTTGATTCATGGACCTAACTTTCCAGGTTCCTATGCAATATTATTCTTTACAGCATTGGACTTTACTTCCGTCAACAGTGACATCCACAACTGGGCATTGTTTTAGCTTTGGCTCTGTCTCTTCATTCTTTCTGGAGTTATTTCTCCAGTAGCATATTGGGCATCTACCGACCTGGGGAGTTCATCTTCAGTGTCATATCTTGCCTTTTCCTACTGTTTATGGGGCTCTCAAGGCAAGAATACTGAAGTGGTTTGCCATTCCCTTCACCAGGGTACCACGTTTTGTCAGAACTCTCCACCACGATCTGTCCATCTTGGGTGGCCCTACATAGCATGGCTCATAGTTTCATCGTGTTAGACAAGGCTGTGGTCAATGTGATCAGTTTGATTAATTTTCTGTGATTGTGGTTTTCATTCTGTCTGCCTTCTGATGGATAAGGGTAATAGGCTTATAGAAGCTTCCTGATGGGAGAGACTAACAGTGGGGGAAACTGGGTTTTGTTCTGATGGGCGGGGCCATGCTCAGTAAATCTTTAATCCAATTTTCTGTTGATGGGCAATTTTATGTTCTGTTCCCTCCCTGTTGTTTGAAGTGAATTGTTAGTTATTCAGTCATGCTCAACTCTTTTTGACCTCTTGAACTGCAGCCCACAGGGCTCCTCTGTCCATGGGATTTTCCAGGCAAGGATACTGGAGTGGGTTGCCATTTCCTTCTCCAGGGGATCTTTCCAACCCAGGTATTGAACCCAGGTCTCCTGCACTACAGGCAGATTCTTTACTTACTGAGCTATGAGGGAAGCTCCTCTGATGTTTGACCTGAGAACAAACTGCAGTGGGGGTGATGAAGATAATGGACCTCCTTCAAAAGGCCCCATGCATGCACTGCTGCACTCAGTGCCCATGACTCTGCAGCAGGCCACTGCCAACCCATGCCTCCACCTGAGACTCCTGGACACTCACAGGCAAGTCTGAGTCAGTCTCTTGTGGGATCATTGTTCCTTTCTCCTGGGTCCTGGTGTGCACAAGGTTTTGTTTGTGTCCTCCAAGAGTCTGTTTCCCCAGTCCTGTGTAGGTTCTGTAATCAAATCCCACTGGCCTCTAAAGTCAAATTCCCTGGGGTTTCTCAGTCCCTTTGCCAGATCCCCAGGTTGGGAAATCTGTTGGGAAGTCACTACTCCGTGCCCCAATACTTCATCTGCTGACTTATTGGCCTCTTGTTTGGTTAGCAGTATGAGCTTGCACTCAGTAACATAACTTTTACAACCTCTTTAATTAAGATAAATTATCTCCTCTTGTATATTTATGAATATATTTCAACAAGTTGTACTAAGGGGGTAAAAATAATCTGTGCTTCTTACTTTTAAATAGAAAGTTTCTTTAAATACTGTTATTTGGACAAGCTTGTTTTCTTTGCTTTAGTAGTGATGAAATATCTTTGGATTTTTGTGCTTTAGAGATTTCTGTATCCAATCCATGCAAGTTATTATGAAAATATAGTTGTTCAAGAGAGCTTCCCTGGTGGCTCAGATGGTAAAGAATCCACCTGCAATGTGGAAGACCTGGCTTCGATCCCTGGGTTGGGAAGATCCCCTGGAGGAGGATATGGCAGCCTATTCCAGCATTCTTGCCTGGAGAATCCCCATGGACAGAGCCTGGTGGGCTACAGTCCATGGGGTCACAAAGAGTTGGACATGACTGAGTGACTAAGCACACAATTGTTCAAGGAACACTACCTTGAAATAATAAGTCTTCAAGAGGGAGAAAGTTGAGTGAAGACTATTAACGGTTAGACTTGGTTTCTAGCTCCACATACAAGAAACTTGGAAGTCGCCACTCCACCTTATTAGCAACTAGAAAATCAACAACTCTTATTGTATCTAAAAGAGAAGATGGTGGACATAGTGCAAATTGCTTCCCCCAAGATTGGAGAGACAGGTCATCATAGCTTAAGAGATTAGAGACTTATGAGCTGAAATTGCCATGGGAACCAGTGCTGGAGTAGGAAAACTGGATTTGTAATGGGTTAATTGCTGGGGGCTCAGTTATAGGGGCCACAGTATTGTGAGATATACTTCCAGGAGCTTGACCATTTCTCCACAGTAATATCAGAACAATTTTATTGTGCTTCTGGGGGAAAAAAAGTCATTTTGAATTATGCTAGGGCACCACGTTATTTCTAGTAAGGCCTGCCCTTAAGGGAAACTAACCAGAACCTAAATAACTGGGTAGAAGGAAATAAATACCCAATTTCAACCCATTCTAGGCATCCTGTCCCACCTAAGGAAGGGGAAAAAAAATTAAAATGAGAGATGAAATCATATAAAACAAGTAAAGAAGAGTGGAAGACAAAAATAGGAACAAAGGGCAACAAATACAGTATACTAATCACTGTGAATGCTTTTTTTATTATGGAGATGAACAGAATGTATCTCTGTATTTCTGCTTGAAGTTTTGACTTCATCTGATACCCAGTAACTTTACTTTGGGAATTTACTTTACACAAGAGATTCAGAAGGAATGTTCCCTGAACTTGATTATGAGGACTTCTTTACAAATGTTTATCCCCAAATTTTCTCCTTCGAACATATTATTTATGGGTGGAAAAATAAACATCTATATCAAGCTCAGTTGTGGGGGTTTTGGTTTTGAGGTATACATTATATAATTTAGAATCAATCACTCTTTGGTTTTTATAAAATGTAAGCAACTTGGCCTTTAAACATTTTTGATATCTTGAAGTTCAAAATGGACTGATGTCTACCTATAACTCAAGGAAAATTCAGAAGAAACTGAAATCATTAGAGTTTGGCATTTTGCACATGTATGTTCAAAGGATGTATGTTCACGATACCAAGTACCAGAAAATAGGCTGGCACTTGTTTCAGTTTCTTTACTGTCCATTGTGAATCCACTGAACATTCAGTGTACATCAGTGTACAGTCCAGTGTATACTGTACATCCAGTGTATTCAGTGCACATCTAAAGTACAGCATAGTGTACAGTCCCATATACCATGTACAGTCCATTGTGCAGCATAGTGTACATTCCAGTATGCTCAATGTGCATCCAGTGTACAGTACAGTGTACAGTTTAGTGTAACAGTGTACATTCCAGTGTGTAGTGTACAATCCAGTACACATTTAGGTGTGCATTCCAGTGTGTAGTTTACATCTAGTGTACAGTCCAAGTTCACATCTGGGCACATCTAGTGCACATCTGGCGCATATCCAGCACACATCCAGTGCACATCTGGAGCAGATCTGGCCCACATCTGGAGTACACTCTAGGACATATCTGAAGCACATCTGGAGTACATCTGGTGTACATCTGACACATGTCTGGAGTATAGTCCAGGACACATCTGGGGCACATCTGGTGTACAGTCCAGTGTAGAACGCAAGGGCACATCCCAGTGTCCAGTGCAGTGTACACCCAAGCTACGGCCCAGTGTACATCCCATGTACAGTTCAGTGTACAGTCCAGTATATACCAGTGTACATCTAATGTTCAGTCCACTGTACATCAGTGCACAGCCAATGTTACAGCCCCATGTACAGTCCAGTATAATCTATTATACCAGTGTATAGTCAATGTACAGTCTAGTGTCTCTGCTTGTCTTCTCTATGTCCATAAAACCCTATGAATGGCTCTTAAAGTCAATAGGTTCAATGAAGGAAGGATAAAAGAGACAAAACTTAAGTGAACTGAAAATAGGATTGCTTGACACTGAATTCAGGTCAGTGGTGTGCCAGAACTCTCTTGTTCCAGCCTACATGAACAATGTCCAAAACACCAGGAATTTTGCCAGCTGATTGTTTTTTTTTTTTTTTAACTTTATTTTATTTTTAAACTTTACAATATTGTATTAGTTTTGCCAAATATCGAAATGAATCCGCCACAGGTATACCCGCGTTCCCCATCCTGAACCCTCCTCCCTCCTCCCTCCCCATACCCTCCCTCTGGGTCGTCCCAGTGCACCAGCCCCAAGCATCCAGTATCGTGCATCGAACCTGGACTGGCGACTCATTTCATACATGACATTATACGTGTTTCAATGCCATTCTCCCAAATCTCCCCACCCTCTCCCTCTCCCACAGAGTCCATAAGACTGATCTATACATCAGTGTCTCTTTTGCTGTCTCGTACACAGGGTTATTGTTACCATCTTTCTAAATTCCATATATATGCATTAGTATACTGTATTGGTGTTTTTCTTTCTGGCTTACTTCACTCTGTATAATAGGCTCCAGTTTCATCCACCTCATTAGGACTGATTCAAATGTATTCTTTTTAATGGCTGAGTAATACTCCATTGTGTATATGTACCACAGCTTTCTTATCCATTCATCTGCTGATGGGCATCTAGGTTGCTTCCATGTCCTGGCTATTATAAACAGTGCTGCGATGAACATTGGGGTACACGTGTCTCTTTCCCTTCTGGTTTCCTCAGTGTGTATGCCCAGCAGTGGGATTGCTGGATCATAAGGCAGTTCTATTTCCAGTTTTTTAAGGAATCTCCACACTGTTCTCCATAGTGGCTGTACTAGTTTGCATTCCCACCAACAGTGTAAGAGGGTTCCCTTTTCTCCACACCCTCTCCAGCATTTATTGCTTGTAGACTTTTGGATCGCAGCCATTCTGACTGGCGTGAAATGGTACCTCATAGTGGTTTTGATTTGCATTTCTCTGATAATGAGTGATGTTGAGCATCTTTTCATGTGTTTGTTAGCCATCTGTATGTCTTCTTTGGAGAAATGTCTATTTAGTTCTTTGGCCCATTTTTTGATTGGGTCATTTATTTTTCTGGAGTTGAGCTGTAGGAGTTGCTTGTATATTTTTGAGATTAGTTGTTTGTCAGTTGCTTCATTTGCTATTATTTTCTCCCATTCTGAAGGCTGTCTTTTCACCTTGCTAATAGTTTCCTTTGTTGTGCAGAAGCTTTTAAGTTTAACTAGGTCCCATTTGTTTATTTTTGCTTTTATTTCCAACATTCTGGGAGGTGGGTCATAGAGGATCCTGCTGTGATGTATGTTGGAGTTCTCCTCTAGGAGTTTTATAGTTTCTGGTCTTACGTTTAGATCTTTAATCCATTTTGAGTTTATTTTTGTGTAAGGTGTTAGAAAGTGTTCTAGTTTCATTCTTTTACAAGTGGTTGACCAGTTTTCCCAGCACCACTTGTTAAAGAGATTGTCTTTAATCCATTGTATATTCTTGCCTCCTTTGTCAAATATAAGGTGTCCATATGTGTGTGGATTTATCTCTGGGCTTTCTATTTTGTTACATTGATCAATATTTCTGTCTTTGTGCCAGTACCATACTGTCTTGATAACTGTGGCTTTGTAATAGAGCCTGAAGTCAGGTAGGTTGATTCCTCCAGTTCCATTCTTCTTTTTCAAGATAGCTTTGGCTATTCGAGGTTTTTTGTATTTCCATACAAATTGTGAAATTGTTTGTTCTAGCTCTGTGAAGAATACCATTGGTAGCTTGATAGGGATTGCATTGAATCTATAAATTGCTTTGGGTAGTATACTCATTTTCACTATATTGATTCTTCCAATCCATGAACATGGTATATTTCTCCATCTATTAGTGTCCTCTTTGATTTCTTTCACCAGTGTTTTATAGTTTTCTATATATAGGTCTTTAGTTTCTTTAGGTAGATATATTCCTAAGTATTTTATTCTTTCCGTTGCAATGAAGAATGGAATTGTTTCCTTAATTTCTCTTTCTATTTTCTCATTATTAGTGTATAGGAATGCAAGGGATTTCTGTGTGTTGATTTTATATCCTGCAACTTTGCTATAATCATTGATTAGTTCTAGTAATTTTCTGGTGGAGTCTTTAGGGTTTTCTATGTAAAGGATCATGTCATCTGCAAACAGTGAGAGTTTTACTTCTTTTCCAATTTGGATTCCTTTTATTTCTTTTTCTGCTCTTATTGCTGTGGCCAAAACTTCCAAAACTATGTTGAAGAGTAAAGGTGAAAGTGGGCACCCTTGTCTTGTTCCTGACTTTAGAGGAAATGCTTTCAATTTTTCACCATTGAGGATAATGTTTGCTGTGGGTTTGTCATATATAGCTTTTATTATGTTGAGGTATGTTCCTTCTATTCCTGCTTTCTGGAGAGTTTTTATCATAAATGGATGTTGAATTTTGTCAAAGGCTTTCTCTGCATCTATTGAGATAATCATATGGTTTTTGTTTTTCAGTTTGTTAATGTGGTGTATTACATTGATTGATTTGTGGATATTGAAGAATCCTTGCATCCCTGGGATAAAGCCCACTTGGTCATGGTGTATGATCTTTTTAATGTATTGTTGGATTCTGATTGCTAGAATTTTGTTAAGGATTTTTGCATCTATGTTCAACAGTGATATTGGCCTGTAGTTTTCTTTTTTTGTGGGATCTTTGTCAGGTTTTGGTATTAGGGTGATGGTGGCCTCATAGAATGAGTTTGGCAGTTTACCTTCCTCTGCAA
Organism: Bos indicus; assembly: GCF_029378745.1. NCBI lineage: Eukaryota > Metazoa > Chordata > Mammalia > Artiodactyla > Bovidae > Bos > Bos indicus. The sequence goes on from NC_091769.1 coordinate 74,223,666, forward strand.
TTTTCTGGAAGAGTTTGAGCAGGATAGGTGTTAGCTCTTCTCTAAATTTTTGGTAGGATTCAGCTGTGAAGCCATCTGGACCTGGGCTTTTGTTTGCTGGAAGATTTTTGATTACAGTTTCAATTTCCGTGCTTGTGATGGGTCTGTTAAGATTTTCTATTTCTTCCTGGTCCAGTTTTGGAAATTGTACTTTTCTAAGAATTTGTCCATTTCTTCCACATTGTCCATTTTATTGGCATATAATTGTTGATAGTAGTCTCTTATGATCCTTTGTATTTCTGTGTTGTCTGTTGTGATCTCTCCATTTTCAGTTCTAATTTTATTGATTTGATTTTTCTCCCTTTGTTTCTTGATGAGTCTGGCTAATGGTTTGTCAATTTTATTTATCCTTTCAAAGAACCAGCTTTTGGCTTTGTTGATTTTTGCTATGGTGTCTTTTGTTTCTTTTGCATTTATTTCTGCCCTAATTTTTAAGATTTCTTTCCTTCTACTAACCCTGGGGTTCTTCATTTCTTCCTTTTCTAGTTGCTTTAGATGTAGGGTTAGGTTATTTATTTGACTTTTTTCTTATTTCTTGAGGTATGCCTGTATTGCTATGAACTTTCCCCTTAGGACTGCTTTTACAGTATCCCACAGGTTTTGAGTTGTTGTGTTTTCATTTTCATTCGTTTCTATGCAAATTTTGATTTCTTTTTTGATTTCTTCTGTGATTTGTTGGTTATTCAGCAGCGTGTTGTTCAGCCTCCATATGTTGGAATTTTTAATAGTTTTTCTCCTGTAATTGAGATCTAATCTTACTGCATTGTGGTCAGAAAAGATGCTTGGAATGATTTCAATTTTTCTGAATTTACCAAGGCTAGCTTTATGGCCCAGGATGTGATCTATCCTGGAGAAGGTTCCATGTGCACTTGAGAAAAAGGTGAAATTCATTGTTTTGGGATGAAATGTCCTATAGATATCAATTAGGTCTAACTGGTCTATTGTATCATTTAACGTTTGTGTTTCCTTGTTAATTTTCTGTTTAGTTGATCTATCCATAGGTGTGAGTGGGGTATTAAAGTCTCCCACTATTATTGTGTTATTGTTAATTTCTCCTTTCATACTTGTTAGCATTTGTCTTACATATTGCGGCGCTCCCGTGTTGGGTGCATATATATTTATAATTGTTATATCTTCTTCTTGGATTGATCCTTTGATCATTAGGTAGTGACCATCTTTGTCTCTTTTCACAGCCTTTGTTTTAAAGTCTATTTTATCTGATATAAGTATTGCTACTCCTGCTTTCTTTTGGTCCCTATTTGCATGGAAAATCTTTTTCCAGCCCTTCACTTTCAGTCTGTATGTGTCCCCTGTTTTGAGGTGGGTCTCTTGTAGACAACATATGTAGGGGTCTTGTTTTTGTATCCATTCAGCCAGTCTTTGTCTTTTGGTTGGGGCATTCAACCCATTTACATTTAAGGTAATTACTGATAAGTATGATCCCGTTGCCATTTACTTTATTGTTTTGGGTTCGAGTTTATACACTGTTTTTTTGTTTTCTGTCTAGAGAATATCCTTTAGTATTTGTTGGAGAGCTGGTTTGGTGGTGCTGAATTCTCTCAGCTTTTGCTTGTCTGAGAAGCTTTTGATTTCTCCTTCATATTTGAATGAGATCCTTGCTGGGTACAATAATCTGGGCTGTAGGTTATTTTCTTTTATCGCTTTAAGTATGTCTTGCCATTCCCTCCTGGCTTGAAGAATTTCTATTGAAAGATCAGCTGTTATCCTTATGGGAATTCCCTTGTGTGTTATTTGTTGTTTTTCCCTTGCTGCTTTTAATATTTGTTCTTTGTGTTTGATCTTTGTTAATTTGATTAATATGTGTCTTGGGGTGTTTCACCTTGGGTTTATCCTGTTTGGGACTCTCTGGGTTTCTTGGACTTGGGTGATTATTTCCTTCCCCATTTTAGGGAAGTTTTCCACTATTATCTCCTCAAGTATTTTCTCATGGTCTTTCTTTTTGTCTTCTTCTTCTGGGACCCCTATGATTCGAATGTTGTAGCATTTAATATTGTCCTGGAGGTCTCTGAAATTGTCCTCATTTCTTTTAATTCGTTTTTCTTTTATCCTCTCTGATTCATTTATTTCTACCATTCTATCTTCTAATTCACTAATCCTATCTTCTGCCTCTTATTCTACTATTTGTAGCCTCCAGAGTGTTTTTAATTTCATTTATTGCATTATTCATTTTATATTGACTCTTTTTTATTTCTTCTAGGTCCTTGTTAAACCTTTCTTGCATCTTCTCAATCTTTGTCTCCAAGCTATTTATTTGTGATTCCATTTTGATTTCAAGATTTTGTATCAATTTCACTATCATTATTCGGAATTCTTTATCAGGTAGATTCCCTATCTCTTCCTCTTTTGTTTGGTTTGGTGGGCTTTTATCCTGTTCCTTTATCTGCTGGGTATTCCTCTGTCTCTTCATCTTGTTTAAATTGCTGAGTTTGGGGTGTCCTTTCTGTATTCTGGCAGTTTGTGGAGTTCTCTTTATTGTGGCATTTCCTCGCTCTGTGTGGGTTTGTACAGGTGGCTTGTCAAGGTTTCTTGGTTAGGGAAGCTTGTGTCGGTGTTCTGGTGAGTGGAGCTGTATTTCTTCTCTCTGGAGTGCAATGAAATGTCCAGTAATGAGTTATGGGATGTCTATGGTTTTGGGGTGACTTTGGGCTGCCTGTATCTTGGAGCTCAGGGCTGTGTTCCTTGCTGCTGGAGAATTTGCTTGGTATGTCTTGCCCTGAAACTCCTTTCGAAGACTTGGGTTGCTTTTCTAGGTTCCTGATGTCCTCTGCTGGCATTCAGAAGTTGTTTTTTGGAATTTACTCGGCGTTTAAATGTTCTTTTGATAAATTTGTGGGGGAGAAAGTGTTCTCCCCGTCCTGCTTCTCCGCCATCTTAGCTCCTCCTCTGCCAGCTGATTGTTAAGTCCTTTGGAGCTTGAAATTGGTGCAAATGGTTTTATCAGGGAAGTCAGTAAGCACTGAAAATCAGGGCTTTTGTTTATTACAGTCTGTGTTCTAGTGGGCAACTGACATCCATGATTGTGGTACAGTAAATCCAAGTTCTTGTCCATGCAATATGTGATGCCACTAAAACTCTTGGATGCCAATGTCTGACAGTTCTTGCTCTAAATATCTCCTTGGTGTGTCCCTTCTCTCTCATCTCTGCCTTAGTTCCTGTCTTTATGGTCTCTGCCCTAGATTACTGTTGTTGCCTCCCAGCAGATTCTAATACTACAATGATATTATTGTTAAACCTTCCACTGCAGGGCCTTCCTTGATGGTCCAATAGTCCATGTTCTGCACACCCAGTGCAGAGGGCACAGGTTCAAACCCTGGTCAGGGAACTAAGATTCCACATGCCACATGGGGTAGCCAAAAAAAAAAAAAAAACAAAACCTACCACCTTTAGAGTAAGGTTTAGGTAAGAATTCTGTCAATCTAGGATTGAAGAAAATAAGATAATTGGGGAAAATAATGTATAACACTTTCTTATATAAATAGTTTTCTATATAAATTTTTGATTGTAAAGTAGAGCTGTTTTTTCTTTTTTTCTTTTGGTGTAGGTTTCTACAGATTGGATATATGACCATAGGACTTCTTTTAAAAATAGTTGGCCAGGGCTAGATTACAACCGATAACTATGCAACAGTAATGCTAATATGATCACAGTGGTGTTGACCCCTGTGACTTCTGACTTCATGATCACCCTATTTTAGCCAGCTAAGCAAAAGCAATTCATCAATGAAAATATCCACCAGAGGAAATGCTCCTTTGGGGACTGATCAGACCCCTCTCTGTCTTCACACCACCTCATGCTTAGTCTGTGGAAAGAACTCCTCCAAGATGCTATAGCACCAGTTTGCTGCCACTCAGCCTGGTGTAACTGTGTCCATAATTAACACTGGTAGATGTACAGAAATGCAAGAATGTCTCCTTTTCTTCTAAGCCCCATAGCCTCATTAAGAAAGTAAAATGTTTGTAAGCCTCCAGCAGGTTTTCTTCTTCTGGGTTGTGGAAGTTCTTTGGCTATTAGCACAGCACTCTGGGTCAGGAAAGTTCAGAGAATTACTTCAATAATGTGACAGCCTCATGCATTTAAAATGGAATTCAATGCCGGCTTCCCTCAGAAGCATTCATTGAAATTCCATGCATGAGCCATTTCTGAAGCTGCTTAACAACGTCTGTCATGTTTACTGGCTGGTTACAGTTTTCCTCAAGTTTATTAGGATGGACTGGGTTTCCCTGGGAGATGTCCCACAGTTCATTCTACATCTTGTTCTGAGCAGGAGCAGTGGTCATTGCTGGGCCATCAGGGCTGCTATGCACATCCACATAAAAGGCAGGGATTGTGTGAGTGGATCAGGAAACAAGACCAAAGTATATGTTGTCTACTTTTAATCTATGTGTTTTTATATTTAAAATGGGTTTCTTGTAAGTGGGTAGAGAAAGGTGCTAATTTCAAAAGAGAAAACTTTAAAGCAAGAAATGTTATCAGGTATAAAGAGGAACATGAATGAAAAGGGATAAATTCTCCAAAAAGGTATAATAATACATAAAGTGTATGTGCATTAACAACAGAGCACTAAAATATATGAGGCAAAAACTCAGGAATAAGTGAGAGCTAGATGAATCCAACACCTTTCTATCAAAAGTAGATCTAGCAGGCAGAAAATCAGTAAGGACATAGTTGAGCTCAATAAGACTTCCGACTGGATGTAATGGGTATCTATCAACTGCTTCATTTTGATAACAGCAGAAGAAACATTCTTTTCAAGGTTTCATGGATCATTCACCAAGATGGACCACATTCTGGGCCATAACAAACTTGTACATACAATGTCTACTCTCAGACTACCATGGGAATAGCTAAAAATTAGCAATGGAAAGATGATTAGAAAAACCTGAAAAATATACGAAAATTAAACATTACGCTTCTAAACAACATATGGATCAAACTAGAAATCTCAAGAGATATTAGAAAATATGTTGAACTAAATAAAATACAACTCACCAAAATTTGGGAAACAATGAAAGCAGTTCTTTGACAGAAGTTTATAGCATTGAATGTATATTTTAGAAAAGAATAAAAATCTAAAATAATATGTTTATACTTTAGGATTCTAGAGAATGATCAGCAAATTCAATGGAAGCAGAAGAAAAGAAATAAATAAAAAGCAGACAGGAGATCAATGTCATTGAAAATAAGAAATCAGTAGAGAAAATCAATGACACTAGAAACAATTTCTTTCAAAAGATTAATAGAAATATTGAGAGAGTCATTTCCTAGGCAGGTTGATAAGGAGTCTAGGGGTCCCCAAGGAGAGAGGGATCTGGAATTCTCAAGGAGGAAGAAAGGACAAACTTTTTTCTTTGTCCACATTCCTTAGGATTATATAACAATAATGTATCCTGCCTAAGGACAGTCTTTGGATCAGACCTTCTGTTATCTTAAAATGTAAATTATGGCAGTAGGTCTGATGAGGTCTTTACAACCTCCGGACAGTCTTTGGATTATATAACTTCATTGTTAACATTAGCAAGCGGGTACTCTTTCTATCCCCTTCTGATGCCTATGTCAGAAGCTTTCTCTATCTCCTTTATACTTAAATAAAACTTTATTACACAAAAGCTCTGAGCGATCAAGCCTCGTCTCTGGCCCTGGATTGAATTCTTCTCCTCCGGGGGCCAAGAACCCCGGTGTCTTTGCGTGATTCAACAACAACCTTTCAATATGACACCACCCTTATGGCAGAAAGTGAAGAGGAACTAAAAAGCCTCTTGATGAAAGCGAAAGAGGAGAGTGAAAAAGTTGGCTTAAAGCTCAACATTCAGAAAACGAAGATCATGGCATCTGGTCCCATCACTTCATGACAAATAGATGGGAAAACAGTGGAAACAGTGTTAGACTTTATTTTTTTGGGTTCCAAAATCACTGCAGATGGTGATTGCAGCCATGAAATTAAAAGACGCTTACTCCTTGGAAGGAAAGTTATGACCAACCTAGATAGCATATTAAAAAGCAGAGACATTACTTTGCCAACAAAGGTCTGTCTAGTCAAGGGTATGGTTTTTACTGTGGTCATGTATGGGTGTGAGAGTTGGACTGTGAAGAAAGCTGAGTGCTGAAGAATTGATGCTTTTGAACTGTGGTGTTGGAGAAAACTCTTGTGAGCCCCTTGGACTGCAAAAGATCCAACCAGTCCATTCTAAAGGAGACCAGTCCTAGGTGTTCATTGGAAGGACTGATGCTGAGGCTGAAACTCCAGTACTTTGGCCACCTCATGCGAAGAGTTGACTCATTGGAAAAGACTCTGATGCTGGGAGAGATGGGGGGCAGGAAGAGAAGGGGACCACAGAGGATGAGATCTCTGGATGGCATCACCGACTCAATGGACATGAGTTTGAGTGAACTCTGGGGGTTGGTGATGGACAGGGAGGCCTGGCATGCTGCAATTCATGGGGTCGCAAAGAGTCGGACACAACTGCGTGACTGAACAGAACTGAGCCAGAAAAATAAAAAAGAAGGGAGAGGATATATATTACTCATATCAGAAATTAAAGAGAGGCTATCTCTTCAGATTTCATGAATACTAAAATAATAAATGAATACTCTGAACAATTCTATGCCCACAAATTTGATAATAGATTAAATAGGCAAAGTCTTTGAAAGTCACAATGTGTTAAACTCATAGAAAAACAAATAGATAAATCTGAATGACCATATGTATTAAATGGAAAGAATAATTAATCACCCTCCAAAACAGAAAGCCCAGGTCCAAATGAGTTTACTGGTGAATCCTATCAAATAGTTAAGGAATTATCTACAGTCTCTTTCAAAAAAAACAGTATTTCCAAACTCATTCTATAAGGCACATATCACCGTAATACCCAAATCAGACAAAGACAATACAATAAAAATACAAACCAATATATTTTGTGTGTCCTCAGTCATTAGGTCATGTCTAACTCTTGGCAACCCCATGGACTGTAGGTTGCCAGGCTCTTCTGCCTATGGAATTTTCCAGGCAAAAATACTGGAGTGGGTGGCCATTTCCTTCTCCCAGTATCTCTTATGAACATAGATATGAAAATCTTCAACAAAATCAAGTATAATGATATAAAAAAAGAATTTTATACCTTGACCACGTGGGATTTATCCCACATATACAAAGCTGGTTACAAATTTGAAAATCAACTATTATAATCCATTACATCAACAAGCTAAAAAAGTAAAAGCACATGATTATATCTGTTGATGCAGAAAAATTTTTGACCAAATCTAACACCTTTTCATGGTTAGAACACTCAGTAGACTAGAAACAGAGGAAGACTTCTTATGCTTGATAAAGAAGATTTTAAAATTCTATAGCTGACATACTTAAAGGTGAGAAACTGGAAGCTTTTCTCTAAGATTAGGAACAAAGCAATATCTCAGTACCCCTTTTCAACATCCACTATTGGAAGTGTTAGCTGATGCAGTAAGACAAAAAAAGGAAATAAGGTATACTGTTTGGGAAGGAAGAAATAAAACTTTGTTCACAGATGGCATGACTTTCTATGTAGAAAATATGGAAGAACTGACAAAAATCCTCTGGAACAGATAATTATAGCAAGTTTGTGAGATAGAAGGTCAATATTTAAATATCAGTTTCTTTTCTATATATCAGCAATGTACAAGTACAGTTTGAATTGAAAACACTACCATTTACATTAGCTCCCTCAAAAATTAAATAATTAGGTATAAGTCTAACAAAATATTTATAGATTTATGTAAGGAAAACTACAAAACTCTGAAAGAAATCAAAGAAGAACTAAATACATGGAGAGTCCATGTTCATGACTAAAATCTGATTATTAAAGTCTGATTATTGTGAAAATGTCAGTTTTTGTCAACTTGATCTATAGATTCAATTCAATCCCAATAAAAATTCCAGCAAGTTATTTTATAGATATCAACAGACTGATTCTGAAGTTGATATGGTAAAGTAAAAGACTCAGAATACCCAGTAGAATGTCAAAAGAGAAAAATAAAGTTGAAGGACTGACAGTATCCAACCTCAGGAGTTACTATAAAGCTACAGTAATCAAGACATTGTGATACTGCTAAAAGGAATAGATAAACAGATCAATGAAACAGAGTAGAGATCCCAGAAGTAGACTCTCATAAATATAGTCAATTGATCTTTGACAAAGGAGCAAGGGCAACGCAATGGAGGAAAGACAGTCCTTGCAACAAATGGTGCTGGAACAACTGAATATTATGCAAAAAAAAAAAAAAAAAAAGGAATACAGAAACAGACTGTAAACCCTTCAAATATGTGAATTCAAAATGGATTACAGACAAATATGAAACACAAAAGAAAAAACTCGTAGAAAACAACATATGAGAAAACCTGGATGACCTTTGATATGGTGATGATTTTTTAGACACAACATCAAGGTATGAACCATGAGAGAAAGAATTGTGATGAGGTACATTTTACCAAAATAAAAAAAATTCTCTTTTGCAAAATACACTGTCAAGAGAATTAAACAAAAATCAGACTGGGGAAAACATTTGCAAAAGACAAATCTGACACAAAGGTCTTATGTAAAATATGAATAAGATAAGAGGAAATGCTGAATTTACTACTTCTCATGAACACTTCAAAAATATATCAACATGTGGAACATTCTCACTGACAATCAGTTGAAGACTGGAAGACTCATATACAACCAAGATATAAGAAAGATCCACACAGAATAATTTAGGAAGAGAAGCAATCAGGTTGGGACCTATGTCTCTGAGATGGGACTCAGAAGAAAAGAGAGATTACATGGGTGGCAATCCTCCCTGGGGAGTGAACAGTTTGAGACACTTACTGGGCATCCCAGACCTGGGTCAGACCCAGGGAAGATAAGCTCCCTTGACTGGTTGGAGGGCCAGTGGGACTAACAGGAGAACTGTGGGAAGCCTGCACTCCACTCCTGAGGAGCTTACACATGCTTGTCTGTTCCTGAGTCAGGGCAGAGAGGGTTGATGTCAGCTGTTTGTTCAGTTTTGAAAGACTGCCACAGTGTGCACCCTAGCCTGAGCTGAGCAGATGCTCCCACCTCACTTATTTCATGACATAGCTCCACACTGACATGAGGGCTGCTATGGCCAAGGAGAGAATTCACTGTGAGACACAGAGGTGGCTCAGACCTAATCTGCTTCTGAGCAGTGTGGGGGCAGCCATCAATGACACATAAATAGTCAGCACATTAGAAGCAGACCAAATCTGTGTCTACATCTGGATTGCCAAAGCCTTTGCCTTGACCTAAACCAAGAGTTCACACGGGTGCCCCATGCCCTTTGGAGAGGCAACAAACCAGGGAAAGGGAACACAGTCCTAGTGGAGAGTTCAGCTGTAGGACAAAAGAGGCCTGAAGACCTGAAGCAGCATCTGATCAGGATACTGGTAACCATTACTATTACTTACACAGGCAGCACATCAGGAGCAATCTATTCTCTTACCCTGGCCGAACCACTACATCTCATTCCCCAAACCATGCAGAATTTCCACACCAGCCCCTTTTGCTCAAGCATTGTTACCCTCTGGGGCAAGGGTACCAGTGTTGGAAGGGGGGAGAGAATTACACTTAAAATGAATGGAGCCACCTCAAACTTGATCCTCAGGGCTTTTTCTTCTTCTATTTGGTACATTACTCCACTCCTAAAAGGGCGTGATGGCCACTGAGCCAGTGAGCCTGGCTCAAACGTGGATCCTTGCCTAGACACTACATCTCTTATGAAGATGATAGCTGCCAGCATGCCCTGGAGAAAGAGATGATTTGTGTCCGTGTCAAATACAGCTCTCCTACCAAAGCCGCTGGGCATATGCAAACCACGTGGATGCTTCTACTTAAGGACACCCCTTCAAGACCACAGAAGGTAAGTGTTTCATCTAACTTCTTAGAAACAGAGAAAGTTAAGGAAAATAAGAAGACAGATGGATTTGTCTCAATTGAAACAGCAAGAAAAAACCATGGGGAAAAAAATTCTAATGAAAAAGAAACAATTTACCAATTAAAGAATTCAACACATTAGTACTAAGAATGTTAACTAGGGATAAGAATTGATGAGCACAGGGAGAATTTTTAAAAGGAAATGAAAAATATATTTTAAAAATGAGTCAGAAATAAAGGCTACAATAGGTGGCATGAAAAGCATATGAGAATGAATTAACAGCAGACTAGGTGAGACAGAGGAATGCGTAAGTGATCTGGAAGACAGAATAATGGAAATTGCCCAATCAGAAGAACAGAAAGAAAAATAGGAAAAAATGAGAACAGCTTAAGGGACAACATCAAGCATACTAGCATTCATATTATAGGGGTCCCAGCAGAAACACACAGAGAGAAGTAGGTATGTATTAAATAGAAAATGTATTTGGTAAAATTATGGCTGAAAATGTCACAAACCTGAAGGAAACAGATATGCAGCCACATGAAATACAGAGGATACTAAACAAAGCAACATACAACAGGCACACAACAAAACATATCATAGTTAAAATGGCAAAAGGGAAAGAGAGACTTCTAAAGTTAAAAAGAAAAACAGTCATACACAAGGAAACCCCAATAAAACTAGCAGCTGATTTTTCTGCCACAGCTTTTCAGGCCAGAAGGGAGTGGTGTGATATATTCAAAGCACTAAATGGGAAAAAACCTACAATTTAGGATACTCTACCCAGCAAGATTGTAATTTAGAATTGAAGGAGAACTAAAGAATTTCTCAGACAAGTAAAAAGTAGAGTTCATCAATACTAAATGGACCCTAAAAAAATGTTAAAGAGTATTCTCTAAGTGTAAAATAAAGGGCTATAACAAGAAATAAGACTCTATAAGAAAGTATTGCCTCAAAAAGAATAAAATATCTAGGAATAAACTTAGCCAAGGAGTTGAAAGACCTACACTCTAAAAAATATAAGATGCTAACAAAGGAAACTGAAGATGATAGAAAGACATGGAAAGATATTCCGTGCTTTTGGACTGGAAGAATTAATATTGTTAAAATATGCATACTGCCCAAAACAATTTACTGACTTAATGTAATCCCTATTAAAATACCCATGACATTTTTCACAGAACTCGAACAAATAACCATGAAATCTATATGGAACCACAAAAGACCCTGAATAACCAAAGTAACCTTGAGAAAAAAATAAAGCTGGAGGTATCAAGCTTCCTGACTTCAGACTATACTTCAGAACCACAGCAATCAAAACAATATGGTACTGACACAGAAAGCTCAGTGAAATAGAAGAGAGAGCCCAGAAACAAACACACACACGGTGGTCAATTAATCTATGACAAAGAAGGCAAAAATAACTGGGGGAAGACAGTCTCTTCAATAAGTGGTTCTGGGAACACCGGATAGCTACATGTGAACGAATGAAATGATGACATTCTCTAACACCATATTCAAAAACAAACTCAAAATGGATTAAAGACCCAAATGTCAGACCTCAAACCATAAAACTCCTAGAAGTGAACTCTGACATAAATTGTAGCATATATATTTTTTTGATCTGCTTACTAAAGCAAAAGAAACAAATGGGACCTAATTAAATTTAAAACCTCTTGCACAGTAAAGGAAACCATCAACAAAACAGAAAGACAGACAACCTACTGAGTAGGAGAAGATATTTTCAAATGATAGAACAGTAAGAGCTTAATATCAAAATATGTAAATAGATTATGTCTCAATATAAAAAAATATACAACCTGATTAATAAAAGGGCAAATGACTTGAATAGATATTTTTCCAAAGATGGTATATAAATGGCCAATTGGAACATGAAAAAAATGTCACTATCAATCATCAGGGACATGCTAATAAAAACTACATTATCACCTCACACCTATCAGAATGACTATTATCAAAAAGTCTACAAGTAAGAAAATATTACTGAGGATGTGGTGAAAAGGAAACCCTAGTACATTGCTGGTAGGATTATGGATAATAGTGTGGAAATTCCTCAAAACTAAAAACAGTACTACCATATATGGTCCAGTAATTCCACTGCTGGGTATATATCTGAAGAAAATAAAAAACACTAATTTGAAAAGATGCATGCATCCCAACATTCATAGAATTATTTTCAGTAGCCAGATATGGAAGCAATCTAATTGTCCATCAACAGATTAATGGGTAAAGATGTGGCATAGGTGTATGTATATGTGTGTGTGTATGAGTATGAATATTCAGTTCAGTTCAGTTCAGTCACTCAGTTGTGTCTGACTCTTTGCAACCCCATGAACTGCAGCATGCCAGGCTTCCCTGTCCATCACCAACTCCTGGAGATTATTCAAACTCATGTCCATTGAGTCAGTGATGCCATCCAACCATCTTATCCTCTATTGTCCCCTTCTCCTCCTACCTTCAATCATTCCCAGCATCAGGGTCTTTCCCAGTGAGTCAGTTCTTCACATCAGGTGGCCAAAGTATTGGAGTTTCAGCTTCAGCATCAGTCCTTCCAATGAATATTCAGGACTGATTTCCTTTAGGATGTACTGGTTGGATCTCCTTGCAGCCCAAAGGACTCTCAAGAGTCTTCTCCAACACCACAGTTCAAAAGCATCAATTCTTCGGCACTCAGCTTTCTTTATAGCCCAGCTCACACATCCATACATGACTACTGGATAAACCAAAGCCTTGATTAGACAGACCTTTGTTGGCAAAGTAATGAGTATTACTCAACCTTAATAAATAATGAAATTCTGCCATGTGCAACAATGTGGATGAATATAGAATGCATTAGACATAGTGAAATAATCAGAGAAAAACAAATGCTCAACACTTACATGTCAAATTAACCAATAAAATAAATGTATATAGAAAAACAGAAAGACTCACATAGAAAACAAACTGGTACTTACTAGTGGGGACAGGGAAGCAGAGAAGGGCAAGCTAGGGGTAGGTGATTAAGTGGTAGCAACTACTATTTTTTAAAATAGATAAGCAACAATATATATTTTACAATGCAGTGAAATATAGCCATTATTTTGTAAGTACTTTAAATGGAGTATAATATATAAAAATATTGTATCACTATGTTGCACACTTGAAACTAATATAATATTATAAATCAAATATACTTCAATAGAAAAAGAAAGAAAAACAAAAATCAGAATTTTATGTAAAATGTCCAAAATTTTAAATGTTGACTACTAGTTCAAAAGTTGTAAAATACTATACAAGTAAAACAGATCACATCTTCTGTCATGATATAGTTTGTAAGTTTCTCTTAAGTTCAAAATATAATCAAAAGATATTTAAATGTATTTGAGGTTACATCTCTTGCCTATAAGTGAGGAACTGGGCTGAATGAGTCATAAAAATCAAACTTTCCATATTATTGCTTCTTTTAGGATTTCAGGATTTTCTTGTGCATATAGGCAACATAAGAGTTTTACCATTTCCTTAAATAGATCTTACTCCGATATTATGAGGGTGAAGCAACTTAGCAGCAGCAGCAGCAGCAAGCTTGGTATTATTTTATTTGTTTTATTCATTTATTTTTAAAATAATTTTTGGAAACATTTGGCCAGGGGATTCTCTGAATATGCATGGAATGTTGAACATAAGTAAGAAACAATATCAAGTAGCAGCCTGAAGAGAGAAAACATAATGGGTTTGAGACTTAGAGGAAATAAAGAACAGCAAGAAGGAGAACTAGGAAAGAAGAAAATAGATCAAGGTGAAGCAACCCTATTGGGAAAAAGGAGAAATTATTCAAGTGCTGAGATATGAAAAAACTGGTATATAAAATAAGGATATCATTCCCTGGTGGGTCATAGATGAGAGGGAAGACTAAGTTATGGAAAATCAAGTTGCTAAATTATAAAACTCCCATGATGAGACCATTATCACTCTTATGTAATATACATTAATCATATTAAATCTGGTGGTTGCTTTAAAATGTAAATAGTAAAGGAAACTGCTTTTTTTTTTTCTCAGTGAGAATTAAAATATTCAAACTCTGCTAGCATAACAGAAGTAGGTTGGTGTTGTTGAAACATAAATCTATGTAACAGAACCCCCAAACAATGAAATTATGATAAATTCGGACAATATCAACCCATTGTGAAAAGGAGGTAAATTATAATGAAATAAACTTGTATCAAATAGTATTTATATAATAGTAATTTTCATGCTTACTAGGTTATGCAATGTCAAAGAGGTACATACGGTATCGTGTGATGGAGGATGAGGATGTGGTGAAAAGGCTTCTTCCCAGGCTAGATACATGGAGAGTAGAGAGTTTTGATGAAATTTGGGGTTAAACCAAGAGAAAGCTGGAAGGATAGTTGTTCAAGTCACTAGAATGATGCTGGATATAAGATGAGACAGAAAGATCAAAAGGATAATGGGGATGGGATAGACATGAAAGAACAGTGGACAGGCATGAAAAAGAGGGAAGAAAATACACGATGGAAAATTGACCAGAATATAGAATGAGAACAAGTAGAGCCAGAGTGATAGAGGAAGACATTCAGTTTCTACATTTAGGAAACATCAGTGTGTTTTTGTTGATCTTATGACTGAGAAAAATTTTGAACAGATGTCAAAATTGTAAACCAAACTTTGCTGTGCACTCAGGATGTAGAAACTTGCAAAGACTGTGCTAACAACCTAATAATGAAGAAAATCTGGAAGAACTAAAAACTCATGTTTCTTTACGTTCATCAAGGAGCTGACATCACAATCAACAATTCTGAAGTCCTGAAGTGGAGAAACCCTTCCAAGAAGAAAACTGGACCTGAAAACTGCCTCATCTGTGACCAAGTACAAGAGGAGGAGGCACTTCACAAAAGGTATGTCTGCTATCACATGCAAGCTCCTTCTCAGAAAAATGTGTGCTCAGAATAATGACTAGTGTCAAGAATACTGGAGCAGGTTGCCATTTCGTCCTCCAGGGGATCTTCCCAAACCAGGGGTTGAAACCACTGCTCTTGTGTCTCCTGCACTGGCAGGTGATTCTTTACCACTGCACCATCTGGGATACCCAGTGTCAAGTCAGGAGATAATAAAAAATACTCTAGAGAGTATTGCCTGTAGTGATCATTGGCTACAGAGAAGGGTGAGCAGAGCCAAAGTCTTGTTTTGCATATCTGTGAAGAAAAAGTCTTATGCAGCTGGATGAGTGGCAGCAAGGCCAGTCATATACAGAACACACAAGAAAATGCATGCTTCAGCTGAATACAGGGGGAAAAAATTAGCCCTTTATTCTTGGAAGAGGTAAGAAACCATTATGGGTCTAAAATCAGGTAAGAAATATCATTCAGAAATCTCCTGATAAAATGGAAAGGACAAGTAACTCCCAAGTAAGACCAATGGTGGATAGAAGGCAGAGTTTTGGTGAATTCAGTTTGCTAGTATTTCTTAGAGTTTTGATGACTATATTCATGACAGAGATGGGAATACTAGACCACCTGACCTGCCTCTTGAGAAACCTGTGTGCAGGTCAGGAAGTAACAGTTAAAACTGGACATGGAACAATAGACTGGTTCCAAATAGGAAAAGGAGTACGTCAAGGCTGTATATTGTCACCCTGCTTATTTACCTTATATGCAGAGTACATTATGAGAAACGCTGGGCTGGATGAAGCACAAGCTGGAATCAAGATTGCTGGGAGAAATATCAATAACATCAGATATGCAGATGACACCACCCTTATGGTAGAAAGTGAAGAAGAACTTTTGATGAAAGTTAAAGAGGAGAGTGAAAAAGTTGGCTTAAAGCTCAACATTCAGAAAACGAAGATCATGGCATCTGGTCCCATCACTTCATGGGAAATAGATGGGGAAACAATGGAAACACTAGCTGACTTTATTTTTGGGGGCTCCAAAATCGCTGCAGACGGTGATTGCAGCCATGACATTAAAAGACGCTTAGTCCTTGGAAGGAAAGTTATGACCAACCTAGACAGCATATTCAAAATCAGAGACATTACTTTGTCAACAAAGGTCCGTCTAGTCAAGGCTATGGTTTTTCCAGTGGTCGTGTATGGATGTGAGAGTTGGACTATAAAGAAAGCTGAGGGCCGAAGAATTGATGCTTTTGAACTGTGGTGTTGGAGAAGACTCTTGAGAGTCCCTTGGACTGCAAGGAGATTCAACCAGTCCATCCTAAAGGAGATCAGTCCTGGGTGTTCATTGGAAGGACTGATGTTGAAGCTGAAACTCCAATACTTTGGCCACCTGATGAGAAGAACTGACTCATTTGAAAAGACCCTGATGCTGGGAAAGATTGAGGGCAGGAGGAGAAGCGGACGACAGCGGATAAGATGGTTGGATGGCATCACCAACTCAATGGACATGGGTTTGGGTGGACTCCGAGAGTTGGTGATGGAAAGAGAGGCCTCGCGTGCTGCGGTTCATGGGGTCGCAAAGAGTCAGACAGGACTGAGCAACTGAACTGAACTGATTCATAAGAAATATTGGTTTCTAATTATTTTCTTATGATGTGTTTGCCTGGCTTTGATGTTAGGTTAGTACTGCATGCATGTATGCTAAGTTGCTTCAGTCATGTCTGACTCTTTGCAACTCTATGGACTGTAGCCTGCCAGCTTCTCTCTCCATGGAATTCTCCAGACAAGAATATTGGAGTGGGTTGCCATGCCTTCCTCCAGGGGATCTTCCTGACCCATGCATTGAACCCGCATATCTTATGTCCTCTGCATTGGCAGGTGGGTTCTTTACCACTATTGCCCTTCTAATAAATTGTGAAGTACTATATTGTCCTCGATTTTTAGACAAGTTCATAGATTAATATTATTTCTTTTTAAAAATCATGTTCAGACTACTAGTTCTATAAGTTGCTAATAGAAGTGTTGAAGTCCAACTATAATTGTAGAACTTTCAATTTCCATTTCAGCTATATCAGTTTTTGCCTCATGTATTTGAAAGGTTTCTTGTTATATGCATACATATTTAGCATAGTTGTTTTAATAAGCTGATCTGTTTTCATCATTATGTAATCTCCCTGTTTATTGTGTGATATTTGCTCTGAAGTCTATTATCATATTGATATACTATGCTGGTATTAGTATAGGCATTAAGACTCTTTTGTATTAGTATTTTGGAATGTATTTTCTATGCCTTTATTTTTTATCCATCTGTATCTTCCTATTTAAATAGTCCTGTGACATCAAAAATTATTATACAGTGATCACATGAGACTTATCCCAGGAATACAAGGTTGGTTTATAAAACAATTAACAATCAGATCAGATCAGATCAGTCACTCAGTGGTGTCTGACTCTTTGCAACCCCATGAATCGCAGCACGCCAGGCCTCCCTGTCCATCACCAACTCCTGGAGTTCACTCAGACTCACGTCCATCGAGTCAGTGATGCCATCCAGACATCTCATCCTCTGTCATCCCCTTCTCCTCCTGCCCCCAATCCCTCCCAGCATCAGAGTCTTTTCCAATGAGTCAACTCTTCCCATGAGGTGTCCAAAGTACTGAAATTTCAGCTTTAGCATCATTCCTTCCAAAGAACACCCAGGGCTGATCTCCTTCAGAATGGACTGGTTGGATCTCCTTGCAGTCCAAGGGACTCTCAACAGTCTTCTCCGACACCACAGTTCAAAAGTATCAACTCTTCGGCGCTCAGCCTTCTTCACAGTCCAACTCTCACATCCATACATGACCACAGGAAAAACCATAGCCTTGACTAGACGAACCGTTGTTGGCAAAGTAATGTCTCTGCTTTTGAATATGCTATCTAGGTTGGTCATAACTTTCCTTCCAAGGAATGAGCGTCTTTTAATTTCATGGCTGCAGTCACCATCTGTAGTGACTTTGGAGCCCAGAAAAATAAAGTCTGACACTGTTTCCCCATCTATTTCCCATGAAGTGGTGGGACCAGATGCCGTGATCTTCGTTTTCTGAATGTTGAGCTTTAAGCCAACTTTTTCACTCTCCACTTTCACTTTCATCAAGAGGCTTTTTAGTTCCTTTTCACTTTCTGCCATAAGGGTGGTGTCATCTGCATATCTGAGGTTATTGATATTTCTCCCAGCAATCTTGATTCCAGCTTGTGCTTCTTCCTGTCCAGCGTTTCTCATGATGTACTCTGCACAGAAGTTAAATAAACAGGGTGACAATATACAGCCTTGACGTACTCCTTTTCCTATTTGGAACCAGTCTGTTGTTCCATGTTCAGTTCTAACTGTTGCTTCCTGACCTGCCTACAAATTTCTCAAGAGGCAGATCAGGCGTTCTGGTATTCCCATCTCTTTCAGAATTTTCCACTGTTTATTGTGATCCACACAGTCAAAGGCTTTGGCATAGTCAATAAAGCAGAAATAGATGTTTTTCTGGAATTCTCTTGCTTTTTCGATGATCTAGTGGATGTTGGCAATTTGATCTCTGGTTCCTCTGCCTTTTCTAAAACCAGCTTGAACATCAGGAAGTTCACGGTTCACATATTGCTGAAGCCTGTCTTGGAGAATTTTGAGCATTACTTTACTAGCGTGTGAGATGAGTGCAATTGTGCGGTAGTTTGAGCATTCTTTGGCATTGCCTTTCTTTGGGATTGGAATGAAAACTGACCTTTTGCAGTCCTGTGGCCACTGCTGAGTTTTCCAAATTTGCTGGCATATTGAGTGCAGCACTTTCACAGCATCATCTTTCAGGATTTGGGATAGCTCAACTGGAATTCCATCACCTCCACTAGCTTTGTTCATAGTGATGCTTTCTAAGGCCCACTTGACTTCACATTCCAGGATGTCTGGCTCTAGGTCAGTCATCACACCATTGTGATTATCTGGGTTGTGAAGATCTTTTTTGTACAGTTCTTCTGTGTATTCTTCCCATCTCTTCTTAATATCTTCTGCTTCTGTTAGGTCCATACCATTTCTGTCCTTTATCGAGCTCATCTTTGCATGAAATGTTCCTTTGGTATCTCTGATTTTCTTGAAGAGATCCCTAGTCTTTCCCATTCTGTTGTTTTCCTCTATTTCTTTGCATTGATCACTGAAGAAGGCTTTCTTATCTCTTCTTGCTATTCTTTGGAACTCTGCATTCAGATACTTATATCTTTCCTTTTCTCCTTTGCTTTTCGCTTCTCTTCTTTTCATAGCTATTTGTAAGGCCTCCCCAGACAGCCATTTTGCTTTTTTGCATTTCTTTTCTATGGGAATGGTCTTGATCCCTGTCTCCTGTACAATGTCATGAACTTCATGCCACAGTTAATCAGGCACTCTATCTATCCGATCTAGGCCCTTAAATCTATTTCTCACTTCCACTGTATAATCATAAGGGATTTGATTTAGGTCATACCTGAATGGTCTAATGGTTTTCCCCACTTTATTCAATTTAAGTCTGAATTTGGCAATAAGGAGTTCATGGTCTGAGCCACAGTCAGCTCCTGGTCTTGTTTTTGCTGACTGTATAGAGCTTCTCCATCTTTGGCTGCAAAGAGTATAATCAATCTGATTTCGGTGTTGACCATCTGGTGATGTCCATGTATAGAGTGTTCTCTTGTGTTGTTGAAAGAGGGTGTTTGTTATGACCAGTGTATTTTCTTGGCAAAACTCTATTAGTCTTTGCCCTGCTTCATTCCGTATTCCAAGGCCAAATTTGCCTGTTACTTCAGGTGTTTCTTGACTTCCTACTTTTGCATTCCAGTCCCCTATAATGAAAAGGACATATTTTGGGGGTGTTAGTTCTAAATGGTCTTGTAGGTCTTCATAGAACCGTTCAACTTCAGCTTCTTCAGTGTTACTGGTTGGGACATAGACTTGGATTACTGTGATATTGAATGGTTTGCCTTGGAAATGAACAGAGATCATTATGTCGTTTTTGAGATTGCATCCAAGTACTGCATTTCAGACTCTTTCGTTGACCATGATGGCCACTTCATTTCTTCTGAGGGATTCCTGCCTGCAGTAGTAGATATAATGGTTATCTGAGTTAAATTCACCCACTCCAGTCCATTTCAGTTCGCTGATTCCTAGAATGTCGACATTCACTCTTGCCATCTCTTGTTTGACCACTTCCAATTTGCCTTGATTCATGGACCTGACATTCCAGGTTCCTATGCAATATTGCTCTTTACAGCATTGGACCTTGCTTCTATCACCAGTCACATCCACAGCTGAGTAATGTTTCTGCTTTGGCTCCATCCCTTCATTCTTTCTGGAGTTATTTCTCCACTGATCTCCAGTAGCATATTGGGCACCTCCTGACCTGGGGAGTTTCTCTTTCAGTATCCTATCATTTTGCCTTTTCATTCTGTTCGTGGGGTTCTCAAGGCAAGAATACTGAAGTGGTTTGCCATTCCCTTCTCTCTGTCAAATCTCTCCACCATGACGTGCCTGTCTTGGGTTGCCCCACGGGCATGGCTTAGTTTCATTGAGTTAGACAAGGCTGTGGTCCTAGTGTGATTAGATTGACTAGTTTTCTGTGAGTATGGTTTCAGTGTGTTTGCCCTCTGATGCCCTCTTGCAACAACTACCGTCTTACTTGGGTTTCTCTTACCTTGGGCGTGGGGTTTCTCTTCACGGCTGCTCCAGCCAAGCGCAGCCATTGCTCCTTACCTTGGACGAGGGGTATCTTCTCACCGCCGCCCTTCCTGTACTTCAACATGGGATAGCTCCTCTAGGCCCTCCTTCGCCCTTGCAGCCACGGCTCCTTGGACGTGGGGTTGCTCCTCCTGGCCGCCGCCCCTGGCCTCCTGCGTGGGGGCGTGGGGGCGTGGGGTAGCTCCTCCCGCCGGCCGCCCCTGATCTCCGACGTGGGGTAACTCCTCTGGTAGCCGCCCCTGACCTCAGACTCTGGGTATCTCCTCTCGGCCGCCCCCCCGACCTCGGACGCGGGGTAGCTCGTCTCTGCTGTTCCTGCACCGTCACAGTCTGGTACTCTCGGCTGCTGCCCCTGACCTCGGACGTGGGGGAACTCCTCTTGGCCGCTGCCCTTCGGGCATGGGGTCCTTCCGGCTTCTGCCCCTGACCTCGGACATGAGGTGGCTCCTCTCGGCCGCTCTTGGCATAGGTATTAATGACTAAAAGACAAAATCACATGACATTTCAATAGATGTGGAAAAAATTTTTGGCAAAATCCAACACTCATTTATGATGAAAACTCTTGTTACACAAGGAATATACGGAACCTTTCTCACCCCAATAAAGGGAATCTACAGAAAAATCCTACAGCTAATAATTAATGGTAACAGGCTGAATACTATTCTGTTAATATCAGAAAACAAGTATTATGTCTGCTCACATCCTTCCTCTTCAACATCATACTAGGGGTTCTGTTGAGTGCAATAAAGCAAGCAAAAAAAAAAAAAAGGATTGGAAAGGATAAACTAAAATTGTTTTAAGCAATAAATGGCATAATTTTCTGGGCTTCCCTCATGGCTCAGCTGGTAAAGAATCTGCCTGCAATGTGGTAGATCTGGGTTTGATCCCTGGGTTGGGAAGATCCCTTGGAGAAGGGAACAGCTAACTACTCCCATATTCAGGCCTGGAGAATTCCATGGACCGTATAGTTTTCTACCAAAAAATTCATAATAATCTATGAAAAAGCTACTAAATCTAATAAATATTTTCACAAGTTTATCGGGTACAAAATTAATATAAAACTTCAATTTTATTTATACACACCAGCAATGAAGAAGTGGAACTTGAATTTAAAAAATAGTATCGTTTAGAGTAGTAATATAAAACATGAAATAATTAGGAAATATTCATGCTGAATGTTATAAAACAGTGGTGAGAGAAATCAGGAAGGCTTAGATCAAATGAAGACCTATGACCTATTTATTAGATTAAAAGACTAAATATGGTTATAATGTCAATTCTCTCCAAATTAATCTATAAATAATTGTACACAGTTCAGATACAAGCAATTTTTTTTGTATAAATTGACAATGGAAAAGGAAAAAGATCTAGAATAGTTGAAACATATTTTGATAAAGAACAAAATTAGAGATCTCACACAATATGATTTTAAGACTTAATCTAAAGCTATAGTAACCAAGACGGAGAAGGCAATGGCACCCCACTCCAGTACTCTTGCCTGGAGAATCCCATGGACGGAGGAGCCTTGTAGGCTGTAGTCCATGGGGTCGCTAAGAGTTGGACACGACTGAGCGACTTCACTTTCACTTTTTACTTTCATGCACTGGATAAGGAAATGGCAACCCACTCCAGTGTTCTTGCCTGGAGAATCCCAGGGATGGGGGAGCCCAGTGGGCTGCCGTCTATGGGGTCACACAGGGTCAGACACGACTGAAGCGACTTAGCAGCAGCAGCAGCATAGTAACCAAGAAAGTATGTTATTTGCTAGAGAACGGACACATAAATCAATGGAATAGAAAGGATAGGCTAGAAACAGTCCCACTTATAAATTTCATTGAATTGCCAAAAAGGTAGTTCATTAAGAAATGATAGACTTTTGAATAAATGATGCTGTAACATTTGGACATCATTATGCAAAAAATTGAACTTAAAACCTTGCACTATGTACAAAAATTAACTCAAAATGGACATAAATGTAAAAGAGATTTACAAGGAAAAGATTTTGGTGAGACATGTGCCTAAACTATTAAGAAATATTTGACTCTGTTTCATCTAGGCTAGTAGAACATAATCTGAATTTAAGCTCCAACTTAATTCAAGGGTTTATAACTGTGAAAAACATTCAGAGAACAGTTTAATATTTGGCATAGTTTTAGTGCAGGGAAGGGGAAACAAGATGAAGGAAAAGATCTTGATTATTAACTGTGGTCTTTGGAAGAAAAATCTCATTCTTTTTGTTCTTCAGCCTTCACTCAGTCCACTGACCAGAAACCCCTACTCCTGTCCTCTCCTCCATTTACTTTCAGGACCCAGGGTATAATAATTTCCCAATGTGTAATAACAAATTGACATATAAAACTCTTAATAGCTCAAAGCAGAAATTTATTGTTTCGACATTTCTGAAGGCCAAGAAGTCTGAAATCAAGGTGTTGGCAGAGCCATATTTTCTGTGCAAACTTACAGGGACTCCTTCCTTTTCTCCTCCTAGCTTCTAATGATTTTCTGGAAATTTTAGGTGTCCCTTGGCTTGCAACTTTACAATTCTAGTCTCTGCCTTTGCCATCACATGGTGCTCTCCCTGCTTGCTTAAGGCTTCACATTGCTGTTTTCTTATAAGAACAACAGTTTCATTGGATTAAGGGCCCACCATACTCCAGAATGATCTCATGTTTATTATACTTTCAGTAATCCTACCCCTACATAAGGTTGTATTCTGAGGCTAAAACTTTAACATATTTAGGGGGAAGCTTAATTCAATCTCTAATACAGTGCATAAAGAATCAGGTCCTTGTGACCCAGGAAGCCCTGTATTCCCACTGATAAGTTGGGAAGGGATGTTTTGTTCCGCTCTAGGCCTATCATGCTAGGGCTTAAGAAGTGCAGATTCTATCTTTAACTAATTTTCCTATGTAAGATTATTTTTATCCAGGTCTAAGTTTCTCAAGTTCCCAAACAGGACAGATTCCTCACTCAGTAGGCGAAAGAACCCGCCCTTATGCCTGTCAACATATCTCCCAACATTGACCCTGATGCTTGTACTTCACAGTCAGGATATTCTGATCTATGTCTAAGACATTGTCATCTACCAGTCCTTTGGTTCTACCCTTCCCCACACCCTCATGTGAACACCAGAGTGTGTGCTAGCCCAGATGGGTAGTCAGCCTCTCTAAGTTCTCCTGTATTAGTGATTTTTACTACTAGTCCATGCATACATGATAATTAAACTTTTTCTGATCTTCTAGTGTGCTCCTGCCCTTGACTGGGATTCTTGCTGTCTTCTGTCTGCCTGCCAGAGGACTGCAGCCTGCTGTGTTGCTAAATTTCTACCATTTAGGACTGCTGGTTAGCATACTGGACAGCAGAGGCTTGACTTGAGGTATTTTCCGTGGGGGACATAAATTAGGATTGCAAAACTGGTTTGTAATGTATTAGACCAAAAAATGAGTATTAGAAAAATGCTAGGCAATTAAACCTTAATAAATAAAATAGATAAGGATAATAAGAGCAAGATAAAAACTCTCTTGGCCACTTAATGGTTTTTGGCTTTCAAACCCACTAGTCATAAAACAGGAGCAATGCTAGCTCCTGAATTTATCAGTCCTTATATATGTGTATATATATTCTTAATGTGGTTTACTCTTTTCCTGAAAATATTTCTCCAATTTATAATTCACTCCCCATGTCTCATTTTCTTTACCACATGACTTGTTCACATCTCATGCCTTAAAAGGAAATGACTCTGATTGACCTCAGGTTACTTATATCCATTTTTTACTGAATAGTGTTTAAAAGTGTTTTCCACTTTTAAATTACTTATATTATCTAAATACTGTAAAATGCTCCTCTACCACTGTCACCCCCAATCTATACATTTAAATTGCAATAAAAGAGCTGTCCTTTGCTTATAAGTAGGTGCTTGACAAACTCTCGCTAGGAAAATTAATGTGCTTATATTTATAAATGTCTGAACAAAACTCAGTGGGATGTGCTGATCCTTTAAATGATCATATCTAGTTTTCCTCTAATAGCCTACAATCTAGAAGCTAATTCCAATTATTCCTTAAAACCACTCTCTTATAAGTAAACAGTGATTTCAATTACCAAATTCAATTTCTCAATCCTATGTGCAGAATATGTGATTGTGGACTTCGTCTTCCTCACTATAATTCTTCTTTCTCAACTTCAATAGCTCTGTATTCTCCTATGTCTTATTGTACTGTCATACTTGATTTTCCCCCATTTGCTTTTCTCCTTGCCTACAAGTTCCCCATGAGCTGGCACTTTTTTCTCCAGCTATCTTCTTGCCTTATGAAATCTCAGATTGATAGAACTTCACATATATTACTTGGATATAGTGCCTGAATTAAAGATTCAACTTTTCAACTTACCTACTAGGCATTTTTACACAGATATTCTATACTATAGAACTGAAAAATAAAATTTAGAAGCAAAACTAAATTGCACTGTTTTAAAATTTCAAAAAGATAGGGAAACATACTCTTTACAACCCAACAGTAACATTGATGACAAGAAGACCATGTAGTAACATTTTTAGGGTGCTAACATCAAGTAATTTTGAGATTATAGCTATAGATCCAAACCGTAATTTGAATGTAAGAGACAATATTCTCAGTCAAATAAGGCCTGAAAAGTTTACTTCACAAGAGTCTTTGAGGACATTATTAATGGCAGTTCTCCAGGAAGGGAGAAGTAAACCCAAGAACACACTCTGAGATGTATTTAAAGAATGCTGAACAAATAACTCAGTGAATTTTACTGTTTTCTAAATAAGTAAACCTCCTCATGTTATACAGTATTGGTCAGGCTCTGCTGAGATAGTAAATTAACCCTGGTCACTCAGTGGCTTAATCTAATAGAAGTCTATCTTCACATCATATGTGCATATAACATAATATCCACACAGCAGAAAATCTTTGTTCTTTTTGAACATGTGGAATATTGTTTTTAAATGACTAAATATTAGGCCACAAAGAAATCTCTAATAAATAACATAAAGTCAACATCATAGAATTGTTAAATTATAATGCAGTAAAATTAGAATCAGTGTAACAGTGATAATAAAAATTTTCCATATGTCCAGTTCAGTCACTCAGTCGTGTCCAACTCTTTGTGACCCCATGAACCACAGTATGCCAGGCCTCCCTGTCCATCACCAACTCCTGGAGTCCACCCAAACCCATGTCCACTGAGTTGGTGATGCCATCCAACCATCTCATCCTCTGTCGTCCCCTTCTCCTGCCCTCAATCTTTCCCAGTATCAGGGTCTTTTCAAATGAGTCAGCTCTTTGCATGAGGTGACCAAAGTACTGGAGTTTCAGCTTCAGCATCCGTCCTTCCAATGAACACCCAGGATTGATCTCCTTTAGGATGGACTGGTTGGATCTCCTTGCAGTCCAAGGGATTCTCAAGAGTCTTCTCCAACATTGCAGTTCAAAAGCATTAATTCTTCGGCACTCAGCTTTCTTTATAATCCAACTCTTACATCCATACATGACCACTGGAAAAACCATAGCCTGACTAGATGGACCTTTGTTGGCAAAGTAATGTCTCTGCTTTTGAATATGCTATCTAGGTTGGTCATAACTTTCCTTCCAAGGAGTAAGCGTCTTTTAATTTCATGGCTGCAATCACCATCTGCAGTGATTTTGGAGCCCCGCCTCCCCCCCCAAAAATATAAAGTCTCTCACTGTTTCCACTGTTTCCCCATCCATTTGCCATGAAGTGATGGGACCAGATGCCATGATCTTCGTTTTCTGAATGTTGAGCTTTAAGCCAACTTTTTCACTCTCCACTTTCACTTTCATCAAGAGGCTTTTTAGTTCCTCTTCACTTTCTGCCTTAAGGGTGGTGTCATTTGCATATCTGAGGTTATTGATAGTTCTCCCAGCAATCTTGATTCCAGCTTGTGCTTCCTCCAGCCTAGCATTTCTCATGATATACTCTGCATATAAGTTAAATAAGCAGGGTGACAACATACAGCCTTGACGTACTCCTTGTCGTATTTGGAACCAGTCTGTTGTTCCATGTCCAGTTCTAACTGTTGCTTCCTGACCTGAATATAGGTTTCACAAGAGGCAGGTCAGGTGGTCTGGTATTCCCATCTCTTTAAGATTTTCCACAGTTTATTGTGATCCACAGTCAAAGGCTTTGGCATAGTCAAAAAAGCAGAAATAGAGGTTTTTCTGGAACTCTCTTGCTTTTTCAATGATCCAGCAGATGTTGGCAATTTGATCTCTGGTTTCTCTGCCTTTTCTAAAACCAGCTTGAACATCTGGAAGTTCACAGTTCATGTATTGCTGAAATCTGGCTTGGAGAATTTTGAGCGTTACTTTACTAGTGTGTGAGATGAATGCAATTGTGTAGTAGTTTGAGCATTCTTTGGCCTATGTCCAGAAGCCTAAAAAAAAAAAAAACAAAAAACTCTGAGTAAAACATTGTCTGAAAAGAATAACAATTATAAGATTTCAGGTTGTTTCTGAATTACAGAAGAAACAGACACATACACAAAAAGATATCAAGGTATATATGAAACTACCTGGTAAACAGAATTCTGAGAAGTTCTCCTAAATTCCTATCTCTCCTCAAAATTCCCTTCCCTCAGTGTAAGTAGGATTATGAATATGACAAGACAGTCATTCTCTTAATTGGATTATACTATATAGCAAAGGTGAAGGAATTTTGCATATTTAATTTAAAGCCCCTCATCAGTTGACTTTGTTGTTGTTCACTCAGCTGTGTCTGACTCTGCGATCCCATGGACTGCAGCACAGAAGGCTTCTTTGTCCTTCACTATCTTCTGGACTTTGCTGAAATTCATGTCCAGTGCATTGGTGATGCCATCCAACCATCTCATCCTCTGTCATCCCCTCTCCTCCTGCCCTCAATCTTTCCCAGCATCAGGGTCTTTTCCAATAAGTTGGCTCTTCACATCAGGTGGCCAAAGTGTTGGAGTTTCAGCATTAGGCCTTTCAATGAATATTCACAGTTGATTTCCTTTAGCACTGACTATTTCAATCTCCTTGCAGTCCAAGGGAGTCTCAAGAGTCTTCTCCAGCTCCGTAGTTGACTTTGAGTTATTTCAAAGGGAGATTGTTCCCAGTAGACCTGACCTAATTAGTTAAGCACTCAAAAAAAAGAGATCCCCCTGTTGTTTTAGAGAAGCAAGCTG
The DNA here is from genome assembly GCF_029378745.1 of Bos indicus. Lineage (NCBI taxonomy): Eukaryota > Metazoa > Chordata > Mammalia > Artiodactyla > Bovidae > Bos > Bos indicus. Next base: position 74,251,452 of record NC_091769.1, read on the forward strand.
CACTATTGTAGTTAGGGCATGGTCTCTAGAAGCCCTGCAGGGCTAAGCTGCCAGCCCAACAACCATCAAGCAGACAGGCACTGACTTGCAACTAACAGTTTGAATTTAGTCATCAATGAGGGATATGGGAAGTAGATCTTTCCTGAGACAAGCCTGCAGATGAGGGTGCATAGAGCCTTCATTATAATGTATGTAATGCTGCAGAAAGTGAAACAGTGAAAGTGAAGTCGCTCAGTTGCGTCCGACTTTTTGTGACCCCATGGACTGTAGCCTACCACGCTCCTCCAACCATGGGATTTTCCAGGCAAGAGTACTGGAGTGGGTTGCCATTTCCTTCTCCAGAGGATCTTCCCAACCCAGGGATAGAACCTGGGTCCCCCACATCTATGTAGGCAGATGCTTTACCATCTGAGCCACCAGGGAATTCTGCTGCAGAAGTCTCAGCTAAAAAGCACCAGGCTCTTAATCCACAAAAACTGTGATACATTTGTTTTAAACCTCCAAGATTGTGGTAAATTTTTATACAGCAGTAGAAAATTAGTACAGGCTGATAAAATTTGATCTCAAACTAAATGAAGTAGAAATGTCTAATATATACCCATTTTACTTAAGTGTATAGATGCAAAAGCCCTAATGTTAGTTACCTGAATTCAACAATGTATGGAAATAATACATCATGTGGGTTTTAGCAGAGGTTGATTCTTATGTCATTTTCATCTTTTCTACTCCCAATCAATATTTCTGAGTAAACAAGCCTGAGAAGCCTGCATAAGATGAAACAAGATGAGATAGCATGAGTGCAGGAGAAGAACCACTGTGGTATCTCTACTCTCTGCAGTGTACAAGGGCTGGGGAAGAAGAGATGATCATGGATCCTGGAGACCCATGGACACACCCCTACCCTTGAGGGAGGGGCTCCTCATGAATTTCCCTTCGTCTTTAGGAGCTGAGAAGGAGCTGAAATGATGATGTGAGCTGAGACGACTTCATCGTTAAGGCTTAGAAAGAGCAAAGATATAAACCAGAGAGTTTTTCCTCTGATCCAGATTGACAGAGACTTCTGAAACTTTTCTATTCCAGAGAAAGCTTCCACTGCCAGACACAATTAGTGGACAAAGAAAAATTACAACACTCCTGAGGGAATACTACATCCAGAGAATAAAAGACCAAGAATATATACCTATAAAATTCATAAATTCTAAGGACAAAACACAATCTGACAAACTTCCCGATTTTTTAAAAAAGTTATTTACAAAGGAAAAGTAATCACAGAACTTCAGACTTCTGGTTAGTATTAGATTATTTCTCATTTTAACTTATATTCTTTGAGTGTTATACAACAATGTCCCACCCCCACTGCAACACACTTAAATCTATAAAGGTAATTTTCAAGAAATGAGATTATGTCAGTATAGTTTGGCACTGATGACTTTGCTATGCTTATGTGGGGTAACTCCTCTCGTCGCCGCCCCTGACCTCGAACGCTGGATTTCTCCTCTTGGCCGCCCTTGCTGACCTCGGAAGCGGGGTAGCTCCTCTCAGCCGTTGCTGCGCCGTCGCAGTCTGGTACTCTCGGCCACTGCCCCTGACCTCGGATGTGGGGTAACTCCTCTTGGCCGCCGCTCTTCGGGCATGGGGTCCTCTCGGCTTCTGCCCCTGACCTCGGACGTGGGGGATGCTCAAACCACCGCACAATTGCACTCATCTCACACTCTAGTAAAGTAATGCTCAAAATTCTCCAAGCCAGGCTTCAGCAATATGTGAACCGTGAACTTCCTGATGTTCAAGCTGGTTTTAGAAAAGGCAGAGGAACCAGAGATCAAATTGCCAACATCCACTGGATCATGGGAAAAGCGCAAGAGAGTTCCAGAAAAACATCTATTTCTGCTTTATTGACTATGTCAAAGCCTTTGACTGTGTGGATCACAATAAACTGTGGAAAATTCTGAAAGAGATGGGAATACCAGACCACCTGATCTTCCTCCTGAGAAATTTGTTTGCAGGTCAGGAAGCAACAGTTAGAACTGGACATGGAACAACAGACTGGTTCCAAATAAGAAACGGAGTACGTCAAGGCTGTATATTGTCGTATTTATTTAACTGTTTATTTAACTTCTATGCAGAGTACATCATGAGAAACGCTGGACTAGAAGAAACACAAGCTGGAATCAAGATTGCCGGGAGAAATATCAATAACCTTAGACATGCAGATGACACCACCCTTATGGCAGAAAGTGAAGAGGAACTAAAAAGCCTCGATGAAAGTGAAAGTGGAGAGTGAAAAAGTTGGCTTAAAGCTCAACATTCAGAAAACGAAGATCATGGCATCTGGTCCCATCACTTCATGGGAAATAGATGGGGAAACAGTGTCAGACTTTATTTTTCTGAGCTCCAAAATCACTGCAGATGGTGACTGCAGCCATGAAATTAAAAGACACTCACTCCTTGGAAGGAAAGTTATGACCAACCTAGATAGCATATTCAAAAGCAGAGACATTACTTTGCCAACAAAGGTCCATCTAGTCAAGGCTATGGTTTTTCCTGTGGTCATGTATGGATGGGAGAGTTGGACTGTGAAGAAGGCTGAGTGCCGAAGAATTAATGCTTTTGAACTGTGGTGTTGGAGAAGACTCTTGAGAGTCCCTTGGACTGCAAGGAGATCCAACCAGTCCATTCTGAAGGAGATCAGCCCTGGGTGTTCTTTGGAAGGAATGATGCTAAAGCTGAAATTCCAGTACTTTGGCCACCTCATGGGAAGAGTTGACTCATTGGAAAAGACTCTGATGCTGGGAGAGATTGGGGGCAAGAGGAGAAGGGGATGACAGAGGATGAGATGTCTGGATGGCATCACTGACTCGATGGACGTGAGTCTGAGTGAACTCCAGGAGTCGGTGATGGACAGGGAGGCCAGGTGTGCTGTGATTCATGGGGTCACAGAGTTGGACACAACTGAGCGACTGATCTGATCTGATCTGATGCTTATGCATGTGTGCTAAATTGCTTTAAATCATGTCAGACTCTTTGTGACCTTATGGACTGCAGCCTCCCACACTCATCTGCCCATGGGATTCTCCAGGCAAGAATACTCGAGTGGGTTGCCATTTCCTTCTCCAGGAGATCTCTCTGACCCAGGCGTTGAACCTGTATCTCTTATGTCTCCTGCCATTGGCAGGCGGGTTCTTTACCACTAGCACGACTTGGGAAGGCACTATACCTATAGTGGGTACTTATTAATTAGGATTTAAGAAATTCTTACTCCCACCTCCAAAATGATAGAGTGAATATGTAAGTGTGAAAGAAAGATATTCACAGATAATGTAAGCACTGAAAGAATCTATCAGCAGCATAACCTATCTGAGTGAAATACTGGAGAACAATAAATGGATCAGTGCAAAAATTGCAAGAAAGGACACTGTGGAGTAAAGGACATTTCAATGCATACAAATTAAAGCAATGCATATGTAGAAAACTGTCTAGGAAGAAGTGACTTAATGATATTTTAAATATAAGGGGCCAACTGTAAATAAAAACTTGTTAATATTACTCAGCTATATCAGCAAAACTTAGCACATGGAAGAGAGGATGAGTGGTATTTGGAAAAGAGAAAACTAGTAAAAGAATCCCCAAGTCTCATCTATGTCATGGAGGAGAAAAACGGGCAGGTAAAAATATTTAAAAGTTGCAATTTATTGGCATAAACATATTAGTTGAAAATGTTTTGGAAATCTTGATTGTATATGAGAGTAAAGAAATGGAAAATAATATTAAAAATGTATATATGTATATAACTGAGTCACTTTGCTGTATGGCAAAGTGTGCCATTTACAGTGGCACAGAATTGTAAATCAACTATATTTTAACTTAAAAAATTTAAAAAATAGTAAAGAAATATGTGTTTGACAGTGAGCATTGAGAAAAGAACACAGTAGTTAATGCAATGAAAAGCTTAATGAAACTCTCAAATTAAGAAATGAAAAAGGATATGGATAACAATTGGATCAAACTGAAGAAACATGGAAAAGAAAAAACATGAACCAACATCAAATAAAAAATGACTATAAATACATAGTGATATATTATTAAAGCATTTAGTCATAACAGTCCTGGTAATTAGGATCAGTAATCCTGGAGATGACAACTAAAATGGCTTGACAAAAAAATCACCTTCTAAAAAGTTCAGAGACCTAACAAGAGACTGAAAAATTGTGAGACTGAAAATAGGAAGAGAACTACACCTCAGAGTTGCACCAGAACTGTTTGTGCCTCGGGAGCAAATACCCATATAGAAAAGGCAGCTCAGAGACAGTTTCTGGTAACGGGTAAGAGATGTGAGGTGTAGGGGGCTGAGTCTGAGCTTACAGGGATTAAGCAAAAGGACAAGAACTTTTATTCATAACACTCCCTGCCATCTAGGGTTTTTGCACTGAGACCATTTTCCAATTTTTGGGAAGTTGCTGAAAGGATGAATATTCTTGGTGTTTTTGTGAGGTAGAGGAAATGAGGTTTGGAGTTTTGTGCCCACCAACAGCAGAAGCTCCATTGTTAATAGTGCTAACCTGGACTGGGACTCCGGAGAGCTATTTTTTGACTATGTTCTGGATAGTCATCTAGTTGAACAAGGAAATTCTCAGTCCTTGGTTCTGAGAATGTTACTGCCCTCAGATGCCCTGCAAAAATAGGCAAAATCCTCCCTCAAGAAGGCTTCATCATCCTAGATTTGAAGTTATCTCAGAGTCGGACACGACTGAGCAACTGAACTGAACTGAACTGAAAATATTTTTCTAATAATATATTCAGAAAATACTATAAATCATACCTGGTGACAAGATAAAATGATCTAGAAACAAGAGAAAATACCAAGGGACTTTAGATAATAAAAGTGATCAGATACAGACTTAAAACAACATCTCTGTTTCTGAGATTAAAATCATACTTTAAAAACATCAGCAAGAAATTGGAAACTAATACAAGTAACATTAAAGCACTGAAAAAGGCCTGAGTAGAAATTATAAGCATTAATAACAAATTAAAAATGAATGAATGAATTTAACAACAGATTGATAAACTGAAGATGTTAAATAAATTATCTACAATTAAGGACTAAAAGCAAGGATGAAAAATACAGAATGGTAAGAGCTATACTTGATATAGTATGAAGGTCTAAGACATACTTGAGTTCAAGTAAATAAGAAGAGAGATAGTGCAGAAATAATATATGAAGAGATAATGGCTAAGAACTTCTGGTACCTGATAAATACATAAATTCAAAGGTTTGAGGAGAATATATTTAAAATACATAACATGTGGGTTCAGGCATGCATACGCAAAGTACACTAAGAGGAAACTTTGAAAACTAGACAATGAAAAATCTTAAAAGCAAGTAGAAGAAAAGCTAAGTTGCACTCAAAAGCATGATAGATTGATGGCTAATTTCTTTCTACGACCTTTGGAAGTTACAAGAACAATAGAAAAAGACCTCTAGGCTAATAGAAAGTAAGTAATGAGCTAAAACTCTCTACCTAGTGACTATACCCTGGAAGAATGAAATCAAAGATATTTTCAGATCAAAAAGCAAACAGCAAACAAAACTGAGAATATCTTATCAGCAAACACAAACTGAAAATTCTTTTTTTTTTTCATTTTAAAATTTTTATTGGAATGTATAGCTTTACAATGTTGTTAGTTTTTGCTGTAAAGCAAAGTGAATCAGTTATCCATATACATATACTCCTCCCTTTTTTAGATTTCTTTCTCATTTAGGTCACCATAGAGCATTGAGTAGAGTTCCCTGTGCTGTACAGTGGGTTCTCATTATTTATCTATAGTAGTGTATATATGTTAATCCCAGCCTCCCAATTCATCCCACCCCCACTGCCATCCTTGGTATCCATGTTTGTTCTCCACATCTGTGTCTCAATTTCTGCTTTGCAGATAAGTTCATCTGTACTATTTTTCTAGATTCCACATATATGCAATATTATATGATATTTGTTTTTCTCTGACATACTTCACTCTGTATGACAGTCTCTAGGTCCATCCACGTTTCTGCAAATGGCACTATTTTATTCCTTTTTATGGCTGAGTAATATTCCATTGTGTGTGTGTGTGTGTATACACATACACATATACCACATCTTCTTTATCCATTCTTCTGTTGATGGATATTTAGGTTGTTTCCATGTCCTGGCTATTGTAAATAGTGCTGCAATGAACACTGGGGTGCAGGTATCTATTTGAATAATGGTTTTCTCTGAGAATATGCCCAGGAGTAGGATTGCTGAGTCATATGGTAGTTCTATGTTTAGTTTTCTTGAGGAACCTCCATACTGTTCTCCACAGTGACTGTACCAATTTACATTCCCACCAACAATGTAGGGAAGGGTTCCCTTTTCTCCACATCCTCTCCAGCATTTATTGTTTGGAGATTTTTTTTGATGATGGCCATTCTGATTGGTGTGAGGTGACACTTCTTTGTAGTTTTTTTTTTTTTAATATAAATTGATTTATTTGAATTGGAGGCTAATTACAATATTGTAGTGGTTTTGCCATACATTGACATGAATCCACCATGGGTGTACATGTGTTCCCCATCCTGAACTTCCTTCCCACCTCCCTCCCCATCCCATCCCTCTGGGTCATCCCAGTGCACCAGCCCTCAGCACCGTGTCTCATGCATCAAACCTGGACTGGCGATCCATTTCACATATGATAATATACATGTTTCAATGCCATTCTCCCAAATCATCCCAACCTCTCCCTCTCCCACAGAGTCCAAAAGACTGTTCTATACATCTGTGTCTCTTTTGCTGTCTCACACACAGGGTTATTGTTACCATCCTTCCAAATTCCATATATATGCATTAGTATACTGTATTGGTTATACATATAAGCCTTTCTGGCTTACTTCACTCTGTATAATAGGCTCCAGTTTCATCCACCTCATTAGAACTGATTCAAATGTATTCTTTTTAATGGCTGAGTAATACTCCATTGTGTATATGTACCACAGCTTTCTTATCCATTCATCTGCTGATGGACATCTAGGTTGCTTCCATGTCCTGGCTATTATAAACAGTGCTGGGATGAACATTGGGGTACACGTGTGTCTCTTTCAATTCTGGTTTCCTTGGTGTGTATGTCCAGCAGTGGGATTGCTGGGTCATATGGCAGTCCTTTTTCCAGTTTTTTAAGGAATCTCCACACTATTTTCCATAGTGGCTGTACTAGTTTGCATTCCCACCAACAGTGTAAGAAGGTTCCTTTTTCTCCACACCCTCGCCAGCATTTATTTACAAACTGAAAATTCTTAAGGTGATTATGAAACAAAAGGAAAATGATCCCAGATAGAAACTTTGTTATAGTCAATAATTTTATTTGTATAAATAAAAATCTTAATTCTGAAAATAAAGTTAGAAATAAATATGACAAATTATAAACACAAAAGTTTTATTTGATTAAATAAAATTGAAAAATGCATATTTAGACATGAAATATTTGAACATCTCAGTTGATTTACAGATTTTAAAAATACAAATCTTAATAGTTATAAATGGCATGAACTACATACATGAAAATACTTCGGGGAAGAGTTAAGTCTTTGTTGACCACATGAATATCTTCTCTAGATCATCTTGTTCTTAACTATGTCTGGGGAAAAGAAGGATGTTTAGGAGATTAAGAGACTTGGGACTACCAGAATAGCTCCCATTACCCAACTTCCCTCACAGCTTAACTTTGGCTAAATATATATTTGATTTTGAATTTGAATGTGGCATACCCAGGACAGGAATATTTGGGACATCTGTTCTACCAGTATAATTTCAGAGATTAAAAGCTGAGATATCTTTTAAAAATTGTGTAATTCTATACATACTTTCAATCATCTAAGTTAGAATATCTAAAGATAGGGCCCAGAAATCTGTCTTTCTAAAAATTTCTCAATCCAGCACTAAATTGAGAACAGGTATTTGGAAACCACATCAATAAGAAAATCTGCGATTTACACTAACAAATCTGATTAGTTCAGAATAGGGTGCTATAAAGCAGCAGCCAATAAGACTGTTTCCCTAAAAGATCTTTCAGTTTAATTGGGAGAAAAAATGTATAGGATAAGTTATACACTTATAAAGGTCATGACAAATGGAAGCATAGCACAGGGAAAAGTAAGGCAGAGTCAAGGATGGCATTGTGGAAGAGATAACATGTGATAAAAAGGGAAATGAGAAGGGAGGGCCAGGAAAAATTGTTAAGAAGTGGATTTTCCAGACAAAGGGATCGGTATATAAAAACCACATTATTAAAAATTCTTTTTTTTTAAATTTTATTTTATTTTTAAACTTTACAAATTGTATTAGTTTTGCCAAATAGCAAAATGAATCCGCCACAGGTATACATGTGTTCCCCATCCTGAACCCTCCTCCATCCTCCCTCCCCATACCATCCCTCTGGGTCGTCCCAGTGCACTAGCCCCAAGCATCCAGTATCGTGCATTGAACCTGGACTGGCAACTCGTTTCATACATGATATTATACATGTTTCAATGCCATTCTCCCAAATCTTCCCACCCTCTCCCTCTGCAATAGAGTCCATAAAAATTCTTAATGTTGTTTTTATAGGTCCTTAAATCTGGGAGTGAACCAACTTCCCCAGGGGAGACCTTGAGAGCTTCCATTTATAATCAAACAATTAACTCATGTTAACAATTCATGAAATTCTGTGCATTTGGCATAGAATTGTGATTAATATACACTTTGGAACATTTTCAAGTGGAATCCTTTGTTTAAATACTCTCTTCCCAATGCTCTTGCAACCATTCTCCTTTGATTATAGCCAATATGAGAAACAAGAGATATTTGTAAACTCAACATGCAATGAGGGTACTAGTAGTGGGGGTGATGATGATAGAAAGATCTCATATGTGAACAGTGTGGCCAACCCTTGCTACTTTGCCTAGAGTCCAGGTACAGAACCAGTGGGGTGCGAAGAACCAGGGGAGGAGGTAGAATGAGCAGACAGTACAGCCTGCATCTGATGAATCTTTAAAACACCAATACCAGGGATTAACACTGAATGAAAACTAAAGAGGGAAATTATCAGCCTTCATTCTGTGGGTTCTTTAAATGATTTGTATATTTACTTTACAAATAAATAAAATAAATTCCCCTACATTGGTTTAAATGGAGCCATGGCATCACGGACTGCAATTTCAGTGCTACCAGGAAGGCTGTTGCTATGGTTTCCATTATGTGGATGCCATAAATCCACGAAACTATACCAGTACACAACACAATTATGCAACTCTACTGCAGCACATCAGAATTATTTTTCAAGTTTTTTTTTTTTTTTTTACTTTGAGCACCAGAAAAGCCTAAACCCACAAAACAAATCAGTAAAATTATTATAACAAAATAGCATCCTTGATTCCCATATTCTGATTACAATTTTCCACATATTTTAGGAGGGAGGTTCAAAGCTTAGTATACTTCTAAGCTATATATTTTCACATGTTCTACATCTTTCTTGATTCAGTTTTCATTTATTTTTCCCACTTTGAGGTACACACATTTTATTTTATTCTTTTTTTAGCAAGGAGAATGTTGGAAATTTTTTATATTCTGGTGGAATCTTACCAAATATAATTCTTCATTGTAACATAAGACATGTTTGAGTACATTAAGTTCTTCCTAATAGAAATAGTGGTATAATAAATGAGAGCTTTAAATCAATATTAGGTTTGCTAGTAATTCATTAAAATTTAACATTGTAATAGTTAGACAATTGAGAATAAGAGTTCTGGTTTCCATTCTTTTTCTGAATGTTTAAATGAATATAACATTTGTGTTGTTTGTTATTTCCTTATTTCATTTCCCTAAAAGTGATCCTTAGAGGAATAATGTAGATCTGTATAAAAAGGATCAATCATGCTGATAGTATTAATCAATGTTTAGTATTGTGATACTTACTCGTAGTAAATAGCCTAGATGCTTAGGCAAACATGTCTCACCAAAAAGAAATAATTTAAAAGTACATGTCTTGGGTTCCTTTTGAAGTCTCTAATATATTTACACTCACATGTTCATATTTATGATATTTTTACCATCTGTATCACTTCTTTAAAATTTCCCAGTAGTATTAATTCTTTAACAATGTTTGTGTAATTTAATTCAGTGGGCATTCTTTAAAAAAATTTTTTTAATATAAATTTATTTTTTTAATTGGAGGTTAATTACTTTACAATATTGTTTTGGCTTTGCCACACATCAACATGAATCCGCCACAGGTATACACGTGTATATCAGTGGGCATTCTTTAAGAAACTCTTACGGAAATCATGTACTGCTGGGGGCTCTGGAGTATATAAACACATACTCATATAATACTGTCCGTTTCCTTATAAGATTATTATTTAGTTAGGAAAAGAAGCCTAACTCTCAAACAATATGAAGTGGAATATTATTCAATGTTGAAAACATTATGTACTAAAATAAATTTTCTAGCCTTATGGATGATAGACTTTGTTGAGGTTACTGCTCAAACGCTGCATTTAAATAGGACCTAGAGAACTGAGAAGAAAAGGCAATGTTCTGTGAGCTCATTGGTTCATGATACCAGGCCATTCTTTTTTTTTCCTTCTCAATGCGCATCCATCATTTCTCCACCCCTGCGGGCCCTTCATCATCTCAAGCTTCCAAAATGTCCCAGGAGGAAAAACATAGAGTCTCAAAACAGACTTTGAATAATCATAAACTCTTTTTTGCTTGTATTGGCTAAAATGTATCTTATGATACTTGGGTCATTTGTTGCTTATCTGTCTCTTGGAGCCATGACTTGCCTTTGAGTACAAACCTTTAGTAGGTCATTGTATTATGCTCTGATGTCTTATTGGTCTCCTTCTGGTCCTGTAGCCCTCAATCTACATGCCCCTCTGACTGTGCTGTGTAGCATATACAGGTGTATTTCTCTAGAGGTAGGGGTAACCAAGCTGCAATAAAGCATATAATCCAACCTCTTAATTATCTCTTTTCTATTAAAAACCTGTTGTTAAAGGTAGCACCTATAAAAATGAAAGTATCAATTTATTATTCTCCACAACAGCTTTAGAAAAGTTGACATTGTGCTCTTCCCTCACATCCAGTACTACTTCCAGAAGCTTACTAAACCAAACTCACTATGACTACTGATCCTGAGCTAATATATTCTTGAGATATGATCACTCTCAGTAAGATATGAAACTGATATTGGCACAAGACACAAAAGCAAATTGATATGTCTTCTCTGGTTTTAAGGGTGGCTCATATCACATTTTATTTATAAAGAATAACTTCTCTGTTCTAGAATATCTTACCATAGGAAAAAACACTAGACTGTTCAGGTATGACCTAAATAAAATCCCTTATGATTTTACAGTGGAAGTGACAAATAGATTCAAGGGATTAGGTCTGATACAAGGCCTAAAGAACTATGGATGGAGGTTCATTACATTGTACAGGAGGCAATGATCATGACTATCCCCAAGAAAAAGAAATGCACAAAGGCAAAATGGTTGTCTGAGGAGGCCTTACAAATAGCTGAGAAAAGAAGAGAAGCTCAAGGCAATGGAGAAAAGGAAAGGTATACTTATTTGAATGCAGAGTTCTAAAGAATAGCAAGAAGGTATAAGAAAGCCTTCCTCAGTGATCAATGTAAAGAAATAGAGGAAAACAATAGAATGGGAAAGACTAGAGATCCCTTCAAGAAAATTAGAGATACCAAGAGAACATATCATGCAAAGATAGGCACAATAAAGGACAGAAATGGTATGGACCTAATAGAGGCAGAAGATATTAAGAAGAGGTGGCAAGAATACACAGAAGAACTATACAAAAAAGATCTTCATGACCCAGATAACCACGATGGTGTGATCACTCACCTAGAGAGTCAGACATCCTGGAATGCAAAGTCAATTGGACCTTAGGACGTATCATTATGAACAAAGCTAGTGGAGGTGATGGAATTCCAGTTGAGCTGTTTCAAATTCTAAAAGATCATACTGTGAAAGTGCTGCATTCAATATGCCAGCAAATTTGGAAAACTCAGCAGTGGCCACAGGACTGGAAAAGGTCAGTTTTCATTCCAATCCCAAAGAAAGGCAATGCCAAAGAATGTTCAAACAACTGCACAATTGTACTCATTTCACACGCTAGCAAAGTAATGCTCAAAATTCTCCAAGCCAGGCTTCAACAGTACATGAACCATAAACATCCAGATGTTCAAGCTGGATTTCAAAAATGCAGAGGAACCAGAGATCAAATTGCCAACATATGTTTGATCATCATAAAACCTAGAGAGTTCCAGAAAAAACATCTATTTCTGCTTCATTGACTACACCAAAGCCTTTGACTCTATGGGTCAAAACAAACTGTAGAAAATGGTTAAAGAGATGGGAATACCAGACCACCTTACCTGCCTCCTGAGAATTCAGTATACAGGTCAAGAGGTAAGAGTTAGAACTGGACCTGCAACAACAGACTGGTTCCAAATCAGGAAAGGAATACGTCAAGGCTGTATATTGTCACCCTGTTTGTTTAACTTATATGCAGAGTACATCATGGGATATGCCAGGCTGATGAAGCACAAGCTGGAATCAAGATTTCTGGGAGAAATATAATAACCTCAGATAAACAGATGACACCAATGTATTCATTTACTTATGGCAGAAAGTAAAGATGAACTGAAAAACCTCTTGATGAAAGTGAAAGAGGAGAGGGAAAAAACTGGTTTAAAACTCAACATTCAGAAAACTAAGATCATGGCATCTGGTCCCATAACTTCAAGGCAAATAGATGGGGAAACAATGGAAACAGTGAGAGACTTTATTTTTGGGGGCTCCAAAATCACTGCAGATGATGACTGCAGACATGAAATTAAAAGATACTTGCTTCTTGGAAGAAAAGCTATAACCAACCTAGATAGCATATTAAAAAGCAGAGACTTTACTTTGCCAACAAAGGTCTGTATAGTCAAGGCTATGGTTTTTCCAGTAGTCATGTATGGATGTGTATAAAGTCATGTATACAGAAAGCTGAGAGCCAAAGAATTGATATTTTTGAACTGTGGTGTTGAAGACTCTTGAGAGTCCCTTGGACTGCAAGTAGATCAAATCAGTCAGTCCTAAAGGAAACCAGTCCTGAGTATTCATTGGAAGGACTGATGCTGAAGCTGAAACTCCAATACTTTGGCCACCTGATGGAAAGAACAGAGCCATTTGAAAAGACCCTATTGCTGGGAAAGATTATTGAAGGCAGGAGAAGAAGGGGACAAGAGAGGATGAGATAGTTGGATGGCATCACTAACTCGATGGACATGAGTCTGAGCAAGCTCCAGGTGTTGGTGATGGATAGGGGAACCTGGTTTGCTGTAGTCCATGGGGTCGGAAAGAGTTGGACATAACTGAATGAATGAACTGAACTGAAATATGGTAATTTTATAATTCTCCTGGCTCTTAAGTGCTAGTCATTCAGTCATATCTGACTCTTTGTGACCCCATGGACTGTAAGCCACCGGGTTCCTCTGTCCATGGAATTCTTCATGCAAAAATACTGGAGTGGGCTGCCATTCCCTTCTCCAGGGGATCTTCCTGACCCAGGGATTGAACCTGGGTCTCCTGCATTGCAGGCAGATTCTTTACCTTCTGAGCCACCAGGCAAGTCCAGGCTCTTAAATTCTTTCTCTATAAGAGACCTTACTCTGGGAAATAGTGACTTCATATTTAATGTTTTAGATCCTTTTAATGTGTTCTCTTGAAAGAACAGTTTTGATAAGAGTCAGGGCATTTAACTTGGTTTCAATTAGTACCAAATTGTCTCTACAATTCTTTCTTTCCCAAATGAGAAGTATTTTCCTCAGTCTAATCAAACTCATATAGAATATAAATTTCATATGATTTAATAAACCTACCAGCCCCTATTTGTACACATGCAAGGTGGCACTAGTGGTAAAGAACCCGCTTTCCAATGCAGAAGATGTAAGAGACACAGGTTTGATCCGTGGGTTGAGAACATTCTGTGGAGGAGGGCATGGCAACCCACTCCAGTATTCTTGCCTGGAGAATTCCATGAACAGAGGAGCCTGGCAGGCTGTAGTCCACAGGGTTGCAAAGAGTCAGACATGTGACTTAGCACACACACAATAGATGTCTAGGTCTGAGTTTGTAGTCTTCTGACCACTTCTATGTGTCCAGTCAGATGGATAATCCTTCTAAGAATTTATACTAGGATTAGCAATGACCCTGCTATTTTCTGTTATTTAATAACTCAATAGAAAAATTGTTTCCCCATGTCTCCTTTCTTGGGATTATGACTAGATTATGGAATTATGATTTAGGATTATGACTTTGTATTTTACAAAGTTTGGCAACACATTTATCAGTAAATAATATAATGTTTACTGATTTGGGGATAAAGTACGGGAGAATTATTTTTCTACTTTATAAAAACTCCAGCATTACTGGCTATTTAATAGTAACTCTTACAATTTATAGGACTGCCCTGGTGGCTCAGATGGTAAAGCGTCTGTCTACAATGCAGGAGACCCGGGTTTGATCCCTGGGTAAGGAAGATCCCTGGAGAAAGAAATGGCGGCCCACTTCAGTACTATTGCCTGGAAAATCCCATGGATGGAATAGCGTGGTAGGCTACAGTCCACGGGGTCACAAAGAATCAGACACAACTGAGCGACTCCACTTTCTCTCTTTCTTTTGTTGTAATTCACATTCTAATAGGCAGTGGTGTCCTATATTTGGTTTAAAATGAATCATTTTACTCATATATATCTTGAAATTGAATATTGCAGAACATTGCTTTTACCACATATATATAGGACTAGTGATATTTAGGATATAGGATATTTAGTAGAGAAGGGAGCACTTCCAATTTCTTCAGTGACCTTCTTGAATTAAAATTGCCTATAGGTGTGGAGAAAAGGGATCCCTCCTACAATGTTGGTGAGAATGTAAGTTTTTGCAGCCATTGTGGAAAACAGTATGAAGAAAGCTAAAAATAGAATTACCATATGATTCAGCAACCCCACTCCTGAACATATATTCAGACAAAACTGTAATTCAAAAAAAATACATGCACCCCTATGTCCATACTCAAAATAGCCAAGACATAAACAAATGTCCATCAACAAGCGAATGGATAAAGAAGATTTGGTACATCTATACAATGTAACACTACTCTGCCCTAATAAGGAATGAAATGCTATTTGTAGCAATATGGATGGCACTAGAGACTGTCATACTAGGTGAAGTAAGTCAGAAAGAGAAAGACAAATACCATATAATATCACTTATATGTGGAATCTAAACTTTTGCACAAGTAAATCTACCTACAAAACAGAAATGGACTCATAGAGATAGAGAACAGACTTATGGTTGCCAAGGGGGAGGAGGGTAAGGGAAGGATAGATTGGAAGTTTGGAACTATCAGATTCAAACTGGTATGTAAAGAATATTTAAACAACAAGGTCCTACTATATAGCATAGTATTATATTCAATATCCTGTCATAATGGAAAAGAATATAACAAAGAATGTATATATCTATATAACTGAGTAATTTTGCTGTAAAGCTGTAATTAACACATTATACATCAGCTGTACTTCAGTTTAAAAAAAAAGAAAAAATTGACTATAGTCATCTACTTATAATTTCTTCTAGAAAAAATATCTCATCTCTGTCAGAGAAAATCCATTGCTCTTCCATCCCTTAGTTTGATAAAAAGCTAAAAGTAGAAATCCTCACTAAGAAAAAAATGAGATTTGAGTCCTATCCACACTGTCAAGATGGTATCACAAGTAGAAACCATCTAATGTGATTAAAGATTATTACATTCAGGTTGTTCAATACACATGACGATATGTTCCTCTATCACTAATAAGAAAAGTCTAGCTAAGCTATCAATAAGTAAGAGAAAGTTCTGTAACACCCAGTTCTGGTGCTAAAAAACTACAAACCTCTCTGACTTGTGACCCTCAAGTACTATTATCAGTGAAAATGCTCCAGGTTCAGCTGAATTTTCCCTCATGCATAAATGACCTTTTTGTGAATTAAAGACAGCCTAGTAAGCAAGCATCAGAGTGCATAGCCTGAGTTTATATGACCTCATTGTGTCAGTA
Source organism: Bos indicus (assembly GCF_029378745.1). Lineage (NCBI taxonomy): Eukaryota > Metazoa > Chordata > Mammalia > Artiodactyla > Bovidae > Bos > Bos indicus. The sequence continues at coordinate 74,267,607 of NC_091769.1, forward strand.
GACCATACTAGATGATTGGAATAATTTAGATTGTCAGAATTCCTGGAGCATCTATACTTTCTGGGTTCCTTTGGCACCGAAGGGGCAGAATCAGAGCCAGGGTTGGGATTGTATTCTAGACATGACTGAATTCATATTCATTCCATTACGTAAAGATCAATTTGTTCTTCATTACTTAACCAGAGCATAAATTAGGAAAAGCTAGATTCTCTATAAACCTCATCAGAAGATATATTAAATAATGCATTGGGATAGCTTTTCTGTATTCATAATAGGCTTCAAACCTCTTACATTGTATTTAAAATAAACTGAAGTCATTAGTTATGTAATTATCCCTCTGAAAATATTATGGAGCCCACGATGTGTTCTCAGGGCAGCACTTGTGATTCCTATGTTCTTGACTGTCAAGGGACTTACAGTTTCACTGATTAAGTAGCACTGACCCTCCCCAAACAAGACTTGAATTTGCATATTATCTATAGTACAAGTAGATACCAAAGCCAGGGAAGTCAATGAATTATAAAGGCAAGAGAAGAGTGAAAGTCAATGATGAAAATGCTATTCTAATGAAGTTGCAGAGACCCCAAAACTGTAATGAAAACAGACTGCAGAGAGTTTAGAAATTTATTTTTTTCCAAAAATGGAGATCTAGAAATTGGAATAATAAAGACAGTTAACATTAGTCAATAGGTCAGTATTGTGGAACAGTTAAGACTATGGATTCAGGAAGCCTCAGAGGCACAAGTTAAATATCGACTTCTACTGTGTACAAAATTACCTAGCTTCTCTGTGCCTAAGGGTTGGGTTTCCCAGGTATCTCAGTAATAAAGAATCCACTTGCCAATGAAGGAGACCCAAGTTCGATCTCTGGGTCAGCAACATCCCCTGGAGAAGGGAATGGCAACCCATTCCGGTATTCTTGCCTGGAAAATCCCATGGACCAAGGAGCCTGGTGAGTTGTAGTCCAGGGGACTGTGAAGAGTAGGACACCACTGAGCACACACATGTGCCTAAGGGTTATCATCTCTAATGTAGGAATAACAATACCAATTTTATAGGATCATGGTGAGAATTAGCTGAATTAAAATATGAAAAGTGCATAGAAGAGTACCTGACTCAGGATAAGTGTTCAGAAAATGTTAGTTTTTTTTTTTTTTTTAACATTAATGGAGCACTTAATTTTGTTCTGGTCATAAATTTAAGCAATTTGCATTTTTTAATCTCATTCAATACAAAGACACTAAGAGGTTTAGATGAAGAAATAAGAATAGACAAAGCAACTTTCCTAAAGTTACTAAAGCATGGTGTCTAAGAAAAGACATTCATTAACATAGGTAGTTTGAATCCAGAGTCCATGCTCTTAACTCTTGTACCTCACTGTGCAAGCTTTCTTAACTGCTTCACTTCTTCCTGCCTGTACATTTCTTTTCTAAGAACAGTATAGCTGGAAAATATGAAAGAATTTAGTTTTTACAGAGGTAATCATTATGGAAAATGCTCTTATCAAAACAACTACTTGTATAACTGGATTTCTGTTGGTTACATGGATATTCTTGCTACAAACTATCTTACTTTGGGTTAAGTCTACACTTGTCTAAATCTAGTTAGGGAGTGTAGGCTGCCATACAAAATTAGAGTGATCCATTTTGTAAAAGATAAATGTTATTTTATTTAAATTCATATAGTCTATTTTATAAAGAAGAAGCTCTTAAATATGTCACTTTGGGAAAAGTTTTTGGCCAGAACAAATGAGGATGGAAGTTTACCCAGACAATAGGGGACTTATACCAGCCAAAAAGGTCAGAGGTCACATCCAAGAGAGCCAAAGGGAAAAGCAAACAGACATGTTTTGAGGTCCAAGTAGGAGCTATACTCAATTAGGTCAGCCAAAGCAGGCATGAACAGAATCCTATTGAGTCCATGAAGATAACCCACAAAAGCTATTCTGAGTCCAAAATACAGATGCAAAAAGTGAAGAAAGAGGGGAAAGAGTTAGAGGATTGGCAGCAGAGTTTATAAACAACAATATAGCAAGGCCCAATTCCAAAACTCTGAACAGCAAAATACCATATTCCACAAGTGGTCAATGTTAAGGTGATCCATTACTTACTTGACTGGTATGGGAATAAAGAGGAAAACAGAACCCATGATCCTGCACAAAGTCACTGTCTTTAATGCCATCTACCAGGGATTCCAGTGTAGAAATATTGAAGAAAAAGATTAAAGCACATGGGTAACATACTTCAATAAAATGTAAATACTAAAGAAAGCAAATGAAAGCATATGTTGAAATATAGTTTTTTTAAAACTAGATTATGATGTAGCATTTTCACAAATGTTTTAACATTCAAATAATTAACTTTTGAGTAGCCTGTGTTTTTGCATCTTATATTTGTAAAAGGCCTTTCATATGCCAAATCTTTGCTATTTCCATCCCTGGTGAAACAGATATTTTGGGGCTTTCCATGATGGCATTGGCTGCCTCCAAATAGTTCAGATTTGGAATCTTGACCATTTTGTTTGTTCAGCAGTGATTGTGAAATTGCTGATTATCCTGATTGATCTTATTAATTTAAAAAGGAGTAGAAAGCAGATGAATGGATAAAAAAATGGCGTATGTAATATATAAATACAATACTATACAGCCATAAAAAGAATGAAATAATGCCATTTGCAGCAACATGGATGAACCTAGAGATTATCAAACAAAGTGAAGTAAGTCAGAAACAAATATTTTCAATATCACTTATATGTGGAATCTAAAATAATGATACAAATGAACTTATTTACAAAGCAGAAATAGACTCACAGACATAGAGAACAGACTTGTAGTTGCCAAGGGGAAAAGGGGCAAAAGGTGAATTAGGAGTTTGGGATTAGCAGACATGAACTATTATATATAGAAGGTAAAAATAACAAGGTCTTGCTGAGTAGCACAGGGAGCTATATTCAATATTTTGTAATAAGCCATAATGGGAAAATGCACAAAAAAGTGTGTGTGTATGCACATGTATATGTATGTGTGTGTGTGTGTGTATGTATCAATTCAGTTCAGTCACTCAGTCGCGTCCGACTCTTTGCGACCCCATGAGTTGCAGCACGCCAGGCCTCCCTGTCCATCACAAACTCCTGGAGTTCACTCAGACTCAAGTCCATCGAGTCAGTGATGTCATCCAGCCATCTCATCCTCTGGCGTCCTGTTCTCCTCCTGCCCCCAATCCCTCCCAGCATCAGAGTCTTTTCCAATGAGTCAACTCTTCGCGTGAGGTGGCCAAAGTACTGGAGTTTCAGCTTCAGCATCATTCCCTCCAAAGAAATCCCAGGGCTGATCTCCTTCAGAATGGACTGGTTGGATCTCCTTGCAGTCCAAGAGACTCTCAAGAGTCTTCTCCAACACCACACTTCAAAAGCATCAATTCTTCGGCACTCAGCCTTCTTCACAGTCCAACTCTCATATCCATACATGACCACAGGAAAAACCATAGCCTTGACTAGATGGACCTTTGTTGGCAAAGTAATGTCTCTGCTTTTGAATATGCTATCCAGGTTGGTCATAACTTTCCTTCCAAGGAGTAAGCGTCTTTTAATTTCATGGCTGCAGTCACCATCTGCAGTGATTTTGGAGCCCCCCAAAATAAAGTCTGACGCTGTTTCCACTGTTTCCCCATCTATTTCCCATGAAGTGATGGGACCGGATGCCATGATCTTCGTTTTCTGAATGTTGAGCTTTAAGCTAACTTTTTCACTCTCCACTTTCACTTTCATCAAGAGGCTTTTTAGTTTCTCTTCACTTTCTGCCATAAGGGTGGTGTCATCTCCATATCTGAGGTTATTGATATTTCTCCCGGCAATCTTGATTCCAGCTTGTGTTTCTTCCAGTCCAGCATTTCTCATGATGTACTCTGCATAGAAGTTAAATAAGCAGGATGACAATATACAGCCTTGACGAACTCCTTTTCCTATTTGGAACCAGTCTGTTGTTCCATGTCCAGTTCTAACTGTTGCTTCCTGACCTGCATACAGATTTCTCAAGAGGCAGGTCAGGTGGTCTGGTATTCCCATCTCTTTCAGAATTTTCCACAGTTTATTGTGATCCACACAGTCAAAGGCTTTGGCATAGTCAATAAACAGAAACTATTATAGCATTGCAAATAAATATACTTTAATAAAATAAGTTTATAAAATAAAAAAGGAGTGGAAAAATAAAACATTTGATACTAGAAATTAAACCTCTACAAATCATGAACTTGTATGTGGGAGAAGGATGGGAAAATCATTTAGGTATACTAGAAGTGATGAAAGTTTAGTTTCATTTGAAGAAACATTGGACTTCAAACAGTAAAATAATTAAAAGAACATGAATATAATACTGAAAAAATATCCTTGATGATTGTATCTAAGAACATAGAAAAAAATAAAGGATTTCTTTTTCATTTTTCAAATAGAACATCCTTGCTGCTGCTGCTGCTAAGTCGCTTCAGTCATGTCCGACTCTGTGTGACCCCACAGATGGCAGCCCACTAGGCTCCTCTCTCCCTGGGATTCTCCAGGCAAAAATACTGGAGTGGGTTGCCATTTCCTTCTCCAATGCATGAAAGTGAAAAGTGAAAGTGAAGTTGCTCAGTCCTGCCCGCCTCCCAGGGAACCCATGGACTGTACCCCACTAGGCTCCTCCACCCATGGGATTTTCCAGGCAAGAGTACTGGAGTGCGGTGCCATTGCCTTCTCCATCCCCTCTTCAATAATCCCTGTCCTCTGCCTCATCTCCCAACACATACACAGTCAAGTTGACTTTCTCAAATTCCAACAATAGTATGGAATGTTTAAAATGCATTTTGCATAAAAATTAGGGATGGCCTATAATTCAACCAATGAACACACACACACACATATAGACACAAAACAAGACTATGTAAGGACAACTAACAGTTGCTCCCACCCTGAGTCATTAAAATAACTTTAGACATGAGCTTCAAGAATGTATGGTTATCAGTAATGAACTACTTTCATCGGAGATCTCTTAGTTAATTTAATATGATCCTTTGTATTTACTTAAGAGTATTTCTCCAAAATAAATTTTCTATAATCATTTGAATAAGCGTTTTTGCCCCTGAAATGTGAGTGCAGAGAAAAAGAGAGAGAGCTGGGCAGTCAGGCAAGAAAAGGGAAATTTATTAGAGGGAAAAGAGAGGGTGACTGGCCTTTAAGGAGAACAACTGTCCTCCCTTTCTGATGGAGTCCTTATACCCCACCAATGAACAATTATCTAAAGGGATGGTCATGTAGCTGGAGGTCTGGAATGTGATGGTCTCACAGCTTTGAGAAGATAGACACCACTGAGATAACAGGATGCCATTTGGGCAATCTGTTCAGTTTCACAGGTCACTGTGATTTGATTCTTTGTTTGTGAGGTCGACATAATGAGCCATCTTATCAATGAGACCCCATGTGGGGTCTATCAGCCTATCAGCCACCCTTACCATTGTTTCTCTGAAAATAAGAAGAGCACTATGATTTTTAAAAAATTATATTTTTTGAAAAATAAACAATAATTCTATTTTGTCAGACATAAGTTCCCCCCACCTAATTTTTTTTAAAAGTAAGCGAGCACTTCCCTGGTGGCATAGTGGATAGGAATCTGGCTGCCAATGCAGGGAACACAGGTTCTACCCCTGGTCTGGGAGGATTCCATATGCTGCAGAGCAACTAAGGCTGCAAGCCACGACTATTGAGCCTGTGTGCCACAATTACTGAGGCTCATGTGCCCTAGGGCTTGTGCTCTCCAATGAGAGAAGCCACAGCAGTGAAAAGCCTGAGCACTGCAATGAAGAGTAGCTTCACTCATGGCCACCAGAGAAAGCAATGAAGACCCAGAGCAGTCAAAAAGAAATAAAATCATTTTTTTTAAAGCAAGCTAACTGTTGAAGATAACTAAGTTCTTTGTTGTTGTCTAGTGACTCAGTCACGTCTGATTCTTTGCAACCCCATGGACTGCAGCAGGCAAGGCTCCACTGTCCTTCACCATCTCCTGGAGCTTGCTCAAATGAATCCACTGAGTCACTGATGTCATCCCACCATCTCCTCCTTTGTTGTCCCCTTCTCCTCCTGCCTTCTATCTTTCCCATCATCAGGGTCTTTTCTAATGAGTTGGCTCTCTGGATCAGGGGGCCAACGTATTGGAGTTTCAGCTTCAGCATCAGTCCTTCCAATGAATATTCCGGGTTGATTTCATTTAGGATTTACTGGTTTGATCTCCTTGCAGTCCAAGGGACTCTCAAGAATCTTCTCCAACATCAAAGTTTGAAAGTATCATTTCTTCAGCCTTTGGAATTCAATTGTGGTAGGAAGTCAGGAGAATTAATTTGATTCCATTTTAATCAGATGAATACAAGCTTTGAATTAGCTCATGGAAATGGTAGTGTTGTCAACCTATTTACTTTTAATCACTTGCAATTTTGGGGGTTATTTTTTTACTCTTAGTTGGCCTTTTCTGTTAGTTAGCACACAGTTATAAAGATCTAAACACGGCAAAGGTTCTAGCCAATTGAGTCATCCTGCCTGATGGAAAATCAAAGGATTCATGAGCCATTTCTGCTTTTGACTCCTGAGATGGTTTTTCACTTAGTGATAATCAAGATTAACCCAATGCGAATGAAGTATCAATAGTTAATTTCATTACTGATGTTAAAAATTGAATCCACAGAGGCTTTGTGGTGACACTTTTGCTCCTAAGGACTAAACCAGTACTCAATCTACGACTATAACATATATATGGCACTTACATCCTAAATTAAAGGTTTTCCATGAAGCTAAAATTGAGCCTTTACGT